>NC_138057.1:30948596-31269557 GCF_964194185.1 Rhinolophus hipposideros
AGAGCCCACTGGCCCATGTGGGAATTGAACCGGCAGCCTTCGGAGTTAGGAGCATGGAGCTCTAACCGCCTGAGCCACCGGGCCGGCCCAGCAAAAATTTCTTGGGGCTTCAACTTTAACTCTGGATTCAGTTAAAAATAGCTCTTTATTTAAAAATAATAAAATAAACAAAAATAAATACTGTAAAAACTTGAAGTTAAAAACACACTTTTGACAAGACCCACACATTAGAGACAACTAAACTGTCAAATGTGAAGCAATTAAGGAAATAAAGCCAAATTACAGGTACAATCATTTACTTTTTCTACCAGTGGATGTAAAAATAATTTTTGATATTTTGGTATCCTGGCCTTCATATCACAAAACTTTTATTCACTTTTAGACCTAAAAGCTCAATTTTCTTCCAGAGTGTACATATATACTTCCCCCAAACAGCTATAGAAACAAAGGCACTTTCTCTTTTTCCCAAATTGTGTGAGTTTTATCTGTATCTTTTTTAAGTAGCATGGACTATGTCATATCATTCAAATAATTCTAGATCTTACCAAAAAAATACAAATTTCTAAAATAAAATTACAGTTGGCATACCCAATTTATGGGCTTTATTCTATAATTTAAGATAATAATGTACCATCTGTAAAATTTCACATTTTTTTAAGGGTTAATCAAACATTTCTAGGGCTAAAAAAAATTATCCTCAATGAAATGAAATCAACTTTTTTATTGGTCATATGATTAACCAACCACATTGCATAGTGTCATCACAAAATGTTACATTTAACCAAAATACAGTAAGTACCTCATGATGGGTGCTTGCAAATCAAGTACTTTCCTCATCTCTAAATTTAACGCTGGAGTACACTGTTCTTCCTTAAAATGGGGTGTCCCCTTCATTTGTGGACTTCCTCTAAAAAAATAGTAAATATATAGAATTAGAGAGAAAGAAATTGAATTCACATTCACTTTGTGACTAATATATATATCCAATAAACTTAACCAGACTTACAAATCAGGTGTTGATTCTTTAGGTTCTCAAATGAAAAACAGACCTAAATTCCATTACAGCAGACATAATCTATTTACCAATCAGAAATAAATGTATTTGACCAATGCAACTTGTGTTGGGGAGGTGGGAGTGAAGGGAGAAGAGCAACAGAACAAACACTTAAAAGTGAACTCTCATGAGAACCAAAACACATTTTGTTTAAATTGACTGACAGCCCTTCTTGAGTTGGGCAACTATGGAAGATATATACCATTCTAATATAGTACATGTCTGAAGTGATCCAAATCCTCACCTCATCTTACCTTAACTTACTCTGCACCTCATTCTTCATTTCTATCCTTTGGGTAGGCATATAATTAAGGTCAGATTCAGGGATGCAAGTAGGAGATGTTTACATAAAAACTGTTAATAAATAGCAAAACAGCTAACTTTAAAAACTCTGTGGCATTAAACAGCTACAACTAGAGTGGCTGGATCAGTGTCAACATAACTAAGCTATCACATGCAGCCACTCAAAAGGACTATAAAGTTGTTCTGGAATCTTTATCTCCACATGGCATAGGACCATCTTTCTCAATGTCTGAGCTGGAATTTAATAGCTATCTGTCTCTTCTCTTACTATCAGTTACTCTTGGCAACAATTAGCCTGCCTACCTCATCTCTACCCCGCCAGTCACCTACAATCCTGGAAACCAATCTGTCAATACTATTAAAATTATGTGTAAAGAACCTAAGAGCAATAGTTTACAAGGTTCTTGCTTTATGAAAATTATTTTGATGCTCAGAAAGCTTTCTGCTTACTTTTTAGTTTTAGATTATTTTCCATATAGAAGCAATCTAGTGACTGATTTTGTTTCCTTAACATACTAATGAAGTTCTCCATTTTTTTCCAAAGTAATTTTTTTTTTAATTGGGGAACACTGTGTTTTTCAGGGCCCATCAGCTCAAAATCATTGTCCTTCAATCTAGTTGTGGAGGGCACAGCTCAGCTCCAAGTCCAGTTGCCATTTTCAATCTTTAGTTGCAGGGGGCGCAGCCCACCATCCCATGAGGGAATTGAACCGGCAATCTTCTTGTTGAGAGCTTGCGCTCTAACCAACTGAGCCATCGGCCGCCCCTTTTGTTGTTGTTTTAATTAGACATTTGTCTGAGATTGTTAATTATCATATCCTCAGAGTTTTTGTTCCCCACATTGTCTATTTCCTTTGAGTTTCCCTTTTTTTCTGTTGTGTCTCTTACATTGGTAACTTTCCTAAGATGCCTAACAATCCTTGGCTGTTTGGTCATGTTTAACAGGTTAACAAGAACAAACTAATTATAAACTCTGTCTTCAAGTTGGGCTTTTCAACTGGCGAACTTCAGGTTAGTAGTTGGCATTTTTGTTGAGGTCTTAAAATATTAGGACCTTTTGAGTCATTTTTCTGGAGAGGTTTAACTTCCCCAAGGATTCCTCAATCCTGCCTGAGTTATCTATGCACAGAATCCAGAAGTCTGAAGCCACGCAGGGGAAAAGGCCTGACGTGCTACTGTTCAGCATCACAAATTTCACTGAATCCCCATCTTTACTTCAGCACCTCACCCTGGTCCTGCTGTGTTTGGAAGCCTCTGGTTTAATTGACAATACATTTCCTATCTACTGTGAGGTGGGAACAAGCAATCCTTATCCCTTATTCAGAGTTTCAAATAATCCCGTTTGTGGCCCCTGCATCATCCCTGTATTCTGTCTATATTCTGTGGTACGGTATTAATGCATTTAATTCCTGAGTCTTTCCATTGTTCTGCAGCTCAAACAAGTTGCTTTTCATTAGTACCATGTAGTAAGGTGTGATAGTCTTCCTATTAAGTCATTTATTCTTTCTTTCTCATCCAATTTTTAGCTCAAGAGTTAGAGATGCCTCTAGCTTTCATTGAAGATGGAAACAGTATTTCAACGCTTTGTTCTGCTGGTTATTTTCAAGAGAAAAGATGGAAACCTCATTACCCAACTGAAAACCCTCTATTTTCCTTTATATAAATACTCTCATTTATTAAAGTTAAAATAAAGTATTATAAGAATTTTAAAACAAATTTAAATAAATCCTAACTTTCCAATGACTTCCATTATAAAAATCAGAGATAAATTTTACAGGTAAGATTCCATCCCCTTCTGCAAACATATTAATTAGAATGCAGTAAACTGTTAAAAATTACAATAAAAACCCCTAACTTTCTGATAAAAAATATTACTACTTATAGTTCAATAATAATTTAAGAGTATAGCATCACATATTTGGAAAGGGTTCATGGAAGATGGGGCTAGAAGTATAAATTAAACCCAGATTATGAAGAGCAAAATAAAACTCTCAAACTGGCTTACTTACATTTTTTCTACTTTCTCATGATATTGGACTTGATATTATAATCCCAAATAAACATACAAAAGTTTAGAGATGTGGAGAAGAGAATGGCATTTGAAATTAGAGATACCTGGGTCCCAAGCCAGGTTCTATTTTTTATTGGCAATGACTTTGGAAAAACTGCTTTCTGAGTTACTTTCTATGTTTTTGTATATCTATAAAATGAGAAAATTAGTTAGTGGGTTCTTACCGTGTTTCCCTGAAAATAAGACCTAGCTGGACGCTCTAATGCGTCTTTTGAAGCAAAAAATAATATAAGACCCAGTCTTATTTTATTATAAGACTGGGTATAATAATATAATATGATATAATAATGCTGGGTTTTATATTTTTGCTCCAAAAGATGCATTAGAGCTGATGGTCCGGCTAGGTCTTATTTTCGGGGAAACAGAGTAGTAAGCTGCAGTTGTTATTGTTGTCAAGGTTGCCTTTTGAATGATTAAACATAACCTGCTTCCACTGGATATTTAAGACAACTTAAGTGTTCAAAAAAGAAGGGAATTCAAGAAATGGTAGGTTCAGTGTGCTAGAGAAGGGGGAAAGTAGGTTCTAAATGCTAGGCGAGGGCTCTTGATTTTGTGGGGACTAGAGAGAAACCAAAGTTTATGAGATAAGGAATTAATATCCTGAATATATAGAGAACTCCTAAAAGGCAACATCAAAAACAAAACCACCTGTTTCAAAAACGGCAAAGGACTCAAACAGACATTTCTCCAAAGATGTACAAATGACCAATAAGCACATGAGAAGACACTCAACATCACCAATCACTGGGAAAATGCAAATCAAAACTAAGTAAGACATACCACCTCACACCCACTAGGATGGCTACTACAAAAACCAACCAAACAAACAAACAAAAAAACCAAACAAACAAAAACAAAACAACTCCAGAAAATAACAAATGTTGGTAAGGACACGGAGAAATTAGAGCCCTATGCACTGTTGCTGGGAACGTGAAATGATACAACAGCTGAGGAAAACAATATGGCAGTTCTTAAAAAAATTAAAAATAGAATTACCATATGATACAGCAATTCCACTTTGGGTATAAACGCAAAGGAACTGAAATCAGGGTCTCAAAGAGACATCTAAGTACCTACGTTCATAGCAACATTGTTTACAATAGATAAAATGTGGAAGCAACCCAAGTGCCCATCAACAGAGGAATGGAGAAAGCAAAATGTAGTACGTACAATGAAATATTATTCAATCTTAAAAAAGGAAGGAAATTTTGACATATGCTACAAAATAGGTGAACCTTGAACGCATTATGCTAAGTGACATAAGCCAGTCACAAAAAGATGGAACACTGTATGATTCCACTTAAATGAAATATGACTGTACACCTCAAAAATGGTTATAATGATAACCATTTTATAAAGTTATGTGTTATTTTACCATTTAAAAAATGGAAATAAAAAAGTTTACTGTTGGGATCTTTCTGAAATAATATTATTCCAGAAAGTACTGACGTGTAATGTTAGTGTTTTTGTATATATTTAGAGTTCAGGTGTTGAAATGACATAGAATAAAACTAACTCAAATTTTAAGGTTTCTGAGACAAGAATCACATCATCAACTCTGTTTTGAAAAACAAATCTGGTATCAATGCATAGGATAGACTTCAGTATATAGGAGAAAGAGACTAGAGGAAAAGTTAGTAATTAAGCTTTTTAAGGGCCAAGGAGAGGCCATGAGAGCCCCAAATAAAATAAGTGAGAATAAAATAGACAACTTCTAGAGACACTAGAGAGTTGTAACCAATCAATACAACTTGAATACCAAACAAATACGAGAAGTGAAGAAACAAATTATAAAGTTTTCAACCTCATACAACTGTATAAAAGATCACAGAAACTACAATAAATTTTAGAAAAGCAATAGCATGTTTGGGTTGGTAGAGAAGAAATGAGTTAGGTTTAGACATGATGAATCTGAGACTGCCTACAGGAACTTCTAAATGAGTTAATCCTTGAAAGGTGGGCCTGAAGCTCAAGAAAAGTCGTACACATTAAGGAAACATATCTGGACCTCAGCCACATATACCGAATAATTAAAACAAAGACGAGAAGAGAACTCAGAACAAAACTCTAGGGAACATGAAAGCATTATTTTAGGTACTATCTAGTAATTTCAGATGTTGATTTAAACCTAATGACATTTTTTATGAAGCAGATGGCATTAACTCCATTTTTCAGATGAGTAAAATAAAACATAAAAAGAAAGCAAATGATTAATCCTGAAAGCTAAGGAAAGCCACTGAAAAGTTTTATGTAGGGAAATAGCATGCAAATTTTGTTAAATTTCATTTAGGTGAAAACTGTAAAATATGGTTTAAGAAGATATTACAACAATCTAGGAGAAAAGTGAGTGACAAAACCCAAACTAGTGTTGCTAGGAATTAGGTAGAGGGCAGAGGCATGAGGGACACATACAAGGTACATAACACAGAATATATAAAAGGTAGAATATAGTGGAGTTGAAAGACTGTTGGAGTTACTAAGCAGGAAGAGAAAACAAACTCAAAGTAAATGGTATTATTTACAGAAAAAGGGAATTAGCCATAGTTGTTTCCAGGATTAATTTACTTAAAAATAAGTATGTACTTTTTCATCTTTACACTTAATAAAAAAGCTTTTTGTTTACATTATCACACGTCCAAACAGCCTTCAGTATAAGAACAATGTGTAGAATTCTCTGGATTGGTCAGATCTTTTAACACTTCTATCATTCTTTGGATTCAGGTGCCAGTCTTAAAGTGTGGTCAGTCAACAGGAGAGTAGTTTCACTGCCCAGAATTTATATAATTACATCCCTAACAATCTTATTCATGAGTGCTCATGCAATTATGATGTAAGACAATGCGCACATGAAATATAGAAAGTTCAGCAGCTAAAGTTTACACATGTACATTTATAGAATACATACATATTGAAATCATAAGACCAAGGAAATAAAAAATGTTAGGATAATACTTTGTTCAGTTCATAAACTGAACTTAAAACAAAGTATAATTTTAGAAATAACTTTCTAAACCCATAAGGGAAAAGGAAAAACAGTTCAAGTTTATTCTCCAGAAAACTAACACTCCAAAAACTTACTAGCAAAAAAAAAAAAAAAAAAAAGTTGAGGGAAACTTTCACATCTGTAACTAATTCAAACATCTCCTCTAAATTAGATGTAATTTAGTAAATGTGTCTGGAGTTTTGAAAGGGTAAGTTGTGTTGAGGTTAGACACTGCAAACCTTGATTATTCTTTTCTTGTTTCCCACCAAGCACTAATTCATTTACAATCTGCTAAAGTCTCACAATCTAATGAAATATGTTGGGAGTGGGGGCATGAGGAGTGGGAGATTTGAGTTTTGATAGTTGTTTTTGAGTCATTTTTTTCAGTGGAGATAATATCTGTATATTTAATATGTGATAATCAAATGCACTAAATTTTAATACGGTAACTTTTTTTTTTTTTAAAGAATTTTGGCATCAATAGGTCGGTCTCTGACCAAAAAGAGGTTAATAGCAAGAGTGGAAAGATAGAAAGAATGGGGAGGAAACTTTGCTTTCAACAACGTATACGTGATGATGACATATTTGTTGAAATTATTTTTATCATGGTAAAATAAATGAGTTGCAGTTTCAAGATCTACTAAACTCATATTTAAACATAAACACATGAACATATTCTAAAGTTAAACACAAATTATTTCTGATTTACCCCTGTCAGCTTCCTTCATAAATTTCACTGCAAGTTCCAAGACATAAAATAAAAAGCCAAGAAGACCTTCAGTGGAGAAGTCTGTCCATTGGTCTGTGTAACTAATACGAAGGGATAGTTTAATATAGAATGGAATTTATGATGACAATAGATAAAAGTGAAGCATTTATTAATCAAAGGATAAATGAACTTTGAAGCATAAAAAGTCATTTAATAAGACTGCTATCATTATTAAAAGCTGACTCGCAACACCAACAGGCAGGATGCTGGAAACACTATGTGGAAACTATGGAAGATCAAGGGGCATCTGACCTGTTCTCAGGCGGAGAGTAATGGAAAACGATATGCAGTCTGAGCTTAAGATGCTGTCACATAATACAGGGAAGCTGAGATACTCTAGAAAAGCTCATGTGATGAACTCATAAGATTTAGAGTATAGAAACAAGAGACAATAGAGTTTCTATAATTGAGAAGAGGACTACTAATGGCCTCAATTATGGTGCCTCCATTCATCAGGACTATTATAAGCCAATCCAGATCACTTTTTGTTGTTATTTTTTTGATTCCCGATTCCCCAAATAAATCCCAAAGTAGTACATGGCTAGATGGGCATAAACACAGTTGAGGCAATACAGTACTGGTGGTTAAGAGCACAAACTTTGAAGCTACAATGCTAAAGTCTGACTCCTGGCTATGCCACTGACTATGAATGAGTTACTTGGCCTGGCCTCTCTATGTTGCAGTTGGTATAATAATTGTACCTAACTACCTCATAAAGTTGCTACAGGGATTGAATGAGTTTGAAAAAGTGCTTATGGAGACACTAGGATTAAAGCACTATTTTTGATTTTGAAAAAAAAAAAGCTTAGAACAGCATCGTGAATTGCATACATGTTTACAATGACACAGTAAACATTTTTTAAAACTCTCCTCAAACCTATGTAGGAGCCACTATTTTCCAGGTTTTAAAAATTTGAACTCGTATAATTCTCCAAATAATTGAAGAAGAAAATATTTTTATTCCAATTTTACAGAAAAACTAAGAAACTTATTGGACAACTAACCCAACTAGAAAATAGTCCGGGCACACAAATACACAACAGGCTGACTCTAATCTACTCTGCAAAACTGTTTCCCTATAAGAGACTTTTTAAAAAAAATGTAGCAGTCACTAGAAGTTGAACTCTGGGAAAAAAGTACATTATTATCAACTCAAATATAAAAAAGCTAAAAATCGCTTACTATGTAATATATACATAACTTATGTAATGTGTAAAATCACTTTACATATATAAAATCACTTACTAGAAATGAAGTAAAAATTTGGTGAAGGAAAAAATATATTAATGATAACAGCAACTGTCCTTTATTAATTTTCCCATGAGACAGGCACTCAGCTAAACATTTGATACATGATCTCATTTAGTCCTATGACATAATTAGTACTGTTACCTTATTTGGAGGTATTAAATAACTTAATAGAAGTCATACCACTGAAAAGAGGCAGAGCTGATATTCAATTCCAGGTCTATCTGATGCAAAACCCTATTCCTTTAACCACTGATATTCAATGCTGCTCTAAAGTTATACACATTTTATTGAGCTCATGTATTAAAACCCAAATCTTCAATAAAATATATGGAAGAACACTCAAAAAAAATAATGCTCTTTATGAGTTCTTTAGCCTACTGCACAGTCAAAAACAGCAAAATTCATCAACTAAAATTAAGTTGCAGCCCCTGGAGTCTTAGAATCAGAAGGCAAGAAACTTTTTAAAAAAACTTTTCTGGAATACAAAAAGCGATTCTCAAAATACTAATCCAAAACACTGTAAACATGTAAATCATGTTAGTTGAGTTGAAATACATAAAATGGTATTTTTGACTGTTTCAAGACATGTTATTTCCCTACCCAGCCTACCTATAGTAGTATAAATTAATCCAGTGAGGTTCAGATGATGCTGATTATTGCTTCTTACTTATAGAAGCATGTCTATGTAAACTGTGCAATATAAGGGGTTTATATGTAGTTCAAAATGCAGTAAATCATATTTTAGACACTGATTACAACAGTTCTTCAAAAGGCTCACAATATTATCACACAGAATGAAAAAAATAGTAAGTTTTATATTACCCATAAAATTGAATTTAAAATTTTTAAATACATCAATTACCTATCACAATGTCCATACCATTTTAACAGTATAATTGATATGCCAAAAGGGTTTTTCCATTAAAGATTTTTGTTGAAAAAAAGTCAAATTAAATTCCATCATCAAAAGAATTTCTGTACTTTACAAAAGATTTCCAAAACTCAGGATTAACACCTCAATTAACATTATATTTATTATAAAAAAAAGTGACTACGTCATCAAGAAAATCTAGTATTTCCTTAAAATCTATGATAAAGGAATCTGAGCTACATCCTACATGGCGAACGTTAGCTTTTCCCAAAGTGTATTCTCAAGAATATTAACAAGTGTTATTTAAAGAATCTTTCATAACACCATTTTTAAATAAAATTGTGGCTTTTTTAGATTTTTCAAATAAGTGAATTTTTTTACCACAATATAATGAATGTATGCATATCAAAAATTTTGGAAAACTCAAGAGTCAAAAGATGAAAAACACTACAGTTCTACTATTTAGGAGCAATTACTATAAATAACCCTATATAAATATATTTATAGATATATTTCTTGCTTTTTTTCTTTAGATGACTTTTGGTTTTTTTTTGTTTTGTTTTACAAAGTTGTGGTCCTATTACATATATAATTTTGTGTGACGTTTCTTCACTTTGCATTATAATATGATCAGATTTTCAAGTTTATAAAATATTTGAGACATTATATTTAATGACTGCTTATTATTTGAGAAGAATATACCAAGTTGACTTACAAACCAATTCTCTATTATACCTTGTGTAAATCTACTAGCAGAAGTATACAAGAACATATTTTACTATTCCAGAAAGTACTGATGATTAAAAAAAACTATTTTATATACTGAAATGTGTAGGTTTTTAAAAAAATAATTGTATTTAATGTTTTGAGTTACCGTTTAGTTTGAGTCACTAATTAACAAGTTTCTTGTGTTTGTTAGTTGTTATATTTCCTCTTATGAGGTTTCTTTTCCCTATCTATCTTTTGAAATCTTTGTATTTCTTAGCAATTTATGTTTGACTCCTTTATAAAAAGTAGTAAGCCTTGTTTCTAGGTGCTACAAAATTTTTCCTCAGTTTGTTCCTTGCCCTTTTGTTCTTTTTTTCCCTGTTAATTCTCAGAAATTTAAATATTCACATAATGAAATCTATTTTCCCTTTAATTTCTTAAATACCTAATAAACTTTGGCCATCTTCTCCCATGTAGAAATGTAACATTCATTTATATTTTCATACAGCTTTAATGGCTTGATCTTTTTTCAAAAAGATGTTATGCTTTAAAATTATATGTTCTCTTATTTCAAAAGTTCTTTCAATAAAATGTGCCTTTATTTCAAAAGAAAGGCCAAAAAAAAAGTAAGGGGGAGAAAAACTATGAAAAATATACAGGAAAACATAGTTTAAAGACCAAAAGTCCGTGGTCCCTCAAATTCTAACCACTGTTTGGAGTACATACTTCTTCTATCCATATACAAAAAAATATACAAGAAAAAGTGCCTTTTCAGTTTCCTGACATTTCACCTCTTCCCTTCATGATCTCGTAGGTCCTCCCTGACAAGGACTTACAAATGCTAGATCTGTAGTATATTAACAATAATTCCGAATGTCCAAGAAGGAATATAGTACATTCATGCAAGATTCTCAGACTTATTTAGTTACAGAATTCTTTATTCAAGTAATGACAGTTCAAAGACCTGGTAATTTTTGAAACACTGTTTTGAAATGCTGGTTTAGCTTATTTTAATCATTTCAGACAATCCAGACTGTAATGTTTTGGTGAATATAAAGTATGCAAACCAAATATTAAAAGAATGAAAGACAAACTTACTTGGGATACACTGGTTCATAAAGGTACTTGTCCTCTCTTGTAGATGTAATATGAAAAAACAAGATGTAGCCATTTGCTGTCTGAAAGATAAATTTTATTTACCATAAATTAAAGGGTAAGTCTATGACTGCAACCCTAAATTGATTATACATAGTCTTACTTTGAAAACACGTCACTTTTAATTTTAAGAAACCTCTTTTGAAGAGCTATAGTTTAATTATACAAATAAAAAAATGACTTCATTTTAATATAACTCATCTTGTTTAAGAATCCAGAGGATTTCTTATATATTTTGAAAATTATTTCAGACATGTCATTGAAATCAATAGTTCATACTATATTATAGAACTTAATATTCTAAAATTGTATTATTCAATAATAGATGATTATTTTACAAAATATACAGAACTTCTGGCAAATAAATATGGCAAATAATTTTCCAAGTTTTTAAAGCAACAATGTTGCCAAATAGTACATAACAGTATGATGCAATTCTTGACTCTACTCAAAGTTTGTATAACTTCAGAATGACACAGTTATATATTTCAAAATCAATAAGCTGACCTCTCACTTACTATAAAATATACCCTAAGACACAGTAGGAAAACAGAGGAAACCTTCAATTTCCAAAATTTGAACATTAGCTAATTTATCTAAGTTAACAAAATTTTTAAAAATTATAATTGTATTAAAACAAATAATGCCATTATATGATCATGGCATACATCCATCACTCTAAAGCTCAAACAACCATTTTACATTTATATAAATATAGAAAATATTTACCTATTTCTAACCAAACATTTTCACACATAACAGAGTGAAGTGACAAATATTTTGCCCAAACTATTATACTAATACTGAATTCTTATCATTTTAGAAGCAGGTGGGCTTTTGCCCAAAGTAGAACCAAAGAAAACTGAAAAAAAAAACCTATTCAAGGTTTCAAATTTATTCCCAGTATTGGATTTCTGTTTTTTTACTTAAAGGAATGCCAGAGAAAACACTCCCTTAATTTCTTTAGCAAAGCCAGTTTTTTCGTTTTTAACTGTAAACTTTACTATTTCACAATGAATCCCAAAACTCTAGTCCAACATATTGACATACAAAAGAAAAAAGGCTAAGATTCCTTCAAGTAAGATGATCATTCTAATTCTTCATGTGCAATTTTATATTCTTCTAATGTGGAGAATATGGGGTCAAAAGGAAAATGAATTTACATCAAACCATATCAAGTTTCACAGACATCATGACCCGTATGCAGGTTAGTGACTATTTAAAATTTGTAAACTCTACTGTTATATAGGCTAGCAAAGTAAAATAATATGTTCTAGTACTTAGGCGAATATCAGTCACTCAAGGTCAAAAGTTCAACATTTCAGAGTACCAAATGCTAATAATACACTTGGAATTTTAGCAAGTGCTTAGAAGACTATAATGCCAGGAAAAATATAGCATCATTTTGCACCAGCATTTAGAAATCTTATATACACATTATACTAGATGAAATTACAAATAATGGTTTGACTTATTACTATGTCAATATCAACCAAATTTACTGAGTATATGGCTTTGCATGTATGCTACATATTTCCAGATCCCAATGACATATGTCATTTATATTTTCATACACAGTCCTCCTGCCTTAGAACAATCTTAAACGTTTTGGTAATAAATAATCACCCTTAAAAAGTAGCATATTATAATTATACAAAATCTGTTTATTCAGTGTTATGATGGCCCTTCTCTTCCTACCCCCAAATACTGCAAATATGCATATAACTATTGCTTAATCTGTAGGCAATAATCCTAGCAACAATCATAGTACATTCTTCTCCTCTGCATACACACAAACACACACACACACACACACACACACACACACACACACACAAACCCAAACTATTTTTTCCAAGTAAATAAAAAAACAAAACAAAGAGTTCTCTTTCCTGATATCATCCCGTATCTGTATTTTTTTCTGTCTCCAAGGCACACTACTAGAATTTGTGGCTTTAATCACAGAGGCCCAACAATTTCTGTAGGCAACTTAAAAAGTTTTCATGTCCCTTTCTTTTGTATATCCATGAATTAGGGTCATAAATACATAATGATAAAGCCTATAAAGAGGATAAAAGAAGAAAATCACTAACTACTTAAATAGAGGATGGAACAGATAGACTTGTCTCTAATAATGCGACTTAGAAGAAAAAGAACTACAAACAATATTTTAAAAGGACATTAGTAATTCATAAAAATTCAGTCAGAGAGGTGTGAATATTGAAGTTTAACATTTTTTTGAATTGCAAATCTTGCAATGAAGATTTGAAAAACGATGCAAACAACCTCAGCTAATTCCACATTTTAAAAAGAAGAGTTTAAAATCTGGGGTGGTTATTAATGTTATTATTATTAATTGCTTGTTTGCATTTTGCTTTGGTGATCATTTGGGAAGTTCTCCCTTCCTACCCCAAATTAAATATGTTTTAAATATTATTTTATGATTGAAGCTTTACATATATACTATAAAGAGTAATTTTCTGCAAACAGGAAGACTTTAAATCCCACTGTGTCATGAGACAAATCAACAACTGTTAAATATAACTAACACTTAACCTGTAGGCAACAATCCTAATACCTTCCACTACCATCATCCAATGGTTGTATGTACATGAATTCACCAGATACTTCAGAATTTCAACTCATAATGCATTTCTCCTTTCAGATATACCATTTTTATTATAAAGAATAGAACAGATTTATGCATCTAGCTCCAATGACCTAAATGATGCATCACAAAGATTTCTATAATAATTTAAAGATAAGGACTTGATTTAGAGAAGTATCTTCTATCCTAACATACCGTCATGTCAGGTTTCAAATAAGGCTGAAATAACATACTAGTACTTTTTAGTTCTTTACACTGCTTAGCAAATGGTGGTTTCTGTTTTCAGCTTTACTTCTTTATTATACATGTTCAAACACATAAATTTAATCACCCCAATTCATACAAGATAATGATCTAACATTTTTCTATGATCTTTCAGACTTTGTATATTCACATATGAATGTATTTAAATGCAAAATTATAAAATCAGTTGTAAATCACATACACTCTCAAAAATAGGGGATGACTATCTTTTGACATTACTCATCAAAATTATTATCCCTAATATTATCACACTCTTTTATACCAGAGGACTAATTTCAAAAAAACACACAAAAAAACTTGATAGTAGTGGGGAATAATTAGCTCTCAATTGAGTACTATTCAGCCCTGCAATACAAAGCACAAAACAAGACATGAACATATTAAACTGTCTCAAGTAACATAACTACAGCCCAGAACAAAGCTCAAGACTTACAGGATCACAAAAATATTCAGCACACAACAAAGTAAAATCACAATGTCTGACATCCAATCAAAGATTACCACACATGCAGATAGGCAAAAAAACTCAAGACACAATAAGGAGAAAAATGGACCAATCAAAAATGATCCAGAGAACAGACACAGCCAAGATGGCACAGTAGGTAAACACTGTGTTTACCTACACATCAACATTACAACTAACCATTATCGAGATTTGCCTAAAATCAAGCTGAACTGAAGCCTTTCAACTAAGGACTTGCAGAAAAAGCCACCCCCAGACTGGTAGGAAGGTCAGACATGTGGAATGGGCTGGTCCCACACCCACATGTGACCATTAAAGATCAGGAGGGCTATTTCAGCTGTGGGGGTCCCCCCTACCCCCTAAAGGAACAAGAGATCCCAGCCCAACCCCAGCCCAGGGTTCCAGTGCCAGGAAGAGAAGTCCCATAATTTTTAGTTGTGAAAACCAGCAGAGACTGTGACTGAGTGAGACTGAACGAAGCTGCACTCACAGGTGCTCCTCTTAAAGGGACTGAGCGCAGACTTACCCACCAATGGAGTCACTGGCTCTGAGCTCCAGGGCTGGGGCAGCAGCTGGAAAGGCAGCAGGGATGTATGGTATGGAATTGTCTGGCTTAAGACTGGGGCTGGAGAGGCAGCTTTCTCCTGGATGGGGAAGCTGGTGGAGGCCATTGTTTCTTTGTTGAGCCCCTACTTCCTGGTGTGCGACACAGGCGGCTGCCATTTCTCAGTCTCCTCTGTTACTGTCCCCGCCCAACTTTCGGTTATACCCAGGCTGCTTTCAGTGGCTTTTTCATGTAGACCGCCTGCCTTGACTCAAGCTGCAGACTTACCTATTGCCTCTCAAAGGTTTGCGGAACGCAGACAATCAGCATCTGGCTTGAGAGTGTCCTGTGCCTCTGGCTGAGCTGTCCTAAGCGTGTACTAGCGGCAGCCAGCCTTGGTTCGGGGCTTGGCCTCTCAAGGCACTTCCAAGCACAGCACAGGGAGCAGCCATCTGTGGATTTCTTTCTGGCTCCCACTAGGTGGCCCCAGATGGGGCAGAGGCTGTGACTGATTTTGACCTACAGCAGATCCCCTCCAAGGTGGTCCTGGGGCTGGCACCCCTAATGGCCATCTTCAAAATGAGCTGGAGCATCACCCAGTCGTCGACAAGTACGACACATCCAGGAGGAGGATTGGGCAGGTACCAGAGTCCTGCTGAGGCAGATCCTGCTCCATAGGATCAGCCCCTGCACAACACCTCTTCCACTGTAGTCAAGGCCAGTCCTCACAACCAGTGCGCCCAAGGGTCAGTCCCTCCCATTGATCTGCAATTATCAACCAAGGCTCACCTACAAGAGGAGGGCGCACACAACCCACACAAGGGACACACCTGGAGTGCATGGCTCAGGTGACCAGAAAGACTGCACCACTGAACCCCACAGCACACCTACTATATAAGGCCACTCTACTAAAACCGGGAGACACAGAAGCCTACCTAATACATAGAAACAAACACAGGGAGGCAGCCAAAATGGGGAGACAAAGAAACATGTCTCAAATAAAAGAACAGAACAAAGCTCCAGAAAAAGAACTGGAAAGCGAAACGGAGATAAGCAATCTAACAGACACAGAGTTCCAAACTCTGGTTATAAGAATGCTCAATGATCTCAGGGAGAACTTTAACAGAGAGATAAGAAGCATAAAAATGGAGATGAAAACATAAAAAAGAACCAATCAGAAATAAAGGATACAATAATGGAAATAAGAATATATTACAGGGCATCAACAGTAGATTACATGAACCAGCAATGTAGAAGATGAGGTAGCAGAAAACCCCAACCAGAACAGCAAAAAGAAAAAAGAATCCAAAACATTGAGGGGAACATAAGGGGCCTCCAGGACAATAACAAGCATACCAACATTCACAGTGTAGGGGTACCAGGAGAAGAGACAGAAGAAAGTGAAAACCTATTTGAAAAAATAATGACAGAACACTTCCCTAAGATGATGAAGGAAATGGACATACCAGCCTAGGAAGCACAGAGTTCCAAACAAGATGAGCCCAAAGAGGCCCACACCAAGACACACCATAGTTAAAATGCCAAAGGTTAAAGACAAAGAGAGAATCTTAAAAGCAGCAAGAGAAAAGCAGTTAGTTACCTACAAGGGAGCCTCCATAAGACTGGCAGCTGATTTCGCAAAAACTGCAGGCATGAAGGGAATGGCAGGAAATATTGGCAAGTGATGAAAAACAACAACATACAACCAAGACTGCTCTACCCAGCAAGACTGTCATTTAGAATTGAAGGACAGATGAGGAGCTTCTCAGACAAGAAAAAGCTGAAGGAATTCATCACCACCAAACCAGTATTACAAGAACTCTGAGAGGGACTCCTTTAAGATGAGAGGGGGGTTAAGGATGAGTGAAAGGGGAAAGGATTAAGAAGCACAAACTGGGGCCTCCCCGGTGGCTCAGGTGGTTGGAACGCCATGTTCCTAATGCCCAGGTTGCCAGGTGGATTCCCACATGGGCCAGTGAGCTGCACCCTCTATAGCTAAGATTGTGAACAACGGCTCTCCCTGGAGCTGGGCTGCCATGAGCAGCCGGAGGTTGGTGTGGGCTGCTGTGTGCTGCCATGGGCTACCGTGTGCTGCCAGGAGGGGCTGGTGGCCAGCGTGTGTGGCTGGCAGCCAGCGTGAGCCAGTGAGAGCTGCCGTGAGCCGCTGACCTACGACCAACTGCCTCAGTTGGGGGGAGCACAAGGCTCATATACCAGCAGCATGGGCTAGCGAGCTGTGTCCTACACAACTAGACTGAGAAACAATGGCTTGAACCGGAGTGGGGGTGAGGGGAAGCGGAAGAAGGGGGGGCGTGAAGAAGTACAAATTGGTTGTTAAACAGTCGTCATGGGGATATAGGGTATAGCATAAGAAATATAGTCAATAACGTTGAAATAGCTAGGTATGATGCCAGATAGATACTAGATCTATCAGGGTGATATGATAGATGGGAATGGGGTTGGAGGCAGGGTGAAAAGTGTGAAAAAGGTGAAGGTATTAAAAAATACAAATTGACAGTTAATACAGTATGGGGAATATAATCAACAATGCTGTAAAGATCATGTAAGGTGTCAGATCAGGGGGGTCATGTCATAGCAGTGTCGATGCCTGACCAATGCGCTACACACCTGAAGAGCTGAAATAGAATAATATTAAATGTCAACTATAACTAAATATATAGATCTATATAGTCATGGGATGTGGAGTACAGCATAGGGAAGATAGTCGATGGGAATGTAATAGCTGTGTAAGATGTCAGAGGGGCAGTAGGTTGGGGAGTGGGTTATCACTTTACAAGGGGTTTAAATGTCTAACTATTACATTGTTTTGTACACCTGAAAGTAATAAAAATAAATTAAAAGAAAAAACAAAAAAAGAATAAGAATAAGACTGGAAGGACAACAACTTGAAGCTGAACGGCACCCTCCACAACTAAGATTGAAAGGACAATAACTTGACTTGGAAAAAAGGCCTGGAAGTACACACTGTTCCCCAATAAAGTCCTGTACCCCTCCCCCAATAAAAAAATCTTAAAAAGAAAAAGAATAAAGGAGTACTATGAATAACTTTATGACAATAAGTTTGCAACTTGGATGAAATGGACAAATTCTTTGAAAGACACCAACTGTCATAGCTCTCTGAAAATAAATAAGTACCTTGCATTAGACCTGTTATCTTTTAAAGAAATTGAAATTTCAATTAAAATCCTTCCCTCAAAGAAAACTCTAGGTTTGGATGGTATCACTAATGAATTCTACCAAATATCAAAAAAAAAAAAAATACTGATTCAACACAAACTCTTCTAGAAAACAAAAGTGAGGGAATACTTCCCATCTCACTTTATGAGAGCAGTATTACCCTCATACCAAAACGAGACAAAGACATAAGAAAAAAAACACAAAACTACAGGCCAATCCCTTATTAACATAGATGTCAAAGGTCTAAACAAAATTTTAGCAAATTAAATCTAACAATATGTTATCAGAATAAATCGTTAAGTAAATGGGGTTTATCCAGTAATGCAGGGTTAACATTCAAACATCAATAATGGAATTAGCTATATTAATAAACTAAAAGAAAAACAATGATAGTCTCAATAAATGTAGAAAATGCACTGACAAAATCCAACATAACATTCCTGATTAAAAACTGTCAATCAGCGAATGAGCAAGAGAGGGGAAATTTCCATAACTTGAAAAAGGGATCTACAAAATAGTTATAACAACATCATTCTTAATAGTAAAAGATTGAATGCTTTCCTCCTATCCAACACTGTACTGGACAGTTAAACTAGTACAATCAGGCAAGAAAAATAAATAAAAGGTATCAAGATTGAAAAGGAAAAAGTCAAACTGTCTTTTGTCGTCATCATCTATGCAGAAAATCTGGTGATATCTACAAAAAAACCCAAAAAACAAAAACTAGAATAGCATGGTTGCACGATGTAAGATCAATACAGAAAAATCAATCACATTTCTATATACTAGTAATGATCAGAAAATTAAATTATTGTTTTCAATATCAAAAATATGATATAGGAATAAATCTGGCAAAAGATGTGAAATGCCTATAAAATAACAAAATATTGCTGATATTCAAAGTATCTAAACAAATGAAGAAAGATATCTTGTTTATAGGTCAGAAGATTCAATATTGCTAATATGACAACTCTCCCCAAAGGATCCATATATTTAATGCAATTCCAATCAAAATCTCAGTAGGCATTTCTGTTGAAACTGACAAAGTGATTCCAAAATTCATATGAAAATAAAAGATCCTACAATAGTGAAAGCAACTTTGAAAAAAAAGAAAAAAGTTGGAAAACTAAGTGATTTCAAAACTACAAAGCTACAGTAATCAAAATGATGCTGTATTGACATAAAAATAGACAAATACATCATGGAACAGAACAGAGAATGCAGACCAAAACCGACATTTTTGTAGACAACTGATTTATGACAAAGATGCCAAAGAAATGCAGTATAGAAGGGATAACCTTTTCAACACATCGTGCTAGAACAATTGAATAGCAATATGCAAAAAGGGAACCTGGATTCAATCTTGCACCATATACAAAAATTAACTCAAAATACATGACACACCTAAATATAAAACCTAAACCATAAAACTTCACAAAGAAAACATAGGAAGAAGATATGAATCATAAAAGAACAAACTGATGAACTGGACTTAATCAAAATTAAGAACTTCATTCATTAAAAAAAACAGTTAAGGGCCGGCCCGGAGACTCAGGTGGCTGGAGCTCCGTGCTCTTAACTGGGAAGGCTGCCGGTTCGATTCCCACATGGGCCACTGGGCTCTCAACCACAAGGTTGCCAGTTCGATTCCTCGAGTCCCTCAAGGGATGGTGGGCAGCGCCCCCTGCAACTAAGATTGAACACGGCACCTTGAACTGCTGCTCAGCTCCCGGACAGCTCAGTTGGTTGGAGTGCATCCTCTCAACCACAAGGTTGCTGGTTTCGACTCCCACAAGGGATGGTGGGCTGTGCCCCTTGCAACTAGCAACGGCAACTGGACCTGGAGCTGAGCTGCGCCCTCCACAATTAAGACTGAAAGGACAACAACTTGAAGCTGAATGGCACCCTCCACAACTAAGATTGAAAGGACAACAACTTGACTTGGAAAAAAAAACAAAACAAAAAGAAGTCCTGGAAGTACACATTGTTCACCAATAAAGTCCTGTTCCCCTTCCCCAATGAAATCTTTAAAAAACAAAAACAAAAAAAACAAACAAAAAACAGTTAAGGGTATGAAAGGATTAGTCACACATATTAGAAAAATTCTTTCTAAAGCATATATGTAATAAAGGAATTGTATTCGAAATACATTATCATGTTTCCCCAAAAATAAGACCTAGCCATACAATCAGCTCTAATGCATCTTTTGGAGCAAAAATTAAAATAAGATCCGGTCTTATAAATTAGATATATAATATAGTAATATATTATATATAGTATAATATAGTAATATATATTATATATCTAATTTATAAGACCGGGTCTTATAGTAAAATTAAGACCCGGTATTATATTATATTCATTATATCATATCATATCATATCATATCATATCATATCATATATCATAAAGACCAGGTCTTATAGTAAAATAAGACCGGGTCTTATATTAATTTTTGCTCCAAAAGCTGCAATAGAGTTGATTGTCTGGCTAGGTCTTATTTTCAGGGAAACATGGCAAGAACTCTAGTAACCCAGCAATAAGAAAGCAAAGGACCCAATAAATAAAATGGGCAAATAATTTGAACACTTTATCAAAGATACATGCAAATAAACAAATGAAAGATGTTCAATATCCAATATTGCTAGTCATTAGAGAAATGCAAATTAAAACTATAATGAGGTACCACTACGTATCTGACAGAATGGCTAACATTCAAAAGGCATAACATACCATATGTTGACAAAGAGGACTCAGAACTCTCGTACACTGCCTGTGGGAATGTAAAATGGTATAAATACTTTGAAAAAAGTTTGTCATTTTCTCAAAAAGTTAAACATGCACCTAACCTTATGATTTAGCTGTTCCATTCTTGGGTATTTACCCAAGAGAAAAGAAAATATATGTCTATATAAGGATTTGTATGTAAATGTTCACAGGAGTTTTGGGATAGCCAAAAACAAGAAACAACTCAAATGTCCTCGACAAATGATTAGATAAATCACTTGTAAGATGGAATACTACTCAGAATGACTACTGATTCATGACAATATGCATAAAACTCAAAATAATTATGCCGAGTGAAAGAAACCAGAAATAAGAGTACATACTGTATGACTCCATTTATATAAAACTCTAGAAAGTGCAACCTAACCTGTAGTACAGAAAGCAAATCAGTGGTTGGTTTTGGAGGGAGAAGATGGATCATAGCAGGAGGGAGGAATTTAAAAAGAGCACAAGGAAATGTGGGGATGATGCATCTGTTCACCATCTTGATTGCAGCAATGGTTTCAAAACTTATCAGATGGTATATTTCAAATATTTGCAGTTTATTATATATCAAAACGTGGTTAGACTTATAGAAGAAACTTCTGCTCTCTTGAAAAGCTTATACCATTGTACAAAAATGCCTCCTCCAGCTGATGGAGAATCAGAGGTCACAAAGAAAACCAAAGTGGACAGCTCCAGCTGTGTGACGGAGGGCATCTTGGCCTGCCCAGCACCAGTGGGGCCGTCAGATGACAGAGGCAATATCAGTGATTGCAAGTGAGAACAGAAGAAAAACTGCTTGACCAAACCCAGGGCAAATCACAGAGTACACAAATGAGAGTACACAAATACTGTGTGTTTTGTTTTTTTAAGCCACTAACATTGGAAGATAATGATTGAATAAATAATAAATGTGAAAAACAGCAATCCTAACAAAAAGGAAAGATTTAAGGATGCAGAGCAAAATTCAGAGATCCAGAAGAATCATACAATAAACAGTTCTAAAACAGAGTTTGGACAGACCAAGGTGAACTGAAACAATGGGACAAGTGGGTGCAATGTGCAGTACTGCATTCCTCTGTAACTTGCTATCTTCCACTGTATCAGAGTACTCTGCTTTCGGCTGTCGTATGGCGATTCAACACATTAACATGCTGGGAGGGGAAAAAAATCACAATCAAACAATAGGAATTCTAAATCAAACTGACACTTTTCCCTTATTCCCAAATAAATTAGGTCGTAATTCCAGTTACAATAACTCTAAGGCTGTGGCAGGACAGACTGTATTTCCATTTCGCTGGGTGTGAAAGGATTACAAGGTAGCAGTGGAAAACAGAGTTGGAACAGCAGGGTGGCGCCAGATCCCAGGAGGCCCTGGATACTAGGCTGAGCACCTTGGAACACATTTTATATGCAATAGGAAGCCAATGAAAAGTTTGGAAATAAGAATAACATAAGAGTTATGTCTTAGCTATGCATAATTGAGATGCATTTCAAGTAGAGAAAAAATATAGCTAAAAGTTTTGTGTTCTAGGCTATCTAAACACAATACATAAAGGCCTGTACTAAGGGAATGGCCATGAGAATAAAAGGAAAAGGATAGCAATAAACTAGAGCCAAGACTTTGCAACATACTGGTGACAAGATGGGAATGCTGAATCAAAGGACTCCAGAGTTCTTTTTCCTATTATAAGCAATATTACAATAAAAATACTTAAACATATACCTAAATACAATGATATAGTCCTGGAAATGAGACAATAGTTAAAATTCATGTTAATGCTCCTTGTGCCTGGATATCTATTCATTGTCTAAAATTTAGAAAAACTTTAGGGATAATTATGGCCTGGTATCCTATCTACAAAAACGATATTCTACTTCTGATACGCAGAGAAAACATTCTCCCAAACACTGTGAACCAATTCTTAAAATGGTAAAAAATTTTTTTCCCCCACACCCCATTAAAAAACAGTGTCAGTGAGGTTTCAAGGTACAAGTTGATAAGGAGGTGACTGTAATTCTGTTAGTGACACAGAACTACAATTTTGGTTGTAACTGACCTGTCAGAGCACACAGTGAGGATGCCTGGGTGGGGGGGTCACACAGTAAGAAATTACATGGGGTAGCTGCTTTGCTTTTGATTTAATTTGCGGAAAGAGTTATGCTGTATTTCTACAGGTCATACAATTGTATATCCTTGCCTACATTCCTTCTATCAATGACTTTTTATAAAAGCAAGTTTCGAAGCATCAGCTTTATTCCGTAATAGAGAGTAGGATTAAACAACCATCCTAACAGTGAAAAGCAGAATCATTAAGAACTTAAAACTCTGGAACCAGGCTTCATGGATTAGAATTCTATTATCAACAATGTGCTCTTAGGTACATAGTATCTATGTAATCTTGGGCAGGTTACTTAACCTCTCTCTACCTCTGCTCAATTGTATGACTGGAATAATAAAATCACTTACATTTAGAGGACTGCTATGAAGAATAAATTAATTTTAATATACATAAAGCACTTACAATAGTGGCTAGCACACAGTAGACACTCCCAACATTTACTGCCGTGACTCTGAATCCTCAAGTAAATAGTTAATTCATAATCAATATATTTCATGTAAGAGGCTAAGAAAATTACAATACATTTGAGGAAAAGGACCATCAAAATTAGTAAAGCTTCACAATCCAAAGCTTTGGTTAGAACCAAGAAAGTTCACTAATCCAGTATCCATTCCATAATATACAATTCCTTACCGTTATTTTAAAATGAACCTTTTGGTATAAAGGGTTATTTGAAAGGAGTGACTGCCTTACTGAACAGATAATACAAAAATTATCAGTGACCCTTCCAAGTTATTTCCATATATATTAGTTCCACATTAAAATGTAAGAAATGAAAACGAAAAACAACCTCCTTCGAAGGCAGAGGCAAGTATCAAGTTGAACGGGTAGAAATGGCTTACTTTAAGTTAGCTTCTGGATTCTGGTAAGATGTAAAGACTGAGCCCACATTCCAAACCTTCTCCTTCTCAGAATACAATTACCAAGAAATAAAAATAAAAACATGTGCTGGATGAGTCTGGGGGATGCTGTCAGTCATCAAGATCTCCAAAGTTCTCTTGGAGGAGAACAGGTGCTGAGGGACCCAGCAGAAAGGAAGTTTTGCTTCGCCACTCCTTGAGGCTCTGGGCCAAGACCTGGTACTTCACAGTTCCCTAAGCATGTTTACAAAGCTGAAGCCCATGGCTCCCCTCAGAAAAGGGCTGAATGTGACTGATTCCGGAAGTGGACACTGACAGAGCTGCCCATGTGACAGTGATGACTTCAGCAAGTTTAGAGCAGAGGTTGTACTGGTGAATTGAACTGCTCCCAGACCTCATGGTCTGGAGAAGCCTTCAGCTTAAGGTGCTTCCACTTGGAGAAAACACCTGAGAGTTAGAGGAGACTCACCCTAAACTTAAACAGAGGACAAGAGTTTGTGAGCTGTCTGCCTCGGGCCTCGGCAAATTGCTATTTTAGCTAACATCTGCTGATTTGCATTGCCAGAGACCCACATGAAAGCCTGACCTCTAAGGGTGGTTAACAGAACACAACAAAGAAAAATACCACTTATATGGAAGCTCAGTAATTGTATAATGAGAGACCAAACTAAACAGCTAAAATATATGGATCCTACTAGTGAGTCCCAGAGATGAAAGAAGAGTGCAAGTACATTAAGGAAAAAATATTTAGGACTTTCAGGAGATAAATAAGAGATTTGGAGGACAAATTCAGGAGGTTTGCAAATAATGAGTGAAACAACAAAAAAGAATACAGGACAAGTCTTGTTCTAATCTTCTATTATTTAGAAAGTAACAGGAAAAAAAACCTCCCTAGCTACAGAGACATTTTAGTCTTCGTATTGAAAGGGCTGAGATTTGGGTTTAAATGGTGGTGAGGGGTATACAGAGGCAGCGGGAGACTATTTAATGAAAACACATATCTAGAGATAATAAGCAGAAATGACTAAATTTCAATCATAAAAAGAAAAATCAGAGGAAAAGAAAAGGTTGCCAGTGAAGGAATCAGATTAGCGCTAGACTTCTCATCATTAACACTAGAAACCAAAGGGCATTAAAACAGTATCTCATGGCCAGGGGAAAAAAAGAATCTCAGTCTAAGAATCCTATATCTAGACAGGAGATCCTTTACCATAACGAATGATATGTTAACAGGTTACTTATTTCATTTAATATGTGAATGCCTACCATGTGCAGAAAATGCTCTTTGCATTGGAGCTACAGTGAAGAAAAATGACATGGAACTTGGTTGGAAAAATGGACAAACACAGCAACTTGCAGAAGAACTGCAAAGGGCCAATAAACATGAAGATGCCAAACCTCACTAGCAATGACAAACACAAATTAAAATGACAAGACCATTTTTCATCAATCTAATGCAGGCATAAATGCAGGCAAATGAGAATCTTAAGAATGCTTAGGAATAACTCTGGAAATGATATATTGGCAAAAACAATTTGCCAATATTTATTAAGAAGAATACACATAAACACTTTGAGACAGCAATCCTACATGAGGTAAAGTGCCCTAAAGAAATAAATACACCGATACAAAGGACAGATGTATAATAATGTACACTGTAACACTGTTTGTAGTTGCTAAAGGTCCATCAAGGGAAAAAAAAGTAAATAAGAAACTTCTATACTATGAGATATTATACAAAGACTAAATTTAGTAAGTTAGAAATATGTATTAATCTGGAAGTACAGTCATATACTACATGAAAAAACATAAGTTCCCAATCTCGTGTGAAAATGATGAAAATTCCTGTATCTAATTATCAATTTAAAAATACACTCATCTGTTATGAATCTCATGCAGATATTCAAAATCAGAATGACAGAAGAATACTGAAGTGAAACAATGTCCACAATATAATATGTCAAAAAAGCAGATTGTGAAACTTTATAGCTGCTATCTATAAAGACAAAAGACTATGTTTCAGATAATCCTCTACTTATGAAACTCAAGAGATTTATCAAATCTGCTCCCCATCAACAAGAACCATTAGCAGTAACTTAAAGTAATTATCACTTTGGATTTAAAAACAAATAGACTTCAATAGCCTTTCAAAATCCATGTGCTATTAAGTGTAAGAGCATCTACAAATATCCATGAAAAATATATAAGAACATAAATAAAAATTAATGATTATCTGTGAATGGTGGAATTACTAGTAATTTTTTGTTTCTGTGTTTCTCAGGTTTTCTTCATCAAACATATATCACCCTTATAACTTAAAAATTAAAACTTTAAAAAGAATCCAATTCTCATAACTTTAAAATTCCCAGAAGATAATATAACAGAAAATCTAGATGACCTTTGGTTTAGCGATGACTTTCAGAAATAACACCAAAGACATGATCCATGAAAGAAAGAACTCATAAGCTGGACTTCATTAAAATAAAAACTTTTGCTCTGTGAAAAAATCTGTTCAAAGAATGAATAGACAAACCACAGACTGGGAGAAAATATTTGCAAAAGACGTATCTGATAAAGGACTGCTTTCCAAAATAAACAAAGAATCTTAAAATTCAACAAGAAAACAAGCAAGCCAACTAAAAAATGGTCCAAAGACTCTAACAGATACTTCACCAAAGATATACAAATGGCAAATAAGCATATGAAAAGCCGCTCCACAACACACGTCATCAGGAAAATGCAAATTAAAACAAGATACCACCATACACCTATTAAAATGGCCAAAATCCCAACACTGACAACACCAAATGCTGACGCATATGTGGAACAACATGAACTCATTGCTGCTAGGAATACAAAATGGTACAGCCACTTTGGAAGAGTGGCAGTTTGTTTCAAAACTAAACATAATCTTACCATAAGATCAAGCAATCATGCTTATTGGTATTTGTCCAAAGGAGTTGAAACCTTATGTCCACACACAAAAACCTGCATATGGATGTTTATAGCTTTATTCATAATTGCCAAAGCTTGGAAGCAACCAAGACGTTCCTCAGTAGATGAATGGATCAATAAACTGTGGTACATCCAGACAAAAGAATATTATACAATGCTAAAAAGAAACAAGCTAGCAAGTCATGAAAAGACATGGAGGAATCTTAAATGCTATTACTAAGTGAAAGAAGCCAATCTGAAAAGCCTACATATTGTATTAATTCCAATTATATGATATTCTGGAAAAGGCAAAACTATGAAGACAATAAAAAAGATCATTGTTGTCAGGGGTCATAGAGAGGAAGAAATAAATAGGCAGAGCACAGTGAAAGTACTCTGTATATACTATAATGGTGGATCCATGTCATAAATTTGTCCAAACCCACAGAATGTACAACATCAAGAGTCATCTAACACTGTAATGTAAATTGTGGAATCTGGGTGACAAAGATGTGTGGATGTAGGTTCACCAATTGTTAACAAATGTTACCACTCTGGTGGGTTGTGTTGATAATGGGGGAGGCTACGCATGTGTTGGGGATGGGAGTGGAAGGGAAATCTCTATAACGTCCCTTCAATTTTCCTGAGAACATAAAACTGTTCTTAAAAAATGTTTATTTTTCATAAAGTTCACTTATGAGCCTATATGTATATTAAAATTCGTATCAGCTAAAACATTATTTCACATTTTAAATTATACAAATAGAGATGAATTAACTCACTTGAATCCAGTCAGCATTTAATCAGTGTATTTAATATGAGCCAGGCAACAATAGCTAAAATTATACTCATCATGACATCGCCACAAAGTTCTAGAAAAAGACTATACACAATAACTAGGTGAAAAAAATATCAGATTTTCAATAGTCAAAACAGTAAACTGGTTTTGTTACCTTCTCTTATACAGAGGGTGCCCAAAAAATGTATACACATTTTAAGAAAAGGCTGTATTAAAATTGTAATACTCAATATATACTGATAAAAGATGAACACAAATCACGTTTGACTTCTGCAATTACAATAGATGCTCAAAGTGGTTACCATCAGCTTAATTTTGTTAGTTTTTTCCTTTCTTAAAATGTGTATACATTTTTTGGGGACCCTCTGTATATGCATTTTATCTCCCTAACTTCAGGACAGGAATAATTTCTTCTAACTTCTTTGTTTTCTCAATATTTAGTAGAATGCATAAAGGTTAATAAATTAATGTGAAATTATTTCTGATCTAAAAAGAAAGCTAATAAACTGGTTTCCCGTTACTGGGGTGTAGGGGCTGTCTCTAGTTATCTGGTACCTGACCCTGAGATGATTAGAGCAGAGGAATAGTGGCCAAGACTGTAAGAGCTCCATGAAAGAAGTGGCTAGGGGTTTAGGTTATAGATTGGTTTCCTTACGAGAGGTACACTAGTAGGTTGAGTCCTTTACTATCCCTAGGAACTGGTTAGCAATAGGACGGCAGTCTCTCTCAGGTCAGCAAGGCTCCAAGAAGTCAAAACGTCAGAAATACAAAAAAATAAAAAGGAATAATAGAGAGAAAACCAATTTTCATAAATTTCATTGTTACAAAATTCTAAACATAATAATATGTTTTTTGTACTATCCATCCACTAGAGAGAATGAAATTCTTTTTAAGGGGATAACATTTTTACTTGATTGGGGTTTAAAGTTGGTGTTCCCTAGCATCAAAATCGATTGCAAAGTTTCCACTATTAATACTGGTCCATAATGAGATTTTACATACCTCATATTTGAAAATGTCTTTTCACATAAGTACTGCCAAATACTGATACTAATCCATGAGCATATAATTTTAATTGACTAACTGTAGCATTTGGTAGGCAATTATAAAAGTCTACTAGATTCTTCTCCTGATATTTGCCTTTTAACATGGCCTTACATTGTAGATTAGTCACTTCCAAGTGAAGATTGGGTGGAACACTGCTCACTTGCACAATTAAATGGGTTTTGAAATATAGAAGCTTTCTTTGCAATTGCATCAAGGTCTGAAAAATGGTATGGTTTGAGCTCAGATTTTGTTGGAAATAGAGATCGTAGATCATTTGTCTTAACTTTTTACAGCAATGCAAACATAAAAAGCATCCTGGCATCCCTTGTGATTTAAACGTTAGTCGTCATCAAAATGACTTTACCATGTGTAAATTTCACATATAAGCACTGTTTTGCTTTGTAGTTTTGGAATGAATTCATTAGGCAACAATACCAAGTATGCAGCAAAAGCTATCTTTCAAAGTCATTCAGTGGCTGAAGGTGGTTTTTCAAGTTCAAAAACTTTCTATCTCAGCTCTGAGCTAAAAAAATTCACAATAAACCTTTACCACTGACTGCTAAGCCATCAAATAGCTGTGGGTTTGGGCAAGTCAAGATATTCAGCTTCTATTTCTGAAAAAAAACTTAAAAGTAACCATGGACTTTAAACGCTTACATGTGCACAAGCTTTGTAAATTTGTCTAACTAAATAATAAATAAGCCTTTTCCTGTTCCACATGTTTTTACCATCATCAGTTAAAACACACCTTAGTGGATTCTACTTCAGGTTATACCAAATTAGTGTTTTCTCAACTTCTTTGAAAATTTTTACACCTGAAGTTGTTCCACACATTCCATAACATTCATACAAAGTAATTCTCAGTCATTTCACACGCTGCATTGATCATTCAAATAAAAAACTGAGTAACACTGTACGTAACATTTGCCAATTCATCAAGAACCAAGTAAACTTACTTTGGTTATACCTTCATTTTCATTATTCTTTTAGTGAAGAAATTCTAGTATGATGACATATTCCCTTTAAATTTTCTAATTTTTTCAACTACTAATTTCAGTGAGTTGGGAATAGTGATGAGTACTTAACTAAGTTAAGTACTAAGCTGAACGACATCAACTTACATCGTATTCTTTTGGTTTCACTATAGAGTCGTTGAATAATAAACACAATATTTTGCCATCAATAATAAAATAACCCACACTCCAATGTGCATGACATGTAAAGTCTATGATTCTCTTCTTTTGTTCTTTTGACATAATAGGTATGCACTAGTAACAATAATAATATAAAATGTCATGGTATGGAGATATGGCACTTAAAACACTGAATTTATAAATATTATTCTAATTTATATTGTACTAAGCAGGAGAACAAAGAGTGGAAGTGCCACATATGGTCAGTGGCAGAACTACTCAAGCCAGCTGTTGCAGCCTGAAAAGTAGCCACAGACAATATGTACATAAATTAGCATTTTCATGCTCCAAAAACAGTTATTTGTAGACAATGAAATCTCAAGTTCGTACAATTTTCAAGCATCAAAAATGTTTCTTTCTGATTTTTTTTCAATCACTTAAATATGTAAGACTATTCTTAGTTCACGGTCCATACACAAACAGGCAGCAGAGTAGATCTGGTATATAGTTGGTAGTCTGCAAGACTCCTGCTGTGGGAAGTGAGAAACTACTCAATATTTTTGAGCATGTGGAGCATTTTCAGATGATTAACCAGTCAGCATTATATAGGATGGACGAGAAAAGGACAGAAAACAGAGAGATAAGTTAATGTAGTAGTTAAGGGTACAGTAAGTGGAATCTAAGTAACCAAGTTTAAATCCTTTTTCTTTAATATGAACTATCTGTGTGACTTTGGATAAACCTTAATTTCTCAGAGCCTCAATATACTCATCTACTATAAAGGACAATAGTATCTACTTCAAAGTGTTGCTTTAAAGATTAAATGAGATGATCCACGTAAACTGGTTATAAAAGTATTTAGGTAGGAGGTGCTCAATAAATGTTAACCATGTATATTATTGCTAATTCAAATCAGGTGATGACAGTTCAAGAAATGACAGTGACAAAACATAAATTGAAAAGGTAAAATTAACCTGGTCTAAGCATATTAATGGGACACAAAAGAAATGCAGAAACAGATCCAAATGCAGATGAGAAGTCAGTATGACATAAACATAAAGTTTACCCCCTTTGTGAGACATCCTCAGGAATGGAGGAAAAGACTTAAAATATAAATTTGGGAGGACAGTGTGAATATAAAGGAAAGGTTTAAAAAATCTAGATTAGAAAGACAAAACAGGAAAACGAGAAGAATAAACAGGAAAGGATATGGACACTACATTTAGAAATGGGAGGAAGAATCAAGAAAGATATGGTAGGAATAATCTGAATAGAAGATTTAGTACAGCAATTCCTATCACCAAAGATAAATGCTAATGGGTGTGAAAAACTGAAAGGAAGTCATCTAAGAGAACCAAGTTTAAATGCAATTTAAGTTGAAAACTCTACTTACTGACACAGCTATCATTGTACTATCTGGCCTCCATTCAGCTTGCTTGTAGGATCCAAACTGAGATGATGATTTTGGAGGTTCCTTGTAGGTTACGATTAACACACTAGGCTGGAAGGAAACAGTTGTGTTTTATTAGTATCTCATAAGAACATGTACAAATTTAAGGTAACTTATCTTGAAGTACTCAGAAAGTATTTCAATAATTCTAAAAGTGTAATAAAAAATAACAATCTAATATTACATTATCAGGTTTAATTAGTCCAAGCAAATCAACTAAAAGGAACCAAAAAGAAAGATAGCCTGAATAGGCCTATATCTATTAAAGAAATTGAATCAATAACTAATATCCGTCAAAAAACAGAGAGTGGCCCAGCTGGGTTCACTGGTGAATTCTACCAAACAAATAAGGAAAAAATTATATAAATTCTCTACAGTGTCTTCCAGAAGATAGAAGCAGAGAGAATACCCCGTAATTCTTTCTATAAAGCCGGCATCACCCGAATACTAAAACCAGACAAAGACATTACAATAAAACAGTCCAATCTCTCATGAACATAGGCGCAAAAATTCTCAAAAAAATTAGTAAATTAATCGAACAATGTATTTAAAAAATAATACAATACAACCAAGTGGGATTTATTCTAGGCATGCAAGGCTGGATTAACATTCAAATTAATGTAATCCATCACATCAACATGCTAAATAAAAAACAACAACACATCATCCTATCAATAGATGCAGAAAATTATTTGACAAAATCCAACACCTATTCATAATAACTCTCAGCAAATAAAACTCTCAGCAAACTAGGAATAGAGGGGAACTTTCTCAACCTGAGAAAAACATCTACAAAAACCTTACAGCTAATATTATACTCACTGGTAAGAAAATAGCCTTCCTCCTAAGATCAGAACAAGTTAAGGTCATTTCCCCTCACCACTATTTTTAAAAATCATACTAAAAATCCTAGCTAATGCAATAAGACAATAAAAGGAAATAAAAGATATACACATTGGGAAGAAAGAAATACAACTATCTTTGTTCATAGATGACATGACTGCCTACATAGAAAATATGAAAGAACTAACTAAAAAAAACTTATGGAAATTAGTGATTATAACAAGGCTGTATCCCTAGAATACAATGTTAATATGTAAAAATCAATTGCTTTCCTATATATTAGCAATGAACAAGTGGAAGATGAAATTAAAAACAATACCATATGCATCAGCAACAAAAAAAATAAAATTTAGGTATAACTCTAACAAAATACATAGAAGATCTATATAAAGGAAACTACTAAATTTTGATGAAAATAAAAAAAGAACTAAATAAATAGAAAGATATTCCAAGTTCATAAATGGGAAGACTCAACACTGTCAAGATGTCAGTTCTTCCCAACTTGTTCTACAGATTCAGCACAATCCCAACCAAAACCACAGCAAATTATTTTAGAAATATCAGCAGATTGATTCTAAAGTTTATATACAGAGGCAAAATATCCAGAATGGCCAACTCAGCATTGAAGAACTCAGTCAGAGGACTGACATTACCCACTTTCAAGACTTACTATAAAGACACAATAATGAAGATAGAGTGGTATTGGCAAAAGAATAGAAAACAGATCAATGGAATAGTAGAGAGCCCAGAAATACACCCACATAAATATAATCAACTGACCTTAAAGAAACAAACAAGGCAACACAATGAAAAAATAGATGGTCATTTCAATAAATAGTGCTAGAATACTGGACATCCACTTTCTGGCACTACAAGAAGGTCCACGGGATCATCTTGTAGTACTTTCTTTTCCCTTGCCCTAGAATCAGCTGTTTTTCCAGGGACTCCTGTCTACTTTTATGACAGAATCTAATATTAGAAAATCTACTATTTAGAAAAACAAGATCTGGAAACAAGATGCTAGAGGGGTGTCATTGCTTGTAGGTTCTCTGAGCAAACACAGTGGAAAATATATGTACCAACACTAACCCATGTATACATACCTATTTCTATGTATTTCTTTTCAATTCATTCAAATATAAATTCTAGCTAGTTCACTCTAGTTAACAGCCTTCTCCATTACTTGTTAACTTTTTTCTGACAGTGAGAAACCTGGCTATCATTTCATACTATTAATTCAGTTCTTTGTTCAACCCTACTATATACAGAGAAGAGTTTGTAACTGCTAACTATATCCCTATAAAAAACTACCAGTTAGAATACAGTTTTTATGGATAGCTTCTTTTACTTCAGCCTTAGAATAACAACTTAAAGCACTGTTTTCCAAATTTACATAGGCCATCCCCTTAAAAGCTTTCTTTAATCTCTAAAAGTGAAATACAAACGTTTCTAAGGGGCTAAAAATGAGATGTTCATACTTCATGTATCAATTAAAAGTTAAAAACAAGTACCTTGGAAGTAGTGACATCAGCAAGACAGCAGAATAGGAAGACCTGTTACCCACCCCCCAACACCCGTGAACACATACATTCAGCAACAATTCATGGAAGAAAAAAAAAAATCTTGTTTGGGAGTAATCCAGAAACTAGTTCAAAGGCACATGAATGATGGATGAACATGAAATTAGATTCATCAAAGATGGTAGGAAAATTGAGGACATCCTCTCGTCAGAATTCTTACCGCCAACATAGAGCCATAAAATCAGGATAACCCAGCTAATCCTTGAGGAGGAAAAGAGGTGGTCTGCGTGTCCAATGCCTCAACCTTTCCACAGAGGTTCCCCAGGGTACGGGCTTCTTTCTTGCCAGTCTTGGAAGACTGACAGAACCAGCATAATCGCACCACGTGGGGAGAATAGAGACAGTCCCTTGGACTGGTAGTCGCTATATTTCCTCCCCACAACTCAGCACAGAGCGAACAGAGGAAAAATTCCAGCTCACAGCTTTTTCCTGGGAAAAGAAAAAGTTGGTCCATGTGTCTAATGCACCAACTTCTATGGGGGCTACCCAAAGGAATGGCTTCTGTCTTGCCAGTCTCAGAGCACTGGGGGTCTAGAAAATCTAGCTGACTAGGGGCTAGAGAATAGAAACAGAGATTTAGGCAGGCAGTTGCCATAGCGCCTCCCCCTGGCTTAGCATACACAGAGAAAGTGGACAATCAATCACAGCTCCCAACTTATCTGGGGGGCGGGAAGAAGTCCCTCCACGCCTCCAATACCCAAACTTTTCTCAGGACTGCCCAAAGGGGGCGTTCTGTCTTGCTTTTTATGGGACATTGATAAGACCTGACATAACCTAGCCACCAGGGAGCTAGTGAAATCAGAGAGAGGTTTGGGTTGGCAGTTGCTATAGCCCCACCCCTGGCTCAGCACAGAGAAAGTGGACGAAAACACCAAGTTTCCAGTTTATCCATAGGGAGAGAAAGAGCTGGGTCCAACTTTTTAAGGGGCTGCCTGATGAACTACTTCAGTCTCACTTGTTGAAGTGCACTGAGGGAATCCAGCCTACCTTAGACACCCAGGGGCTGCAAAAAACCAAGGAAAACGTTGGACTAGCATGAAGTTTGAGAGACCACCAGATATATCTGGCTGGACCGACTGGTGGGGGTCTTCTAATACCTGAGGCCAGTCCATCCAGACTGGAAGTGGTGGTTGCTTTCTCTAATGCAGTTACCAAGACAGTTAATGAAAATGAAACAAGCAAATATTCCCAAACAAAGGAAACAAGATAAATCTCCAGAAACAGACCCTAATAAAACAAGTATGATTTACCAGAGAGATAATTAAAAATAACCATCAGAAAGATGCTCACACCATTGGTCAGGGGAAACAATGGATAAACGTGAGATTTTCAACAAAACTATAAAAAATATTTTAAAAGTACCAAACAGAAATCATGGAGCTAAAGAATAACTGAAAAAAAAAATTCACTAGGGGGGTTCAATAAGAGATTAGATCAAGCAGAAGAAAGAATCAGCAAACTCTAAGATGGTCACTAAAAATCATGCAAGAGGGGGAAAAAAGCGTTAAGAAAAATTAAGGGACTATGAGACAACAATAAGCAGACCAATATACACACAGAAGTGAAGAGAGAAATGACCAGAAAGCTCATTTAAAGAAATAATGGCTGAAAACTCCCCAAATCTGAAGAAGGAAATGGACATCTAGATCCAAGGAGCCTAAAGACCTCAAAGAAAAGAAACTCAAAGAATCCACACTGAAAGAAATTATAATCAAACTGTCAAAAGAAAAAGCAAAGAGAATATTCTGAAAATGGAAGAAAAAAGCAACTTGTCAGGTACAAGGGAACCACCATAAGACTATTCAGTGGATTTCTCAGCAAAAATCTGTAAGCCCAGAAAGGAGTGGGGTGATATATTTAAACTACAGAAAGAAAAAGGCTGCCAACCAAGAATATTGTATCTGGCAAAACTGTCCTTCAAAAAGGAAAGATAAATCCTTTCCCAAACAAACAAAAGCTGAGGAAGTTCATCACCACTAAACTTACTTACCAGAAATTCTAAAGGGAACTCTTTACATTGAAATGAAAGGTCACTACACAGCAACACAATAGTATAGAAACGTATAAAATTGGTTAGTATAGGTAAATACACAAACAAATATAAAATACTGTAATACTGCAAAGGTGGTAGGTAATTCTCTTTTAACGACAAAAGTATTAAAATAACTATACCTAAAAATGTTCATAGATACACAATTTATATGTGTGTGAATTGTGACAATGAAGTATGGGGAAGGGAAGACAGACTGTTAAGTGTTTGTATGCTGTTTAACAGAAGTTGTTTTCAGGTTAAAATAGAGTTACAAACTAAATTTTATGTAAGCCCCATGGTAACCACAAAGAAAACAGACTGTGGACCTATATCAAACAGAAAACTGCATAGCAAAAGAAATATCAACAGATTGAAAAGGCAAAACTACACGATGGTAGAAAATATGCAAACCATGTATTTGAAAAGGGATTAATTTTTAAAGCATATAAGGAACTCATATAACTCAATAGCAATAAAACTAATAATTGATTACAAAGTAGGCTAAAGACTTAAATAGACATTTCTCCAAAGACATACAAATGGCTGACAGGTATACAAAAAAATGCTCAATGTCACTAATCACCACAGAAATGGAAATCAAAACCACAATGAGGGCAGCCAGATGGCTCAGCTTGGTTAGAGCGTGAGCTCTTAACAATAGGATTGCCGGTTCGATTCCCACATGGGCCAGTGAACTGCGCCCTCCTCAACTAGACTGAAGACAATGAGCTGCCGATGGAGCGGCTGGATGGCTCAGCTGGTTAGAGCATGAGCTCTTAACAAGGTTGCTGATTCAATTCCTGCGTGGGATGATGGGCTGCGCCCCCTGCAACCAAGATTGAAAATGGCGACAGGACTTGGAGCTGAGCTGCGCCCTCCACAATTAGACTGAAGGACAATGACTTGACTTGGAGCTGACGGGCCCTGGAAAAACACACTGTTCCCCAATAATTAATTAATTAATAATAAAGTTGCCTAAAACCATTTAAAAAACAAACAAAAAAAACCCACAATGAGATGTCACCTTGCACCTATGAGGATGGTCATTATCAAAAAACCAAAAGACAACAACTGTTGGTGAGGATGTGGAGAATTTGGAACCATTGCACACTGTTGCTGTAAATGTAACATGGTGCAGCCAATATGAAAACAAGAAGTTCCTCAAAATATAAAAAATAGACCTACCACGAACCCAGCAACCCTACTTCTGAGTATTCATCCAAAGAATTGAAATAAGGAAATAAGGATCTGGAAGAGAGATTAGCACTTTCATATTAATTATAGGACTAGTCACAAAGACCAAGATATGACAACAACCCAAATGTCCATGGTTGGTGAACAGGTAAAGAAAACCTGATACATTCATACAACAGAATACTTACTATTCAGCTTTAAAAAAGAAGTTAATACTACACTCTGAGACCACATGGATGAACCTTCAGGATGTTTACTAAGTGAAACAAGCCATTTATACAAGGACAAATAATACATGATTCCACTTACATGAGGTATCTAAAACAGTCAAATTCACAGTATCGAAGAGTGAAATGGTGGTTGCCAGGAACCAGGGGGAGAGGTAAATGGGGAGTTGCTAATCAATGGGCATAAAGTTTCAGTTAAGCAAGATGAATAAATTCTACAGATGCGCTGTACAACATTGTACCTATAGTTAACAGTAGTGTACTGTACACTTAAAATTTTAAGGAAGGCAAATTCATGTTAAGTGTTTGTATCACAGTAAAATTTAGAAAAAACCTTTCACATGTTAATCTAAATAACGTGTTTAAATAATTATATTTCTAAAACAAGAAGAGAAAAATAGTGAGGCAGTAGAATTACAAATAGTAGAACTACAAATCTCTTTAAAGTCTAGTATAATAGACTATAGCTGCATTCTTAGGTCTACTTCTATGTTAAGTCTATTGTGACATGCTGTTTTAATCAAAGCATATGAAGGAAATCCAGTCTTACACAGATTTACAGTTGGACTTTTAAAATAATGATAAATATTCTTTGGTATTACACCAAAACTTGATCGGGGTAGTTTCTTTAAAGATTAGTTGTAGTATTATCAACAAAGATTTTGCACTTTTTTTTAAGTACCTTGGACAGTATTTTCAATTGATGAAGAAAAGAAAAATATAACTAGGGATACCATTATGAATTTATTTTAACAACCTAGAAAAGAGACCTGGGTCCAAAGGGAAATTAGAATAGCAAAACAACTTTTTAAAAGAACACAGTTAGAGGACTCACAGTACCTGACTTTAAGAATTATTATAAAGTTAGTAAAGTTACAGGAATCAAGACAGTGTGGTATTGCCATCTAGACAAACAGAATAGAGTGTGGAAACACAGAAGTCAAATGGAAGGGACAAAGCCAACTCAATGGCGAGAGGGTTATTACTTTTCAACAAAAGGTGCTGAAACAATATGAAGAAAAATAACTGATCCATACTTTGTGCCATATAAAAATATTAATTCACAAGGTTTTATAGGCCTGTATGTAAAACCCGATCCATAAAAGTTCAGGAATATAGGAGAGAATCTTTTGTGTCCTTAGGTTAGATAAAGGTTTCTTAGACAGAAATAAAAAAAATCATGGTTCCCAAAGGAAAAATAATTAAAACTGACATATTAGTCCTTATAAAATTAAGTATTTGTCTTCAAAAGACACTGCTAAAAATGAATAGAAAGATACGCGACAGACTGGAAAAAAATATTTGCAAATCTTTTGTATCTGCATCAATGATGTGTATCTAGAACATACAAGGACTTCTTAAAACTTAGAAAGAAAATAAACCACCAAATTTTAAAAGTAGATAGAAAAATTCTAAAAAAGTAACAACAGTATTGTATTTTAACATATAAGTAGCTATGAAACCATACTGACATTAAGTAGCTGGAAAGGTGAAAGTGAAAGAATAGCTCTTCCTTACATTAAATTTCAATTAATAAATGTAGAAGAAAAAAGGGACATAGAGAATCATTAGGTGAATACCACATATTAATAATAATATAGCTGCAGACAAGACGGAGTGTTGGATGCTAAAATCAGTGAGTAAAAGTTTCAGGAGAAACAGGTTATGCACAGTATCTGCCCCAATTTACTTTTTAACTACAAAAGAAAGACTAACTTCACAGTGGAGAAACCTGCCAAACACCAACTAACCAAGTAACCAAGGTAAACATCACCAAATATGAACATCATGAACTCTTTTATATGATACACTTGAGGACACAACATTTTTGTGCTATTTTTGTCAAAAATATATAAACTCATTCCATTCACAAGATAATCAAATAAACCCAAGCTGACAGATTCTACAAAATAACTGATCGGTACTCTTCAAAAGGATCAAGGCCATAAAAGACAAGAAAAAAGGGAGGAACTGTTACAGAATGGAAGAGACTAAAACAACTAGAAGAGAAAAAAAACATCACTACAAAAATTCGAGAAATTTTCTGTACTTTAGTTAATATTGTACCAATGTTAATTTCCTATTTATAACTATGCTAAGTGAAAAACTCACAACAAAAAACAAATACAACACTATACAATTCTATTTATGCAAAATTCTAGAAAATGCAAACCAATCTACAGCGAGAGGAAACAAGCAGATAAGTGACTAGAGATACACGGGCGCTGGGAAGCAACTACATCGAGGCAAGTAGGAACACATGGGGGGAACGGGGATGTTCATTATCACTCTTATGGTGGTTTGATGGGTGTATACATGTCAAACCTAATCAAATTCATACTGTGAACATGTACCATATATGTCAGTTATACCTCAGAAAATCTGTTTGAAAAGTATAAAATATGTTATTTTGAATGGTCTTTTGAAGAACTCATTAAAGGAAGAAAAACATAGTTAAGGAGACTTATTTAGAATCTGTGGTGAAAGCCTCTGAGAAACCTGAACTATGACAGAAGGTAGGAAGGAGAGAAAGAAGACAAAAACAGTTGTAATTTGCTTAGCAACTAAAATACATACACGTAAGATACACGTTAGAGTAAATTGTTTCTTTACATTTATTTTTGATGATTTTGATATCTTTGACCTGTTTATTTGACTTGTTTGAAAGATTATTTTTTAATGTTGGTAACATGAGACAACAGTAACTAATTCAATCAGAAAAGGGGCTTTCAAAAAAGATTTCTATTGCCATAGTCAACAGTAATAACTTGTCTATTGAATTAATAAAGGTAAAAGAGTTGAACAAAGTGACAATATTTAATCACTAAAATTGTAATGTTTTAGTATTTACTAATTTTTCATTTCTAAATATCCCAATATTTATATATTTATAAGCTTTTCATTTCTAAAAATGAGTAACTTCTCTAATTTGGGAGTCAGAAAGCATACCAAAGCTGAGGTTTTTACTCTGCTTGCATCCACACAGAACAAAAGAATAACACACAATAATGCGGGCTTATGAAACTGCTAAATTTTTATGTAAAGCAGACAACCAGGAGTCTTCAGTCTCACCTCTAGTGACTTAGTTTGCACAGATGTTAGTAAGTGCTACTCTGTAAATAGCAGAAATCAACATGTTAAAAGGCCCCCAATTAATAATTGACTCTGAAAAAAATCTTTTCTAGAAGGCAATTTTACTCATGATAGCACTGCTTCTGTTTTTAAATACATGTATATCTAAAGAAGTTTATGAGCTATTTCCTTATAATGTATGGCAACACAGAAAATAGGGATTTGGTATGTTAATTTTGTGTCCTGGAATTCTGAATTTATTTTTGCTAACTACAAAAAACTAACAGAATAAACAAGTTTTGGTAATGTTGCTGGACAGCAATATACAAAAATCAATTTTACATCTATAATGCATACCAGTAACAGTCTGAAAATGAAATTAACAATTATACTCAAACAGCATCTTAAAAGATAAATAAAATATTTAGCAATAAATTTAACAAAAGAGAAAAACCTGTACATTAAAAACTACAAAATACTGCTAAGATAAATTTTTTTACAATCTAAATAAATGGAGAGATATTGCATTGGCACTTTTCACCACCTAATTTTTAAACTTGCTATAAAATTACAATGTAATGCTTGCATAATGGCAGGCATATTGATAAACAGAACAGAATAGGAAATACAAAAATAAACCATTATATTTATGGCCAATCAATTTTTTACAAAGATGCCGATGTAAATAGTGAAGAGTCTTTCCAAGAAATGGTGCTAAAACAACTGTATTTGTACGTAAAAAAATAAAACAAAACTAAATTTAGACCTTTACCTCAAACCATACATAAAAATCAACTCAAAATGAATGACTGATCTATGTATAAGAGCTTAAACTATAAAACTTATAAAAGAAAACCAGAAAAATGCTTGTGACCTTGGACTGGCCAAAAGTTCTTAGATAAGCACAAAAAGCATGATTCATTAAAAACAAATAAGTCAGACTTCATCAAAATTAAACTTTTGCTCTCCAAAAGGCACCACTAAGAAACTGAAAAGACAAATTACAGACTGTGATAAAATATATGCAAATTATATTTGATAAAGAACTTGTATCCAGAGTATATAAAGAACTCTTATAACTCAATAAGACACTATTTTTTTTTAAAATGGGCAAAGGATATGAATAGACATTTCACTAAATAAGGTATATAAATGGCTAATAAAAACATAAAAAGATGCTACACATTGTTACTAGGAAAACACAAATTAAGGCCACAACGAGATACCACTACAAGTCCACTAAAATGGCTATAATAAAAAAAATCTGACAATAACAAGTGTTGAAAAGAATGCAGAGAAACAGAGACCTTCATACATTGTTGGTGGGAATGTAAAAATTTGGCAGTTTCCTAAAAAGCTAAACATAAACTTACTATATGACCACAGTTCCATTTCTAGGTATCTCCCTACAAGTGATGACACTATGTATCCACACAAAGACACACAGACAATATGTTTATATAGTGGTATTATTCATTATGGCTCCAAGTTAGAAATAATCCAAATACCCATCAACTGGTGACTAGATTTTAAAAACTGTTGTATATTCATACAATGGAATAATATTCAGCAATAAAAAGGAGTACCACAAAAAACAATATGCTAAATAAAAGCAAGACACAAAAGACTATGTAGCATATGACATTTATATGAAATTTCCAGAAAAGTCAATCCAAAGGGAGAAAAAGCAGGCCCATGGTTTCCTGGGGCTGGAGTAAAAGCAAAGGTTGAATCCAAACAGGAATAATACTTTTAGGGTTGCCAAAAATGTTCTAAAACTAGACGGTGATCATGGTTGCATACCTCTATAAATTTACTAAAAATCACTGTATACTTACTATGTATATTTATACACCTCTGTAAAACTATTAGAAAATTAAACCACAGCAAATTCTACTGCATATCCACAATATTCAAAATTTCATATATAAACTTATTATCATTTATCACTGAAATAAGGCAAGTCACGTGGGGAGACAGGTTTGTGATAGCAATTCAAATTAAGCAATTATAGTGAAATTGAAAGAAAGGTAATATACTTCGATTCCAAACAATTGATTCTTGCTGGTCAATAAAAAAAATTAAATAACTGTCTCACTTTGTAGCAAGTCTGAATTCTAGGATATTTTTAAATAGTAAATTTTTCCTAATTTCGTAAGTTAGATTAATAAATGCTTTACTTAGTAGTAAATAGAATGTTTTAATGCAGTATTTCCTATGCCACCATTTTAGGTGACACACAAACACTGTATTAAATATTCAATCAGTGAGAAAATTTTTTCAATTTTTCTTTATTCTTTTTATTTAGATAAGAAATCTGTTTGAGGTGCTAGTTTACTTCTAAACACATGTCATGTATCTACTAACTGCTGTTTTATAACAGCAAGAGCTTTAGCAGGAAATGATTTTTATAACATTGTTTTCATTGTATTCCCTCATACAGTAACCCTCTCTTCATACAAGTGGTGCTAGCTTTCCAATTATAGTAAATATATAAATTATTCTGAAAGATAATTTCAAGTTTAAGAGTTAGATTGGATACACAGTATGAGGACAGGGCAAAAGTCATGAATGAGGCATGTGAAGGGCCTAAATTCAGGAAACTTTGTTTTCCATGGTGTAATGCACCTAGTCCACAGTAAACTCTGAATGTTTACCTGTAATACGGATCATGTCAACAATTCACAAGCACCTAAAGATGGGTGAAATGTCTTTATTTAAATGTGTTTATACTGCTTTTCTGTGTGACTTTCCATAGATCACGTCAATATAAACACACACTGGGAACCAATAGTTCCCACTGGTTATATGACTGCACAATAGTTTAAGTTTTGGGAAACTACAGATAACCTAATAATTAAAGTAGGGCCCTTTATCAGGTACCACTTTTACTTCCAGCTTTATTGAGGTGTAACTGACATATAACATTGTGTAAGTTTAAACCTATGTGTTGATTTGATACACTTACATCTTACTAAATGACTACCACTAGTGTTAGCTAACACCCCCATGTCACATAATTATCATTTTTTTGTGGTAAGACCATTTAAGATCTACCAGTCTTAGCAACTTTAAAGTATATAATATAGTATTATTAACTATAATTACAATGCTGTATATTAGATCCCCAGAACTTACTCATCTTATAGCTGGAAGTTAGCACCAACATCTTCCCTTTTCACCAACTCCCCCAGCCTCTGGTAACCACCATTCTAGTCTTTGTTTCCATGGATTCAGCTTTTTTGGATTCCACATATAAGTGATATCATACAGTATTTATCTTTGTCTGACTTATTTCACTTAGCATAATGCCCTCAAGATCCATCCATTTGTTGCCAATGGCAAAATGTCCTTCTTTCTCAAGGCTGGATAATATTCCATCATTTACATCTTCTTTACCGGTTCATCATCCATTAACAGACATAGGTTATTTCCATATCTTGGCTACTGTGAAGGACATGTACTACTTTTTTGTTTTATTTTGCTCTTTAGGTTTCACTTATAAGTGAAATAACACTGCATCTGTCTTTCACTGTGTGACACTCCACTCAGCACAGTACCCTCAGATCTATCCGTGCCAACACAGATGGCAAGAACCCATTCCCACCCATGGCTGAGGAATATGCCATTGTATATATGTACCACCTCTTCATCCATTCATCCATCAGTGAACACCCAGGCTGCCTCCATACCCTGGCTATTGTAAGTAATGCTGCAATGAACAAATGGATGCACATGTCCCCTTGAGGTGGAGTTTTGGGTTTCTTTAGATAAATACCAAGAAGTGGAATTACTGGGTCATCCTTTGTCTCTTGTTACATAGCCTTTGTTTTAGTCTACTTTATCTGGTATAAGTATTTCTACCCCAGCTTCTTGTTTGTTTCCATTTTCATGAAATATCTTTTTCCCATCCCTTTAAGTTTGTGTCTTTCGATCTGAAGTCTCTTGTAAGCAGTATATGTAAGGGTCTTGTTTTCTTATCCATTCAGTCATCCTATGTCTTTTGAAGCATTTAACCCATTTACATTGAAAGTAATTGTTGACAGATATACAGTTATTGACATTTTATTATTCATATTTTTAATCTTTTTTTTATTTTTCCATTTTAAAGAAGTCCCTGTAAGATTCCTTGTAATACTCGTTTGTTCCTCGGTGAGGAACTCCTTTAGTTTTTTCTTGTCTGGGAAGCTATGTATCTGTCCTTCGATTCTAAATGATAGCTTTGCTAGATAATCTTGGTTGTGGGTCCTTACTTTTCATCACTTTGAATATTTTGTGCCAATCCCTTATGGCCTGCAAAGTTTCTGTTGAGAATTCAGCTAACAGTCTTATGGAAGCTCTCTTGTACGTAATGAACTGCTTTTACCTTGCTGTTTTTAAGATTCTTTCTTTGTCTTTAGCCTCTGGCATTTTAATTATGTGTCTTGGTGTACACCTCTTTGGGTTTATCTTATTTGCGTCTCTGTGATTCTTGGGTTTGTATATCTGTCAAAGTTAGGGAAGTTTTCTGTCATTATTTCTGCAAATCGGTTTTCAATTCCTTGCTTTCTCTCTTCTCCTTCTGGTACCCCTATGATGCAAATGTTGGCATGCTTGATGTTGTCCCAGAAGCCCCTTAAGTCAGCCTCATTTAAAAAAAAAATTATTATTACTATTTTTTAATTTGTTCTTTTATTATTGGGGAATATTGGGGAACAGTGTGTTTCTCCAGGGCCCATCAGCTCCAAGTCATTGTCCTTCAATCTAGTTGTCCTGTCAATCTAGTCGCAGCTCACTGGCCCATGTGGGAATCGAACCGGCAACCCTGCTGTTCAGAGCTCGCACTCTAACCAACTGAGCCACCGGCCACCCTAAAAAAATTATTTTTTCATTTTGTTGTTCTGAATGGGTGTTTTATGCTACCCTGTCTTCTAAATTGCTGATTTGATCCTCTGCTTCAGTTAATCTACTGTTAATTCCCTCTAATGTATTCTTCATTTCAGTTATGGTATACTTTATTTCTGACTAGTTTTTTTTTTTAATGGTTTCTATTTCCATTTTTATGTTTTACATCTCATTGTTGAAGTTCTCCCTGACATCACTGAGCATCCTTAAGACCAGTGTTTTGAAAAGTGCATCTCGTAAATTGTCTCCATTTTGTTTTGTTCTTTTCTGGAGCTCTGTTCTGTTCTTTCATTTGGGACACATTTCTTTGTCTCCCCATTTTGGCTGCCTCCCTGTGTTTGTTTCTATGTCATTAGGTAGAGCTGCTATGCTTCCTGGTTTTAGTACAGTGGCCTTATTTAGTAGGGGTTTTGCGGGGCCCAGTAGCAATCTCCCTGGTCACCAGGGCTGGGTGCTCCAGGTGTGTCCCCCCTTGTGTGGGTTGTGGGTGCCCTCTTGCAGTTGAGCCTTGGTTGCTGTCTGCACATTAATGGGAGGGAGTTACCCTCAGGCTGATTGGTTGTGAGAAATGGCCGTGAGTACAGTGGAGGAGCTGTGGTGCAAAGGCTAACCCTACAGGGCACATTTCACTTTAGCAGGGCTCTGGTGGTTGCTCAGTCTGCCCTTTGGAAGTGTCATCCTTAGATGTGGCCAGGTGATGCTCCAGTCTTAAGCTGGACACTAGGTGTGCCAGCCCTGCCTGGGGCCTCCTGGGAGGATCCCCACCTCAGGTCAAGTTCAGGTGCAGCCTGTGCCCTGCCTGGGGTCACGTAGCATGAGCCACAATGTACTCCACAGATGGCTGCCACCTGCACCGGACTTGGAGGTGCCTCAAGAGGCCAAGCCATGAACCAAGGCCATGTGCCACTAGTGCTGGGCTTAGGATTGCTCAGCCATAGGTACAGGACATGCGAAAGCCTGATGCCATTTGTTTGGGTCTGTGAACCTTTCAGAGATTTTAGGAAAGTCTGTAGCATGAGCCAAGACAGGCCATTTATATGGAAAGGCCACTAGAAGTGGCTTGGGTGTGCCCAAAAGTGGGTAGGGTGGGGTTTCAAGAAATCACCAGGGCAGGGCAAATGAAAGGTTTTAGCCAGGTTGATAGAGACTCAGATATAGCGGCTGCCTGCATCTGCCAGCTGGGAGGGAGGAGGGCTCAACAAAGAAACAATGGCTTCCATCATTTCCTCTGTGCAGGGGAAAGTTGCCCCCCCCAGCCCTCGTCCTGCAGCCAGACAATTCAGTTTGTCCCTGTATTCAATTCAGTTTGTTCCTGGTACCTTTCAAGCTGCTGCCTCAGCACTGGAGCTCGGAGTGAGGCCGTCAGTGAGTAAGTCTGTGTGTGGTCCCTTTAAGAGGAGTGCTGAGAGTTCAGCTTCCCTTTGTCTCACTCAACCACAATCTTTGCTGGTTTTCATAACCAGAAATTATGGCGACTTGTCTCCCCGGCACTGGAAACTTGGCTAGGGAGTCTGGTATGGGGTTGGGACCCCTCGGTTTTCTGGAGGGGACCTCTGCAGAGAGATATGCTCCCAAGTTTTAATGGTCACTCACGGGTGTGGGACCAGCTGGTTCCACGTCTCTGTCTCTCCTCCCAGTCTCAAGGTGTCTTCTTCTATAGTCCTTAGTTGTAGGGCTTTGGTTCAGCTAGATTTCAGACAATTCTCAATATGGTTTTTCTGTACTTTAGTTGTAATTTTGATGTGCTCATGAAAGGAAGTAAGCACAGTGTTTACCTACTTCACCTTCTTGACTGGAAAACCTATACCACTTTTCGAAATAATTTGTATTGTGTGTAAGAAAAGAAATTCACCAGCACTTAGATAGCTCTCTCTATTATAAGCTTTTCTGAATTTAAGTTGTAATTCAGTACTATCATATTTATTTTATTTTATGTTTTAAGGAGGGCACAGCTCATAGTGACCCATGCAGGCATCATTCTGGTAACCTTGGTGTTATTAGCACCACGCTCTAACCAACTGAGCTAACCAGCCGCCCCTACCATATTTTTTAAATGACATGACAACACTTAAAATCTTCCAATTATTAAACCTTAAAAAAACCGTACCATGCATAGGACAGATATCCTATATTCATTATTTAAAAAAATACTTATTAAGCATATGTTTTTACGAGGTACTATAAATAACACAAAATAAGATCATTTCTGCCCTCCAGTAACTTATAATCTACTTGGAGAAATAAAACATGTGGCAAACTTAAAATACAAATGTAGTTCATCAAAAAAATGAATACTTCTATTTGTGGTAAACAATGATTCATATAGAAAGTAGACTTTCAACAGAAGCAAAAGGATGGATACTATTCTGATAAGCAGCGATGGGGCAATAGAGCATTCCAAGAGGGGAGTGTCTCTGATATCAAACTAAGGAGTTTGAACTTCATTCTTTAACCAACCCTAAAAGACTTCCAAACAGTGGTTTATAAGGAAGGCTCTCTGAAGGCAGTAACAGAATAGAACTGAAAGAGTGAGAAATGGAATAGGAGTTGGGAAAATGTAGGTACAAATTAAATGACATTCCTGAGGTCACACAGTTAACCATATACCCGATCCTCCAACTTGCTTTTCTTAACACCTATCTCATTGTTTTCCATTATTAACATACACCAACAAGAACGTAAGTTTCTATTCAGTTACTCAAAGATACACAATTTATTTCATAAGCCTAGTAATTATTTGCCTATTTAAGCTTTTTATTAGTAAACTTTACAGTGATAACTTAAATTTTTTTCATTTATTGTATTAACACACTAACATCTTTGGATAAAATGTTTTGTTCCATAGAGCACGCCCCTCATCCCTTTCATATCTGCTTATTTATGCTATCTTTCACAGGAGGTGTTCAAAAATACTGCTGAGGATAAGTTATATGTTTGAAATAACCAATGACCTGAAAATTGAGATAAGACTAATTTAGAATTACATATAGCATCCATGCCAATCATAAATTATAATGTGCTTTAAACAGCAGCGTCCTCCTCAAAGCTGACACTAGTCCTTGCACAATACCCTTGGCAGAAATACATCACCAGTTGCTCCATCAATTAAGTTGCACCTCTACTACCCCAACTTAACACACATCAAACCTTTTTTGAGCACCCTGTTTGGGTTCCAAAATACATGAATGATCCCTGTTGTAAACTCTTAAGTACTTTTTAGAACTCCTAAGTAGAATCATAAAGTAGAGAAAGCAAATTTACATCAAGTTACACTGAACCAAGTTACACCCTCACATGAAAAAGGAAATCAAAAAACAAAGGGACTATCTACAGAAACTCTTTCGTTCATAAACACATCTCAACCGCACACTACACTGTTATTTTTTTCAAATTTGGAGTCTGGAAAGAATTTTGAAGAGATGCAACTCTATAACACTGAGATTCCAAATGGCTACTCAGGATATATAATAATAGCTATAAAACATACATAAAAGTCCACTAGAAGAATCATAAAATATACAAAAATTATTCTTAGATATTTTATTTTAATGTTTCCATAGTCTCATGACTAATCAACATTTTTCACATGGCAATTCTTTCGGACACTAAAAAAACCCAGCTTAGACCAATAAATGCACGTTCCTTCCATAAGGCTAGCTTTCTTTTTTAAAAAATATATCCCTCCTAAGTGAGTTTAACTTACTAAGAGAGACCTAAAAAAATTTCAAGTAAGCAAATAGTGTTATATCCTCTCATCTCTTTGATGTCTCTCCCAGTCTCCAAAAGCCCTCAAGCAGCTTTTAAGACCTCAACTCCATAAAATCCTTTAGATCTTCAAAATTCACTTTATTCTATAAAATTACTTGCATATACAACCTCTCCAAAATCAAAGCTTTCATGTTCTCATGCAAACATTTTAGACCAATTCACTCTAAGTTATGCAGGAATAGCTAACAGTCAATTCAGTTAGAGGTGTTTTCATATTTAAAAGAAGTTTGTTAACCTAATTTAACTAACACAGTTTCAGTAAGTTTAAAAATTGAAAAATAAAAACTTTCAGATTTAGTGAAAAAAAAAGGCATATCCCAGGAAAAGGGGACTAGAAGCTGGAGTTTGGAACCTGTTCCCCATTCACCCAGTTACATAATCAATCTAGTCCAATACTTGATTTTTAAAGTGAAAAAGCCCATGCCAGAGATCAAGATTAACCACTCATAAACCTACAGTAGTTTGCAGTCTCCCTAAGGTATTCTCGTATTTCATTTCACCCATACTTCTAAATCCACAGATTCCCTACAACCTAACATTTTGCACACTGGATTTTAATGGTAGTGGCCCCAGGATTTCTGTAAAAAGTAGCTAGCTATCTGTGTATAGGGTGGGAGTTTGAATGAAAGGAGCATGAGTAGTTTTAAATTCCAGTACTGCCTTAGATTTACTACTATCTAACTTCAAAAGCAAAAACAGATATTCTTAATATTCATAATATCCCTAAGAAAGTTGAGGCACATTTTTTTGGTCTGGTCTATTCATCCCTCAAATTAAGTTTAATTCTACCTAAAAATAACTTGCGTCTGACTTTTTAGAAAGAAGGAAAGTTAAATTTTAGACTTTACAATTTGTTACATCAGAGTGAACTTACGCATTAAACTCAGAAGACAATTTAAAGTTCAAGCTATAATTATTTTTTTCTGCATATGCTTTAAAGGTAATAGTTATACACACCCAAAATAAAAAAATGATTCAATTGGCACACACACACTTTAAATGAATTAGTACCTTATTTAAGAACCAAGTGATACACAATATACATATTCAAAAATGTAATCAAGCACCAGACAGAACAGTCACACTGCTGGTCTTACGACAGCTTATTTTGTTTTGATATATATTTAAAAGTTAAATCAGCCAGAACTTAATGGCAAATAGTCTGATTTACAGCCTATGATAGTCATTCACATAAAGGAGACACCAGAAATGTCGAAATCTCATTATCATTTTTACCAGGGTTGTGTGTGAGGATAGTCAAGGAAGGGCCTTGTAGGCATTCAAATGGTCAAGTACAGAGCGCTGAGGGTTTAAACTAATTTTAACTAGTCAGTATTTCAGATAGGTCTAATAAAACCAAGGTCACAACCTATTTCCATATGGTCAAGTTAGCTTCGAAAAGAGAAATTTTTCACTCTGACATCGATTAGTACTGCCTTCGTTGGAAAAAAAAAACACACACACCAAAAAAACCAGGAACATTTTTATAACCTATTCTGTAGCTTTTATGGACAAACCCATAGCAGCGTTCTTCGAAAAGAGAGAAGATCCCATCCACCACCTATTTTTTTTTTAAGTTTTTCCTCTCATGTACTCGGTAATTAGAAACAAGACAAACAAAAACAAAAACAGGATTCACAGAAAGCAAGAACAAAACTCAGTTTCAGGCTCTTCCCCGATCTTATTATTTCCAGGTGCTGATACCCTGGAGTAGCCCGGCCACCAGATTTGAGTTCTACTTCCGCTCCTACTAACCCCCTCTCCCCCCAACACACACACACACCCCACAGTAACACGTCGGGGTGTGTGAATAACCAGACCTTTAGGAAAAAATAAAGGACTCTGGCCGCAGTAGTTGCTAGAAATAAGTTATCACAGGCCTGTAAAGTCGGGCACAGGGTAAAGCCCAACAGGCTTCCTCTAAGTCTCAAACAACGGCCTTTACAGCAAGGGAGGGCTGGGAACACAGCAGGGACCAAATGTCTAACTGTGGAAAGTTCAAACAAAACTGTTCCTCGGGGAATTGGGGAAGGAAGAGGAGGGCTCGGCCGAGGGAGCGCGCGGGGACTGCACAGCGCGCGGCGCTCGATCCGACACCGGGAGGCGCAGGAATTTTCGGCGGCAGCAACCACGGCATCCACCCCGGACCTGCATCCGGAGGACGTGCCCGGACCCGGGGATACGTGCGGCCAAGTAGGTGGAACAAGCATGTGGACAGCCAGGACAAGCAGGTCTTCCGCGAAGGGACAGGGGTTCAGGGCTCTGGGTGGTAACCGAGGGCGGGACGGTGCCGGGACCCCGGGTCGGGAGCGCCGAGAGGTGGCGGGAGGCTCTACTTACTCGGCTGTACCAGATGCTGAGGCGAGCCGGGGCCAGCACGGCGAAGAAAGTCCTCTGGGGGTCGGCCTGAACGTGGAAGGGCGCCTCGGCCGGGCTCCCCAAGGGGTAGAGCAGCCTCTTGGGCCAGCCACTCAGGAAATACATGGTCCGCGCGGAGCCGCCGATGCCGCGGAGCCCGGCGGCCCCCGGCCCCGTCCGTCACACTTACGGGCCCGGGGCCTGACGCCCGCCTCCCACACCGCCAGCGGCGGAGTCGGCGGCGGCAGCCGCAGCTCGGGGCATCTGCCCGCTGGCCGGGCCGAGCCGGGCCGACGCGATGCTAAGCGACGAAGCCACCTCAGAACTGACGGGGCCCAGTGTGGGGGAGGGAGCCGGAGGGAGAGTCGGGACTAAGAGGGGGCGGGAGGAGCGCGGAGGCCCGCCCCGGGCCCGCCCCTTCTCGGGCCGCGCGGCGTCACCACTCCGCGCCGCGTGGGAAGGCTGTCGCGCTGGAGACTTCTCCCTTCCCCCTCGCTCAGGTTTCTGAAGCCCCGCCCTAATCTTCCCGGGCGGCCGCCGCGCATCGTCAATACGCATGCGCTTTTGTCCCTCTCTGCGCCTCCCACTGGTAATCCGGGCGCGCATGTGCACGACTGGGAGGGCGGGACGATCGCCTGAGACTCGGAGGCAAGTGGGCAGAGCCAGGCGGGACGCGGCTGCGAGGCGACTCGGCCTGCGGAACGTGCCCGTCCCCTAGCCTAGCCAAATTGACTTCCCTGGTGGGTGGGTGAGATCCCTAATGAGGGCACCCCAGCGCGGCAACGCGGAGGTGGCGGAGAGGGGAATCATGTGCCGCTCCCTGCTTGGGTTCCCACCGTGGGCTCTTGTCCGAGACCTCTGTGCTGAGCTTTGCGGTCCTTGGCCCAGTGAGTCCCTTTTGCATGCCAAGGTCTGCAGTGAAAGGTGGTGGCGAAGTTCCTGCCCTCATGGAGTTTACATCCTGGAGAGGGCCTTTTTTCTATCCTTAAATAAAGAACCTACCGCGAAAGGGCCTGAGTCCATGTCCTCTGCCCTTTAGGAGTTCTAAATCGAGTATGTATTTTTGAATTCAGTTTGCATTCAAATGTCCTTTTGCCAGTCATAATGTTAGACAAGGTTAGGCTGGCTGTTTTGCACCTTCTATAGGGTATGTGCCAGAAAAGACCTGGACTTAATTTTAGAGCTGGGACGGACTGTAGAGATTTTGTAGTTCATTGGTTAACCTTTGGACCCTAGGGATTATTTTAACAACAGTTTCTTTTTAAATATTGACCCAATGATTACCTCTGAATAGGAGGACAACTTAGTGGGGATAGAGTGTGAAGGGAGAGGGGTCTGGAATAAAAGATTTGCTTTTCATTGTCTACCTTTTTTGTACAATTTGACTGTTTCCATATGTTTATATTTTTCAATTAAAAAATGAATTTGAGTTAGCCCAGGTTAAAAAAACAATGTTAACTCACATTTAAAAAGCAGCAACATAAACAGCAAAAAAGGAAACAAAGTACTTTAACACATACCAGATGTAGAATTGTAGTTGGTATTCATAAAATATGTAACTTTCCATAATTTTTCTAAACATTCACTGCATTCTCCAAAAGGTGATCAAAGAACCCAGGATTCCGCAAATCAAAGCTGAAACTGCCTCGCCACTCACTAGCCTCTTGCGGTCAGTGTCTCCTGGTGTTTCCTTCCGCCATCCAGCACAGCAGCCTGGGACACAGTAAGAATAGTAAACTCTGAAAATGTTTGTCAAATATAATATTGGATAAAACCCTGATCTAGCTGAACTACACCATTAGACATAGAGGCCCAGAGATGTTTCTTGACTTACCAATATAAAATTGTAGAAGAATAACAGTTGCATCATATTTTCTTCTAACCTACTCAGATTCAATTAGGCACTTGGCAGAAAGAGAGAGGAAACAAAAATAAGTCACATTACAGCAATTCCACTGGCAATTGTCCCAGCTCTTCATCAGAGGGTCTTTGTTCTCAACCTTCTAAGTGTGAGCATCTTTCTGCACTCATGCACAGTTCAAGGAACTTCTAAGTAATTTTTATTGCACTCAGTTTTAACTTGCTAACTTTAGAATTGAATTCCCCTGCCACACTCTTTTGTAGCAGTTATGGTGTGGGGACAGAGTCCCAGAGAGCAGTTTCCAAGCTCTCAGCCTCTGGTGGGGAGGTGCTGGCTCCGGTAGTGAGTGACCATCAACTGTGATTGGTTGGCCATCAGCTGTAACCGGTTAGCCAATTGGCTACTGATGTAACTGCAGGGCTGCGTTGGTTGGTTGGCTGATTGGCAGGCAGAGAAGTGAATGGTGGACTGTGGATCGTGTGGCTACTACTGCGTGGGTCTCACCCGCCAGAGACAATATAGTGGTGTGACTCCCCTATCTATGGCTCCGTGGGTGTTCCTTTTTGGCCTAGCCATATCCTGCGTTCTTATGTGGGGAGTGGGACCAGAGGCCCCTCAGGCAGCCCCGCAGGACATATGGTTTACAAAATATTTTCAAATGTATGACTTGATTTAATTCCACACTAAATCTTCAAAGTAGGTGTGATGTTCTCATTTTCTTAATCAGGAAACAGCCAGAGTGGTGGAGAAGCCTAAAGTCACGTGGCTTAAAAAGAACTTGCCCTTCTGTAAACCCATTGATCTTTAGACTGGATTGAACTGAGTCATTTGGTTGCTTGCTTCAATGAGAGGGAGGAGATCCTCTGGGCCTTTTGGGGGAAAAAAGTGAAATATCTGACTCTTCACAATCCCTTACTATGAGTTCCCTATTGTGATAGAAACCTTATGGACTAGATTTTTCAACTTTGAAGTATCATATTCCAACTTTATTTTGTGAAACACATTAGCAACTCCCATGTCCTGGATCTTGCTTCTCTTCCTTCCCCTACCCCACCACCATCTCTCTCTCTAGTCAAACTTATTGAAGTCTATTCTGAGCTAAGATTAAGCTGATAAAACAATAGATGCATGTTTTCATCTATCAAACTAAAAGACTTTATTATAAGAAATATTGGTAAGGGTGTAGACTCAGGTACATTTATAAACTGTTGGTGGGACGATAATTTGCTGCAAATTTTCTAAAGGGTAGTTGGCATATTTTTAAAAAAGATCTTAAAAATGTTCATATCCTTGACCCCAACTATTTCTTTCCTATGATTATTTTCTAAGGAAATAAACACTGATATGTACAGAGTTTTAGCTTTATGCACCCCACAAAGGTATAGCTAAAAGGAAATAACCTAAATGGCCCCTAAAAGACATTAATTATAGCCCTTCCTTACAATGGAATATTGTGCAAAAATAAATTGTGTTGGGACAGAATATTTAATCCAATAGAAGTATGTTCACTATATACTGTGAAGTAATGAAAGCAGATTAAAGACAGTATGTAAAATATCCTATGTTCATGAAAAAAGTATATATGAATGAAAACACTGGTTTTCACCCGATTATAGGTGCTTTTTATGTACTTTTTTGGGCTTTTCTTGAATTTTCCAAATTGTCTCTAATGAGCTCATGTTACTTTTGAAATGAGGGAAAAAGTTATGTAAAACAGAGTTACATTTCTAATGATTGATAATGCCCTACTTGTCCTGCTTTAAGTGGGCCTGCAGTGCTGGCAAATCAAAGGGAGTCATGTAATAATGTGGAATTTCAGGCACAGTCCCAAGACTAATGAGAGGATTAGGAGGAAAGGCACCCTGAGTCACCAGACTAAAAGTAGGCCCTTTGTACTTCACACATTCACAGACTTCTGATGACCGCACAAAACCAGGACCAGAATTTGGTTCCAAGCACAGCACTCCCAGTATTTGGGGACCTCCGTAAGAGCCTATGATAATACTGAAGATAATACTGCTTTAGTTTATGACTCTTTAATACACTTTTAACATTCAACCTTATTGCACTTTTATTACATACAACTGATTTATTTCCTACTGGGCTAGACTGTGTGTGTGTGTGTGTGGCTACCACACTACCATACATGTTAAGCGACCACTGAAAAAGTCCTTATTCTTCATACACACACACACATACATATATACACATATATTTACATATATACACACATATATATATACATACGTTTAAAACAATGTATTTAAAAACAAAACACATTCTTAATGGAACTTGCTAGACTCTTGATTATCATTTATCCCCTCTGAAGATTGGTAATGAATATTTTAGCTTAGTGATGTGTCTGCGTTTTGCTTCAGAATAATCTGGGAGTAAATGGAGAAGGTGGAAATATACATGACACAAGATTGGCCACGAGTTGATAATTTTTTAAGCTAAGTGATGGGTACTTGGGAATTCATTGTGTTATTTGCCCTCCTTTTGTATATGCTTGAAATTTTCAGTAATAAAAAGTGTAAACATTGAAATTAAAACGAACATCTCAGTAACTCTAGTCATACGTATGTGACCAACCAGTCTACCTTGTCCACAATCTTTCTCACAGTAGATAGTGTTAAATATTACTTAGAAACAATCATGAAGGCAGAATGGCTTATTATTAATAAGTCTTAATGGATGCAAATGAGACTCTCTGGGCTGCAGCGTGTACACAAACTAGAAAACAAAGTGAGAAAGCCTATTGCTCCTAATCAAGCAAAATGGGAAAAGACTCACTATTCTTTCACTTTTGTCTTTTTAGAAATTAAAAAGAAGAATCATTGAAAAGACACCCGATTGCAGTTGTTCTGGTTAATCATGTCTGAACGAATTTTCCAGAATAAAAAATGTCATATCTGAGTTTTGTGTGTGTATTCTTTATTATAATAGCAAAAGGAGTTGGAAACAGAAATTGTTAAACCCCATTATGTGACACAGTAAAGAGTTCATCACAATTTTTTTTTAATTTATTGGGGTGACAATTGTTAGTAAAATTACATAGATTTCAGGTGTGCAATTCTGTATTACATCATCTATAAATCCCATTGTGTGTTCACCACCCAGTCAGTTTTCCTTCCATCACCATATATTTGATCCCCCTTACCTTCATCTCCCACCCCCCACCCCCTTACCCTCTGGTAACCACTAAACTATTGTCTGTGTCTATGAGTTTTTGTTTCTTATTTGTTTGTCTTGTTCTTTTGTTGGTTTTGGTTTATATACCACGTATCAGTGAAATCATGTGGTTCTCTGCTTTTTCTGTCTGACTTATTTCGCTTAGCATCATACTCTCAAGATCCATCCATGTTGTCACAAATGTTTCTATATCATCTTTTCTTACGGCCGAATACTATTCCATTGTGTACATATACCACGACTTCTTTATCCATTCATCTATCGAAGGACATTTTGGTTGTTTCCATGTCTTGGCCACTGTAAACAAAGCTGCAATGAACATTGGAGCACACGTGTCTTTATGTATAATTGTTTTCAAATTTTTTGGGTGGATACCCAGGAGAGGGATTGCTGGGTCATAGGGTAATTCTATTCGTAATTTTTTGAGGAACCTCCACACTGCCTTCCATAGCGGCTGCACCAGTCTGCATTCCCACCAACAGTGTATGAGGGTTCCTTTTTCTCCACAGCCTCTCCCACTCTTGTTACTATTTGTCTTGTTGATGAAAGCCATTCTGACTGGGGTGAGGTGATATCTCATTGTGGTTTTTATTTGCATTTCTCTGATGATTAGTGACGTTGAGCATTTTTTCATATGTCTATTTGCCATTTGTATGTCCTCTGGAGAAATGTCTCTTCAGGTCGTCTGCCCATTTTTCAATTGCGTTGTTTGTTTTATTGTTGAGTTTCATGAGTTCCTTGTATATTTTGGATATTAGCCCCTTATCAGAGGCACTGTTTGCAAAAACCTTCTCCCATTCAGTTGGTTGCCTCTGTGTTTTGTCGATGGTTTCTTTTGCTGTGCAGAAGCTTTTAAGTTTCATATAGTCCCATTTGTTTATTTCAGCTTTTACTTCCATTGCCTTTGGAGTTAAATTCATAAAATGCTCTTTGAACCCAAGGTTCATAAGTTTAGTACCCATGTTTTCTTCTATGCAGTTTATTGTGTCAGGTCTTATGCTTAAGTCTTTGATCCATTTTGAATTAATTTTGGTACATGGTGACAGATAGCAGTCCAGTTTCATTCTTTTGCACGTGGCTATCCAATTCTCCCAGCACCATTTATTGAAGAGGCTGTCTTTCCTCCATTGTATGTTTTTAGCTTCTTTGTCAAAAATTATCTGTCCATATTTATGTGTTTATTTCTGGGTTCTCAGTTCTATTCCATTGGTTTATGTATCTGTTTTTCTGCCAATACCATGCTGTTTTGATTCTTGTAGCCCTGTAGTACAAGCTAAAGTCTGGGAGTGTGACACATCCAGTATTGTTCTTTTTTCTTAAGATTGCTTTGGCTATTCGGGGTCTTTTGTGGTTCCAAACAAATCTGATGATTTTTTGTTCTATTTCTTTAAAAAATACCATTGGGATTTTGATGGGGATTGCATTAAATCTGTATATTGCTTTGGGTAATATGCCATTTTAACTATGTTGATTCTTCCAATCCATGAGCATGGAATGTCTTTCCATTTCTTTGTGTCTTCAATTTCTTTAAAAAATGTCTTATAGTTTTCAGCATATAGATAGGTCCTTCACATCCTTGGTTAAGTTTATGCCTAGGTATTTTATTCTTTTTGCTGCAATTGCAAAAAGAATTGTTTTTTATTTATTTCTTTTTCTGAGATTTCATTGTTAGTACATAGGAATGCAATGGACTTTTGTACGTTGATTTTGTAGCCGGCAACTTTACTGTATTCGTTGATTGTTTCTAATAGCTTTTTGGTGGAGTCTTTAGGGTTTTCTCTATATAGCATCATGTCATCTGCAAAGAGTGACAATTTAACTTCTTCATTCCCAATTTGGATGCCTTTTATTTCTTTCTCTTGCTCGATTGCTCTGGCAAGGACTTCAAACACGATGTTGAAAAGCAGAGGTGATAGGGGACAGCCCTGTCATGTTCCTGAACGTAGAGCAAAGGGCTTCAGTTTTTCACCTTTAATTATGAGATTAGCTTGTCATATATGGCCTTTATTATGTTAAGGTATTTTCCTTCTATACCTATTTTATTAAGTGTTATAATCGTAAATGGATGTTGTATCTTGTCAAATGCTTTTTCTGCATCAATTGATATAATCATATGATTTCTGTCCTTTATTTTGTTTATGTGATGTATCACATTGATGGATTTGGGATGTTGAACCGCCCTTGTGCCCCACTTGGTTGTGATCAATAATCTTTTCAATGCATTGTTGTATTAGATTTGCTAGAATTTTGTTTAGGATTTTTGCATCTGTATTCATCAGAGATATTAGTCTGTAGTTTTCTTTTTTTGTGTTGTCCTTACCAGGTTTTGGTATCAGGGTAATGTTGGCCTCATAAAATGAGTTAGGGAGTACTGTCTTTTCTTCAATTTTTTGAAAGAGTTTGAGTAGGATTGGTATTAGATCCTCTTTGAAGGTTTGGTAGAATTCACTAGTGAAGCCATCTGGTCCCGGACTTTTGCTTTTGGGAACGTTTTGTATGACTGATTCAATTTCGTTATTGGTGATTGGTCTGTTTAGATTTTCCAGTTCTTCATGATTCAGCCTTGGAAGGCTATATGTTTCTAAGAACTTGTCCATTTCTTCTAGGTTATTGAATTTGGTGGCATATAGTCCTTCATAGTATTCTTGGATGATCCTTTGTATTTCTGTGGTGTCCATGATAATTTCGCCTTTTTAATTTCTGATTTTGTTAATTAGTGTCTTCTCTCTTTTTACCTTAGTGGGTCTAGCCAAGGGTTTGTCAATTTTGTTAATCTTTTCAAAGAACCAGTTCTTTGTCACATTGATTTTTTCTATTGTCTTTTTGTTCTCTATTTCATTTAGTTCTGCTCTGATTTTTGTAATGTCCTTTCTTCTGCTGACCTTGGGTTTCACTTGTTCTTCTTTTTCTAGTTCTTTAAGGTGTAACATGAGGTTATTTATTTGGGATTTTTCTTGTTTCTTGAGATAGGCCTGTAATGATATAAATTTCCCTCTTAAAACTGCTTTCGCTGCATCCCAAAAATTTTGGTAGATGTATTTTCATTGTCATTGTTTCTCGGTATCTTTTGATCTCTCCTCTAATTTCTTCTTTGACCCAGTCATTCTTTAAAAGTATGTTGTGTAATCTCCATGTATTTGTGTTTTTTCCTGCTTTCTTTTTGCAGTTGATATCCAATTTCAAAGCCTTGTGATCAGAGAATATACTTGGTATGATTTCAATCTGATTTTATGTACCAATATATGGTTTATCTTTGAGAATGTTCCATGTACACTACGAAAGAATGTATAGTCTGATCTTTTAGGATGAAGTGTTCTATATATGTCAATTATGTCCATTTCATCTAATGTGTCATTTAGGGCTGCTATTTCGTTATTTATTTTCTGTTTGGATGATCTATCCATAGCTGTCAATGATGTATTTAAGTCTCCTAGTATTGTGTTTTGGTCAGTTTCTCCCTTTAGTTCTGTTAGTAGTTGCTTGGTATATTTCGGTGCTCACTGATTGGGGGCATAAATATTGATGACCGACATGTCTTTTTGTTGTATAGTCCCCTTTACCATTATGAAATGTCCATCTTTGTCTCTTGTTATCTTTTTCACCCTGAAGTCTTTTTCATCTGATATCATTATGGCTACACCTGATTTTCTCTGGGTACCATTTGCTTGGAGTGTCAATTTCCACCCTTTCACTTTGAGTCTATGCTTGTCCGTGTAGCTGAGATGTGTCTCTTGGAGACAGCATATGGTTAGGTTTAGTTTTTTGATCCAATCTGCTACTCTGTGCCTTTTTATTGGTGAGTTCAGTCCATTCACATTAGGGTGATTATTAATATGTGAGGATTTCCTGTCATTCTATCTTTAGTTTTCTGGTAAGGCTGTTCTCCATTGTTTCTTTGCCTTTTTGTTCTTGTCCATCATTGCTGTGTGGTGGTATTCTATGATGTTTCCCTCTGTTTCTTCTTTTATTACAGTATATATTTCAGTTCTGGATTTTTTTTGAGTGGTTACCCTTAAGTTTATGTAAAAGAAAGTTTGATATTTAGAGTATTCCATTTTCTTCAGCACATTTACTTTCTCCATTCCCATATTCCAGTTCAGGCCTTCACTTTCCCCCTTTTTATGTTTTGGTTTCCACAAATTGTCCCTGTTGATGGTGGTTGAATAGCCTCCTTTAGTATTTCTTGTAGTGCAGGTCTTGTATTAGAAAACTCCCTCAGCTTCTGTATGTCTGGAAAGGTCTTTATTCCTCCTTCATAGCTAAAGGATATCTTTGCTGGATATATTATTCTTGGCTCATAATTTCTTTCAATAGTTTGAATATTTGGTTCCACTCCCTCCTGGCTTGTAGAGTTTCTGCTGAAAAATCTGATGATAATCTACTGGGCTTTCCTTTGTAGGTTACCGTCTTCTTTTCCCTGGCTGCCTTGAGGATTCTTTCTTTTTCATTGATTTTAGACAGCTTCAATACAATGTGCCTTGGAGAAGGCCTGTTGGAATTGAGGTAATTAGGTGTTCTATTTGCGTCTTGGATTCGAGGATCCAGTTCTGTTCACATGTTTGGGAAGTTCTCATCAACAATTTGTTTGAATATATTCTCTGTTCCCTTCTCTCTTTCTTCTCCTTCTGGTATGCCCATTTTTCTTATATTGCTCTTTCTGATGGAGTCAGAAAGTTCTTGTAGAGTTCTTTTATTTCTTTTCAGTCTCAAGTCTCTTTCTTCTTCCATCTGTGTAATTTCCTGGTTTCTATCTTCGATGTCATTGATTCTTTCCTCCATCTGGTCAACTCTACTACCTAAGCTGGTTATTTCATTCTTAATTTCTTCTATTGAGTTCTTAATGTCCAGAAATTCTATTTGGTTCTTTTTAAAAATTTCAATCTGTTTCGTAAAATGCTCATGTTGTTCTTTGATTATGTTTCTGAGTTCATTAAATTGCCTTTCTGTGTTTTCTTGCATCTCATTGAGTTTTTTAAGAACTGCAATCTTGAATTCTCTGTCATTTAGGTCACATATTTCCATATCTTTAAGTTCCTTTCCTGGAGACTTTTCACTTTCTTTCTGAGCTGTCTTGTTGCCTTGGTTATTCATGGCAATTACTGATTTATTACTTCTCTTCCTAGACATCTACAGGAGTGGCTTCCGCAACGGGTTGACAGGAAGAGGTCTTTCTTTTGTTTTCCAGTACTTGTTGGTAGAATGTTTTATTTTCTCTCCGACTGCAGCCTTTTTTTTCTCTCTTACACGGTGCTATGTTTTCTCTGCACTATTCCAGCTTCTCACACAATGGGGGGATTCCCTGGGAGGCGGGCTTCTCCTCTGTTAATAGTTCGCCTGGTTCACAGGGCGCAGTGTCCTAGTGGGTATGCAGAGAGCGTTTGAAGTTCCAAAGCTCTTCCTGCACCAGATTTAGAGCCCATATGTTTCAGCAGTTCTGTGTACTCCTGCAGGGATCCGCCCAGATAGGTGGGGCCAGGGGTGGGGTGAGTTGTGAGAGGTGGCCCAGAGCAATGGCGACCACCACCGCAGCTGGTCCTGCTTCCACAGCTCCCTTCCCTTTGCCGGAACTAGTTGGGCTGGGAATCTGTGTCTGCGGTCCACAGTTCTCAGAACAGCAAATATTCTGTTCTTTTGATCTGACACTGCTACTGTTCTGCTTCTAGCACCTGGCAGGTGGGGGCGGGGTGAGCTCTGGGAGGGTAGGGAGGGGGCGGCTAGTCTCAGTGCCTAAGGTTTCCGTTCTCTGCTCGGCAGTGAGGGCTTAAACCACCATTTTCAGACTTCTTCCCTCAGTCTTTTCTCCGAGGTCACTGCCATGAGCATTGGGTTCAGCCGTGTTATATGCTGCCCCCTCAGCCCTGTGGGCCATAAGCGGAGCCCTAGCAGTCCGAGTCCTTCCCTCTCCCGCAGCTGCGGTAGTTCCGGGATGCAGCGAGCTCAGAGCACTGAGCTAGGTCTGCGTCCTGTGTCCGCGGCCCCGTCTCTGCACTTCTCCCTTCTCTCCTCCCCCGCTCGTGCCATTCGCTCACCTTTAGGTGAATTCAGTAGTGGGCCTCTTTGTCTTGCCTGTCTGCTGTGCAGGGAGTCCTCTGTGGAGTTATTGTTGTTCGATTAGTTGTAAATTCCAGGGGAGGTTTACAGAGGCTCACCTCATGCCGCCATTTTGAAAAAAATCGAGTTCATCATAATTCTAATCAGGTATCTCTCTCCACCTCCACCTCCATTTCCCTCTCCTTGTCCTCCTTCTCCCTCTTTATTCAGACAGATATACATCTGACAATTAAGTTCACGAACTCATCCTAGAAAAAGTGCTACATACCTCATTGCTGAATATCACTGGTCACCTTCGAAGTACTCCCCTTGGGAAGCTATGCACCAATGCCAGCACATAGTCCACACTTCAAAGCAATATTGGAACTCTTTTTCTGGAATGGCCGTCAGAGCAATTGTATTACCCCTGATGTCCCGAATGTCATCAAAACGTTTTCCTTTCAATATTTTGTTTATCTTTTGGTGAACAAATAAGTGATTGGGGGCCAGATCAGGTGAGTAGGGAGGGTGTTACAATACAGTTATTTGTCTACTGGTCAAAAACATAGTACTGGGTGATCTGGTGCATTGTCTTGATGCAAAAGTCATGAATTGTTGGCAAAGTTCAGGTCGTCTAACTTTTTCACACAGCCTTTTCAGAACTTCCAAATAGGTAACCAAGTTAACTGTTTGTCCGGTTGGTACAAATTCATAATGAATAATCCCTCTGATATCAAAAAACGTTAGCAACATTGCTGCAGCAAGTTTGTGAACTTAATTGTCACACATTGTACCTTCATTAATTTGGACAAAAATTCATATTCATTGCACTATCCCTTTATCTCCTATTTTTATTGGTGAGTTTAGAGTCAAATTTAGTGCCTAGCTGTAACAAATTATTCCGGTATATAATAGTTTTGGCTTCTGTCCTATTCTCATCTGTTACTCTTGTGTTTTCTACTATGTTTATAAACCCCAAGTACAGTTCTAGAAATTACCAGGTTCCATAAAAATTTTTATAAAACCAAACCTTAATATTAACTGTTATATTTTGTAACAGTCCAAAATATTATAAAAGAGCAACACTATTCTTTTTATTATTACCTTTTTATGGTTTATATTCTATTGTGGTAAACACAAAACATAAAATATACCATCTTAACCATTTTTAAGTGTGCAGTTTCAGTAACATAAGTATATCCACATTCTTATGAAAGAGATCAACAGAACTTTTCCATCTTGCAAAACTCAAACTCTATCCATTAAACAATAACTTCTCTTTTCCCTCTCTCCCAGTCTCTGACAAGTATTCTACCCTTGGTCTTATTTGAGGTCTGTAGAAGTGTTATTGCATCCCTCAGATAGCTCTTCCATTAGGAAATCAAGAGAATCCAGATTTGCTGAAGGAGGGTCATGCCCACACTTCCTAGGAATCCAGTGCACTTTCTGACTTTTTAATATACCTTTTTATATACCTTTTTAATACCTTTTTAATATACCATTTCCTTTTCTGTGAATTTGACTACTTTAGTTACCTCATATAAATGAGGCCATACAGTATTTGTCTTTTGTGACAAGTACTGTATACAGTTCTATTTTTAATTTTTTGGCTATCTCAGTATAATGACCTCAGGGTTGTGATGGGATTTCCTTCCTTTTTAAGGCTGAATAATATGTATACCACATTTTGTTTATCCATTCATTCATTTATGGACACTTGGGTTGCTTCCATCTTTTGGCTATTGTGAATAATGCTGCTGTGAACATTGGTATACAAATAACTGTTCAAGTCCCTGCTATCAGTTCTTTTGGATATATACCCAGAAGTGGGATTGCTGGATTATATGACAGTTCTATTTTTAATTTTTTGAGGAACCTCCCTACTATTTTCCATAGAGGTTACACAATTCTGTAATCTTACCAATAGTGCACAAAGGTTCCAATTTCTTTCTGTCTTCACCAACAGTTATGATCTGAGGTTTTTTTTATACTAGCTATCTTCTTGGATATGAGATGATATCTCATTGTGGTTTAGATTTGCATATCTCTGATTATTAGTGATGTTGAACATCTTTTCACATACTTAGCCATTTGTATGTCACTTCTGAAGAAATGTTATATTACCTTTGGTACAATGTCATGTCAGGAGGTATGCACCAAAAGATAAAGCTCAAGAGCAAAACTTTGAGTTTAAGTTTTAGATGATGTAATTTTATATTCTCCATCAAGTTTGACCATAGTTAATCCTTATCCTCAAAGAATTGCAAGAAACTTACAAGTATGACCTCCTAGTCAGAATGGGCATCAAATATTATCTAGTCCAATCTCTTATCCCAACAAAAATATAAGTGGATTTCATAGAGTAAATTTACATATGTTTCAAACATAGACATCATTTTACAAAAACCATTTCAGCATTAATATAAAAGGAACATATCTATGTAACTGAATATTCAATGTGCTTGATTATAAATACCTGAAAAGAGGTATGGAAAAGTGGCTGCATGTTTTTAAAAAATGTATTAGAGAGACAACCATCAAAATATTTGCAATTGTCGTCTCAAAATAATATAATTATGAATGGTTTTTATTTTCTTTTTTATTCTTAGCATTTTCTAATTTTTTCTTTTATAATCAGAAAAATAATAAGTGCTGTTTTAAAAAATTATGTTAATTTGTTATTGAGATTAGTTTTCCCAAAATGTGGTCTACCCCCACCTGCATCAGAATTACCTGGCAATACATTTAAAATTCAGATTCCTTGGCCTAGTTCCAGGCTTCCTGAATCAGAATTCCTTGATGGTGTGGCCCAAGAATTAGCATTTTAAACACATACCGTGATGATTTTCAAGCATATTAATAAGGTTGATAAAGAGTTGACTAGGAGTAAATAAGCTAAAAGTGCCCTCTGTTTGTACTCTTTTTATATGTGGCCTGGCTCGCCCTACTAAATCTCCCAATTCTATCAGCATATAAACAAGTCAGATAGTGCACTGGATTCCTAGGAAGTGTGGACATGATTCCTCCTTCAGCAAATCGGGATTTTCTTGATTTCCTAAAGAAAGAGCTATCTGAGAAATATAACAACTCTTCTATAGAGATCAGATAAGACCTTGAAGTGACCTTAGGTCATTCGATAGCAACCTCCTGAGTGAGTAGAGCTTATGCTGATGCCCTACCTGGCCCATGCTTATTACCTTGTTGCCCTGCTAGCCCTCTAAGCTCCCCTTAACTCTTCCTCATCTATAGAGTGGAGATGATAATAATACCTATCTTATCAGACTTTTCTTTTTATTTTTTAATGCTGGAATCTATGAGCTCAGAGTAATCCAGGCCCTTAGCATATTTTGGATTAGCCACATCCCATCAGAGGGAAATCTTCTGCAGGACCCTGAAGAAGGGAGCATAGTGTCCCAACTTCTTTCCTCAACCGTACTTCCCCAACTCCAAGCAAGCACTTTGTTCTCAGAGGCTGTTTTAGAATTCCTCTATAGTAAGAGCAAGGACACTGACAAGGATGGCAAGAGCTCCCTCCACGTTTTTACCTTGACCAGGTTGGGGGAAGCACATGGGTTTAAATCAGCCGGGTGTGTGGATTAGAAAGGGAAGCTGGCCATTGCCTCTATATACTTTGTTATTAAGTCCATATCCTTCCATGATCAAGCGGATAAAAACCAGTTCACCTGTTAACCTGTGGTAAAAAGCAGAGGTATTATTCAGCTCTGTAACTCAGATCTCTGGTGAAAATACTGTTTGGCTAAAATGAGGCAAGCCCACCAGCATACTTCAAGATTCAAGGAATGTGGAATGGGTGCTGATAACCTCTAAAGATTATCTCGAAATATCCTTCTATTGCTCGTACAGTTCCCTCTTGTGGCTAGAAGAAATATGGACTTAAGGTTTTTAATCGTCTCTTAATCTACAGATTTTATAAAAATAATGGGCATTTCTAAGTTTGTTCATCCGGAAAGCACTAATATCCCCAAGCGAAAGTTTCAAAACAAACTTATTCAGACTATATTATCACCATATAGGAAATTTTAAAGATGTGTAGTCTCAGGCAAAACTCAGTTAATGCAGATATGGAGTTGAGTATATGAAATCAAAGACAATCAAGGAATTAAAATGTGTGAACACAATAGTTAACCCTTTACAATGCCATTAACCTTAACAAAGGAAGAGTTTCCCCAAAGCCCATGTTATTCCCTGAAAATATACTAGGCACCACTGGAAGTCCAGTTAATCAAAAGAGGCCATAGAGTCACAAGTTGAGAAACTATCCTTTGAGTGTAGTAAAGTTGGTGAAAGATCCTAATTCAGTTTTAGTTAGTATGAAACATGGTACATAGCATTATTATATTCAGGCCATATGGGTAAATTACAAATCCTCCAAAATTAGATAGATACAGTTTGTCTTTCATTTACTTATGATCGCTTCCTTAATGTTCTATTGAGAACATGTTGGCATTTCTATCTTCTTTCATTATTTCACTTATTAATGGTTGCATTTCCTGGGTTCTCTTCTTATTAAAAAAAGAATGGAGCAAAGAGAACTTCGAAAAGAAGCTCCATCCATCCAAGCAGTCAAAGAACTATCCAGTGTGTCAAAATTCAGTAATACTCCAAAACCTTTCTCTCCTGTCTCACAGAGAATCTTCAAGAACAGAAAACTATGAGAAGCCACATTCTACAGATTGAACCCCCCGTGTTCTCCCTTCCAGCAATGCAGCACCTCCTTCACCAGTGTTCTCTTTCATAGACCCACCTTTCTTTTATTCTTTGTCTTCATTTGAGTTTTTCCAAAAGCCGACCTTGAGACAAAAAATGCACATACAGTTTATTTTGGTGGTGATCTCAGAAAGTGCCGTGAGGGATGTAAGAGAAGAAAAGGAAGACAGCTAATAAAGGGAGTGTTATCAAGCATGTTGGCCCTATGGGGATGGACCCCTCTGGAGAATTCTGGGAATCAGTGCAGAACATGTGCCTCTTAGTTATTCTGCCTGGGAAGTGAGCGAACTGGAGGTTTATACACCAACTCTAATCAATCATTAGTTAGGGGCTGCTCCTAAGAGGCATTAAGTCGCCACACACCCTGCCTCCATGCTCACAGTTGGACCCCTAGCCACCAGAGAAAGACATTGCAAGGTGGTGCAGCTCTGGTAGTGGTGAAGCCACAGGAGACATGGGGAGGGCACCAACAGCATTGGCTACACTGGTGTCTGAGACCCATTATCAAAAGTCCTGGCTCACAACAGGGAAGAAGATCAAAGGTTCTGGAGACAAACTTGAGTGTTTTCAAAATCTGTGTTCTTAACTTCTCTAAGCTTCAAGTTCCATAAAGGATGGTAATGGGAGTTGAATAATGTAATTCACGTAAAAGTACAAAGTATTGCGACTAGCACATAGTACATATTCCCCAAAATGCTAGTTATTAATATTATTACTAATAACTGATCCCCTCACAGAGGACATAAAACTGAATAGAACCTAAAAATGTTCTGCTTGACTAGGTTGCCCAGCAGGAACCCAGAAGTTTCCGTCTTGCTACTGGTGCAGTATTTAAACTGGCATCAGTGAGCGGAACTGATGAAACCTCTGGGTCTCCATCCAACTAGTCTAGAAGACGAGGCCAGATGGAGCCCTGAATTATCATCAGCAGGGGAGAGGATTGTTTCAAGCTGAGTGGCACTCGATAGGTCCCAGAAGTGTAGATAAATCTCCAAAGGAAGGAGTGGATTCTATGGCAGGCCCACCTTGTGGTTCAACTTACCCGCTCCATACTATTTTCTTACCCAACCACTCAGACAGTATTTAATTTTTATTTTTATGTTTATGAGAAAAAGGAAGGGAATAAAAAACTAGTACTTATCCTTCTCCATAACAAGTTCCGACAAAAACATAACTGCCCTTTCAATAAGGAAGTATTTTTGGAATTCCTTAGTTCAAATGAAATTACATGGTTCACATGCTCAAAACATTTTTTTCCAACTGTTTTTCTCCCTGGTTGTGGAGACCAGACTTTTGGAAAAACTCAAACTTTCATTAAAGTTCAGCCATGCAGGATATAAAAGCTGGGTGGGTCCTGCTTAGATATTTCTTTGTTGCTAAACATCTCTATGTAGCTAATAGCAAGAACAGAATTTTGGGAAGGGATGCAGAGTGCATGGGGAGCCCTGTGAAGCTACATAAAGACAACAACAAATGGAAACTTTGAAAAGAAAATTTATCATATTTTCCAAAAAGCAGAAAACAACAATTTTTTAATTCTTAAGAGTGTCTGAAATAGTGTTTTTATTTCAATAAAAGCTGTATTATTCTAAATTGTTCACTGATAATAAATATTATAATTGAAATTCCAAAATTTAAAAAATATTCAGCCACAAACATTCACTGACACTCGATAAAAAAAAAAAAAAAAAAAAGTGGCCTTCCTTAATTAAAATAGACACATTCTCCAAAACGGCACTGGATGGAGAATCACCACATAGAGAGAAATAGCTGGATCGTACATCCCTTTTGATTCATCTTCTTTTTGGCCTGGGGTGGAAGGCACTGTTCTCTCCTTTAATATTGGCCTAAGCGGGGAAAGTAGACTGGTTTGATCCCAAGAGTACTTCCTTATAAACTTCCTCTTCCCTATTTTCTGCCTCAGAGCTGCTTCCCTGAGAACACAATTTGTGGCAGATACCACAGCGCAGTGCACATATCTAAACACCTTAACTCTTCAAGTCTAAACCCAAAAGAGTAAAGGAAGAGAAAAAAAAGCAGACTATTATTGTCTGTATGTGGAACTGTCTCGTGCTTAATTGATTGGTGGTTTTAATGACCCACCCCCTTGCAGGTCTCTCTTTTGAGTCTGCCTGTCTCTCTTTTGAGGTCTCTGAATAATAACCATATCAAAATATAACCCAATAAGTACAATGTTTAAAAATATGGGTGGTGGGGGCATTTTGTTGTGAACTATCTTAGAAATAGAGTCAAAGTAAAGTAGCAAAAAAGAATAGAAAGAGTGACTTAAATAGAAATGAAAGAAGTACTGATACATCTCACTTCTTTAAAAGGCGCATTCCTGAAAAAGTGGACTATGAATCATAGTTTGGTGAATTAAATTATATTTTAAAGTCAGTAGTGGAAATCACCATTTAAAGATTTTTATGACAAATAGTTTTGCAAAGAAAAAGTTTTAAATTTAAATCACTGCCTTCCAATTTGTTATTTGATAAAACTAGATTTTTCACCCACTGAAATGATTTAAACTAAAGTATTTGTTATTCAGAATCTAAAACCACAGCAAAACATCTAATAAAAAATTTCAATAAACTCCAGTTAATTACTCTTGGCCCAATGTTTTTAGATACATAGGCAGAAAAAGTGTAAGCTACATGTTGCTATAATGTTCTTGATGAGATTAGTTCTTGATAAGATTAGTTCTTGATGAGAACTCCCAGTATTGGAACTTTGTTGTATTATTATTGCTCAAAATAAATGCATTGACAAAGACTTATCATTCTCTCCCTTAAATAATTTTAATTCTAGTGCTGTTTTTGGTAATGGATTTAAACTTCATTCTGGATGAGTAGCCAAAAATAGAGAAATGAAGGTTAGAAACTTACTTATCTTCCGCCCAAAGAATGTATTTTTCACCCCCTAGATTAGTAGGCACAGAGTAACCATGGATAATTTTATACTAGATTTGGATAGAGAATTGAGAACTTGGCCTTAGCTCAAAGCCAGCAATTCACATTTAAGTAAAATGAACATTTGGATGCAATGCTCAAATTTAGATAAGATTATATTATAAAGATTTAGGAGGAAATCAGTCCTAACATGATATCTATTCGCAGTGGCATGAGGAACTTCCTTTGGAGAATAATCATGGAAATTGATTTATTATTGCAAAGCTACCTAAGCCAACTAATGTGATATCATCAGAGGCAACAGTCACAGTATCTGGGTCAGGAAGGTATTCCTCCTCTTGGAGAGGAGGAATAACATGCACCCAGATCCAAAACACTGACATGGACTCTCTTGGGAAGAGTTTCAGATGCGTACAGATCTTTCTTAAAAATAGGCTCCCAGATTACAAGTCACTTCACTTCTCTGGGCCTCTTAGGCTTTCTCATGTGAAAAGACGAGAGACGGGGGCGGCTTGATGGCTCAGTTGGTTCGAGCGCAAGCTCTCAACAACAAGGTTGCCGGTTCAATCCCCCCACGGGATGGTGGGCTTCTCCCCTGCAACTAAAGACTAAAAACGGCAAGTGGACTTGGAGCTGAGCTGCGCCCTCCACAGCTAGATTGAAGAACGACTTGGAGCTGATGGCCCCTGGAGAAACACACTGTTCCCCAATATTCCCCAATAAAAAACAATTTTAAAAAAGACAAGAGACATTTTATACCCAATACAGAAGACGGAAGTGAAGGGGCGGCCATATTTCCTTACATTGAGGAGGTCTGGGCAGGCCCAGAACTCCTCCAACTCCTTTCAGATATTCTGCTTCAGCTTCTCCAGCTCTTGGGTTGGGCGTGTTTTTGATTCCATGCCGGGCACTGGAGGGTTAGAAGTGCTGCGAGATTAATGCAGACTCTAGTCCATCTTTATGGGTTCCCGTTGGTCATTGCTTCCTCCACTTCATATCCTGACTACCTGTCTTGTGGACTTTAGCTCCAGCACTAGACATGGGAACAACAGCCTAATAGACAGTATAACCAGTCTCAGTATTGCATACAGCCAAATCCCCGTAATAAATCCCTTATTGTGTTTATTTTCCTTAGTGGTTCTGCTTCTGTAAACAAACCCTGACTGCTACTCTTAGATTGGATTTTTTGTTTTGTTTTGTTTTTGGTTTTTACTATTACAAAAAAAATACCACTATGAATGTTCATGTTTATATTTTCTGGTGCATGTATGCAAGAATTCCTCTACAATATATACCTAAGAGTACAGATGGCTGGACTATAGAGTATTCAAATGTTCAACTTTATAAGATAATACCAAATTCTATTCCACAGTGGTTGTGATAATTTATACTCACACCAATATTTAACTTCCTAAAAGAGTTCCCCTTGATCCAAGTCTTTGCAATTACTTAGTATAGTGATATTCCTTAATTTTAGCCCAATTTGAAGAGTATAATGTGGTTCTTATTAATTAAACTTTATATGATTACTAGTGAAGATGGAGAATTTTTTTATATTTCTATTCTTGTATATTTCCTCTTCTGCAAAAAGACTGTTCATGCCCTTTACCCATTTTTCTACGGCATTATTTGCTGTTTAATTACTGATATACAGGAGTCCTTTATACATTCTAGAACTAATCCTCTAACTCTGCTTAGCGATGTCATGTTGATACCTTGAATTAGGCCCTGGTGGAAGTATTTCCTCCATGGAAATTATCAAACCCTACAAATAATGGCGTTCCCCCCCAGAAAAGCTAGTTTTTAAACATTTACCAGCACACCACTAGTTATACATGTTGCAAATATATACCATTTGTTTGTGGCTTGTCTACATATTCTTTTGTGGGGTCTTTTGAAGAACATAAATCGTTAATTTTAATATGGTCAAATTTGTCAATCTTTTCAGGTATGGATAAGCTTTTCTTCATGTGTTTTGTTTAAGAAATTCTTTTCTACCCCAAAGACATAAAGATATTATCCTAATTATCTGCTATTTTTTTAGATGTTTAAAAATATCAGTTTTCACATCAGTCTTTAACATGTCTAGAATTGACTTCTTATGTATTGTGTGAGGTAGGAATCCAATTTCATTTTTCTCTCTATATTGTCCAAGCACCACTTATTAACTAATCCTTCCTTTCCATAGTCTATACAAAACCACTTCTGTTATATATTATGTCCATATATGTGTGGGTCTGTTTCCAGAATCTCTGCTATTATATCAATCCAATTGTCTATTGGCAGCATCAGTACCAAACTCTGTTCATTGTAATTTTATAATTAAAATCTTCAAATCGGATAGGGTAAGTCTTCCTACTTTATTCTTCTCCAAGAATCTTTGTTATATTTTGACCTTTATTTATCTATACAAGTTTTACAATCAGTTTATCAGTTTTTTGGGGAAAAAATCCATTAGGATTTGGAATTACACTGACTTTATAGATCAATGGGGAGAACTGGCAACAAACTTTACAATAGAGTCTTCCTGTGAACATCCTTCATCAATTATTTCTGTAATGAGTATTATTTAATGTTCATCAATAAAGTTTTAGAATATATTCCGTATAGGTCTTATATAACTTTCATTAACTATAGCTTATATTTTTTATTGTTCTGGTAAACTGCATTTTTTCCTCAAAATTATATTTTCTGTTTGTTACCAAAGCTTAGAAATTTATTTGATTGTGTGTGTATCGGTCTTCTCTTCAGCTATGTTGCTGAGCTATGTTAGTTATTACTAATCATTTGCCTGTAGATTTCTTGGTACTTTCCATGTAGACAATCATATCTTTATGAATGGACTATTCCAGTACATCTATCTTTTACCGCTTTTCCCCATCTTTGTTCTTTGTTACTTCCTTTTCTTGTCTTATGGCACTTGTTAGGAAATCCAATATAATATTGAATAGGAGTAAAATGGGTTCCTTATCTTGTTCCTGAGTTTTTAGGGTAACTTCTCATTTTTTCAATACTAGGAGTATTGTTTGCTGCTTTTTCTGAGATGATCATGGTTTTTTTCCATTTTAATCTGTTGCTGTAGTGAATTATATTATTATTTTCTAATATTTAACTACTCTTGCATTTTTGGATAATATGATACATGATCTTTTTAAAATAGAGTTTATTTGCATTTTATTTGAATTTTGTGCTGTTTTTGATTGAAATTGGCCCATAATGTTTCTTTAATGTACTGTCCTTCCTTGGTTTTGATATCCAGGTTTGATATCAAGGTTATGTTAATCTCATAGAATGAATTACATCATAGTCCATTTTTTCTGTTCTCTGAGACAGCTTTAAGGATTGGAATAATCTCTTCTTTACAAGCCTGGTATAAGTGAGAGTAATATTTCCTTTGTGGGAAGATTTTCAAATATTGATTATGTTTCTTTAGTAGCTATAAGACAACTCAGATTCTCTGGTTTTGAATAAATTTTGATAAGTTATATTTTTTAAGAAATTTGTCCATTTCACTTAAGTTTTTAAATGACTGACCTAAATTGACACATTTAAAAAATCTTTGCCTTATCTTTGATTATGTCCCTGTCATGTCTAGTATTGCTTATTTGTTAGGCAAGTTCCTGCAGCTGGCCCATTAGCTCAGTTGGTTAGAGTGTGGTGCTAATAATATTGCTTATTTGTTTTTTCTCTCCTTTTTTTTCTTCTCAATCTCAGCAGAAACTTCTCTATTTATGAAACAGAATTTTTAATTTTATGGAGTCTCTCTTTTGTATCTTCATTTACCTTTTCTTGAGTGGTGTTTATCTTTTTTTACTTCTTTCCATTTGTTTTGTTTTCTAAAGTTCTTTTCCTCATTTCTTGAACACATAGCTTACTAATTTTCAACCTTTCTACTTGTCTAAAACAAGTATTTAAATTAATAAATTTCCCTTAAAAAACCATTTTAACTGTATCCTACAGGACATTGTAGGTAGTATTTTTATTATCATTCAGTTTTTAGTATTTTAAAATTTTTACTATCATTTTTTCTTTGACATGTGAATGATCTATAAGTATGTTTCAATATTTTCAAATATATGGGGAATTTTACAAATTTATCTTTTGTTATTTTGCCACCCCAGACCCATCACTTGTAGTTTGCTTTCCAAGAGTCAATCTTTATTAACAGTTGCTTGTGTATCGTTCTAAAGATATTCAAATGCATTTGCAAGCATAAATTAATATATATTTATTCTTTTGTAAAAAAATACATGCGAACATTCTACAACACTGCATTAGATCTTCTTTCCTACTTAATAGTATATCTTAATTGTTAGAGTATATCTGCATCTACAGATATACCTCATTTTTTGGAGTCGTCAGCATTCCACTGTATAGATGTACCATAACTTATTTAACCAGTCCTCTAGTAATGAGGCATTTCAGTTATTTCCCATGTTTTGCTATTAGGAACAATGCTGCAATGAATATTTCTTTCACAGGCATTTTTGCCCACATGTGTGACTATGTGTGTAGGATAAATTCCTAGGAGTAGAACTGCTGGATCAAACAATGAATTTTAACACATGTTGCCATATTGTTCTTAAAGCTGTTACACCAATTTACATTATCATATAGGGAGTGCTCATTTTTTTCACAAAAATATCAGACTTTTTGATTGTTGTCAATTTGATAAGTACAAAGAATACTCTATCATTGCATTAACTTTCGATTAGGAAAAAAGATCATAAGAGTTATTTTTAAAAATCTTCAGGGGTTTCACAGAAGAAGAGACATCTGTTTGAGAATGAGGGACAGGGGGAATTCTCAGAGGAAGTAATCCTTCAGCAGGGTCTGGAGTAACAGGTAGAACTATGGCAGCCGAGGTGGAATGAGGGGGCAAAGCCTTGAAGGCATGAGCAGTGTAGAGAGTGTAGCCTGAGCAAGGCACAGAGGATGGGAAATTGTTTCATAAGTAACTTGGTTTGTCTAAAGTGGAGGGAGCACATCCTGAGTAGTGAGGGAAATAGACCTAGTAGGCAGCAAGGAATCATGAAAGCAGGGACTCCCAGCCCTGACTGCCTCTTACAAACACTGGGGAAGGGGGGGAGGCTTAAAAATAATCAATGCCTGAGTCTCATCTCAGACCAGTTAAGTTAGAATCTCCTGTCACAGCTTCCTAAAACTCCCCAGGGGATATTATTTTGTAGCCAGGGTTTAGAATCACTATATTAAGGACATATAAACAGGAGAGTGACAAGCCCAACGGTGGGCTTGTGAAAGATTTACAGTTTTAGATCACATGCTGTTTACCTCTAAGTTTATTTAACAGTTTTAAATATGGAAAGAAGTCATAACTACTTAGTTCAAAATTGAATTTAAGTAAATTTCCACCATCACTTTGGGACAAAGAGCTTGAAAGTCCCAGGATTCCCCTAGAATGAAACTGTGCTCAGAACTCAGCAAGGCATCGCTTTGACACTAGGTGGAGCTATGGATTGTGATTTAGGTGAAAAAACTCATGCTTCAAAAAAATAAGTAAAATTTGCAGTAGGGGACAGACTTAGAAACCGTCTGCTCTGATCCCTCATTTTGTGTTTTATTTTTAAATTTCTTTTATTGTGTGTGCAAAATTGACTACTTTTCAAGGAACTTATCTATTCATATCATTCGAAACTTACAAGGTAAAAAGGGTATAAAGTTTCTTCAGTAGATATTCTTCGTCTGCCCTCCAGATCCACTACCCACCCACACTACCATGGGCCCCAAGAGGCTCAACTCTAAGGCTGCATTGACAGTGCCCTTGAACTAGGATTTCTGGTAGGATTTGCCCATGGGACAGCCCTGGTAAGAGACCTGAAGGCAAGAGGAGAGTGGGGTCAGAGTATTTATTTCTCCAGCTCCTTCCCTGCTGCACTGTGAGTCCATCTCTGGAAGGCTACAGCTTCGGTCTAGGGGCTGCTTCTATACCTACGGTTCTTTCTCAGGGTTCAGGTAACCATTTACTGCTCCCCTTATCCTTTGGGGTCTAGGCATGGGAATTATACCCCTCTCTAACTATCCCAAGAGTGGGCACATCACCATTCTTTGTTTGATACTTTAGCCCTGTCCAGACCTTTGTAAATCATTCTTTCATTAAACTCCTTCCCATTACACCTTTTGTGTGTGCCGTGTATTTCCTGCTGGGATCTGAACTGGTGCAGGCCCCCTCCTCATTTCTGTTCCCCATCTACCCTATTCTCCTGAAGTAACCAATTCTATAGGTTTCCTGTATGTATGCCCATACAAGCATAAAGGAATATATATATATTCCCATCACATTTATTTACTCAAATTGTAGCACACTATATACCCAGGTTAGCACTGTAACAGTATATCCTAGAAATCACTCTATAGCAATAAATAGAGATTTACCTTACTTCTCTGGATGGCTGCATTATATTCCACTTTATGGATGTATAATCATTTTTTTAGATGGTCTCCTGTCACTAGACATTTAGGTTGTTTCCAGTCATTTGCTATTACAAAATGTTGCTACATGGAATAATCTTGTTCATGGGTCTTTTCCCCTTTATGTATAAGTAAAATGAAACTGAAAGAGATTAAGTGGTCTGGTTAAGTCAATTCTTGGCAAAGCCCACGTCATCATTGTCATCAGTTAGTAGAATGTGGCTACAGTGGCCTGCACAATGTGATCTGAATCTTGCTGAGGGTCCCCCCATAAATTTTATTGCACATTTCCATTCTTCTTAAATTTCCACTCTCATACTTTCATTCCCAGGGTAGTGGTTACAAGAATGGACTCTAAAGCCAGGGTACGTCTCCTGCTTCATTATTAACTGGCTTTGTGACCTTAGACAAGTCACTTAGCCTTGCAATGTCTCAGTTTTCTCACCTATATAACAGCACCTGGCATATATTAAGAGCTACATAAGCACTGGCTCTTTTTAGTGGTGTTATTATCATGCCTTTGGTTGGAGGCTGTGCTCCCATATTAGCATTCAACAGGAGAGAGCTAACTCATTGTGTCTCATCAACAGTTTATCTTTTAACCAGATTATCTGAGATTGTCAGCTCATTTCTTAAGAGTAGATGTGGATGAAGAAATTTGGGTAAAAAATTAGGGAACTAGGGACCTAAAAAATGGGTGCTAACCTGAAATCTATGTAAATTTACTAACAATTGTCACCCCAATAAAATTAATTAAAAAAAAAAAGAAAACAATGGTTAAAACATGAAAAAAAAAAATGGGTGCTAAAACAGAAGGAGTTTCTAAAGATAACTTTGCCCACTTCACAATTTCATTTTGCTTAAAACAGTGAGACACACAAATCTATCTGTCTGCTGGACATCCTCCCCAGACATCCTGCAGTTTCTGAAGTAGACTTACTGTTCGCAAAGTTTCCACCATCCACCATCCTTAACCAACACAATCAAACCCAGTCTTCCTCTCATAGTCCCACATCATATTTAGGTTAGTCCATTTAAAAATCTCAGAATCACCCTTGACTGCTGTCTTTCACATCCTTCACGGAAAATTTGTTATCAAGCTCTGTAAATTATTTTCTCTTAATCATTTTCAACTTCATTCTCACCCCTTTCTCTCTATCTTCTCTGAGACTACCTTAAACCAGACTCTTGTTATTTCAATGGGCCACTGCAGTTAGTCTTCGCTCTCTCTCCTTCCTTTCTTTTCTCTCTCTCTTCCCGCTCTCTCTCTTTCTTCCCTCTGAAAACATGTATTGAATGACTCTTATTTACCAGGACTCGTGCTGGCACAGGGAATGCAAAATAATGAATAAGACAGAAGGATCCTAAATCTAACTTTAACCGTAGCTTAATCCTAATCCTTAATTCATGAAATTTATAATCTGGAGAGAGAGTCAGATAGTAAACATACAATTACACAATAATTGGTTCCGGATATCAGAGATCTTGTTTTCTGCTCTGTGCTTCCCCTGAAAAAGAGTATAAACCCAGCTTTGTGTCCTGGAGGTCAGGGCTTCCCAGTCTCGGGGAGGCATTATAACCTTTGCTTTAGAAAGTTTCTGGGATGGTACAAACCGGAGTTTTGGATGGGAAGAGAAAAGGAAGTGGCCTGACCCTAAGGAGAAGAGAGAATGCACAAGACTGCCATGGATGGGGAATTGAGAGAAACAAATTTGCAGAGGGTTCTGTGGGATCTGAGGGGGGATCTGATCGCACTTTTGCACATTAGTCCAAAGAAGATGAGATCTCTGATGGGTGAGACATGGGTGGATGCCTATGGTGGCCTATCCTGAGCATATGGGCAAGAGCAGTAGCAAAATCCCTTGTGAAAGACCTGTCATCAAGAGAGAGGACCTTTGTGGGAGCATCTGTGCAGCCTACCAAGGGCAATAAAGCCCATCAGATGCTAAACGACCACCTGGGGATGGACAGCAAGTGGCACAGCATCTAAGAGACCAAAGACCAGGCACTCCTCCCTTTTCATGCCAATATGTAAGTCCTAAGCTCTAGAGTGACCTATTTTTGAGGTTAGGGTTGGTAATTGCAGTTTCCCTTATGTAAGGCAAAAAAATGCTGACTTGAGCTCATGACCCTTATTCATGAGCCGTTTCCAGTGGGAAGACAGGCTAATTTCTATACTTTTCTTTTTTAAAAAAGAAAATAAGCAGAAAAGAAAATATATACTAGTATTTTTAAAGTAACAAATTAGTTGTGTGTCATAGCATGTCATGAGTCCCCTTGGGTCTCAGTTCTTTATCTGTAAAGTGTGGGGGATGATTCCTCAGCTCTACGATCCCACGCTTTTATGTTGTCTCATCCAAAGAATAGAATTCGTAATACAATAACTTTAGGATTTTTTTTCTTTTGTTTTAATCATGTTGGCTACACTCCCAGCTGAAAAAATGAAAGCCAGTGAGGTTTATCTATGTCATCAAGTAGGAACATTTTTATAATTCCTGCTTATTTCCTTAAATTCCTCCTGTAGATGAAGCATGCAGTTAGCAGTAAAGCTGGTGGACAAAGTTGCTTGATAAATAATGTTCTGGAATTTCTCTAACGTTCCTCAATGGAATTTTTGTTTTGTTTTGTTTTTTTGTTGTTTTTGGAGCCAACCAGTATTTAAGAGGGTACTTTAGCTTTCCTCCAAGCTGCAGAAACAGCAAGAGTGTCAAAACCTTTCCAAACTGTTTGAAAAAAAAAAATCATGTGGCAGATCATCCATTGAAAGTAATGATCAATATTCACATATTTTCCTAATTTTTGAAATTAGTATTTAAGATTTCCAGATTATTTTACTTTCACAATACCACTAATACTCAGAGTATAAGAGCATAGCCTGCATTTGGTTCACTTAATGACTATGTTTTTCATGTGTTGATTTTCTCTATGCACTGGATCTACAGGAAAATATTAATAAGGTTATGCTAGTTAGAGACATTAAAGGGATCCTTCTTTTCTGAACTTTCATGCTTTCTAAATTGAGCGTGAATTTTAAAAATAATTGAAAGCCTTTTAAAATTAATATTTGCTATTTGGCCTATTTTCTTTGGGGAAAAAAATGAAGTTTCCTCTCTTCCTTCTAGAAATGACCTAGAAAATAAGTACATGAAGTCAGCATTTTTTATTGCCTTAAAAAAAGGAAACTTTGCAATTACCCAATTCTTGATTCTAGGCTAACCGTCCTGGGCGATGTTAAGTCTGATGATGATGAGGTGTCAGAAAGACCTTATCTGTATTTCTTTAAATAATGACTCATCACCATGATCACAAAGCGGGTCCTAGATAACTAGGCTAGAAATTTCCTTAGATGAAAAGATCATGCCCAAAGCACCCTTAAACTCTTTTTAATAGTTTATAGCAGTGGCTCTGACAGGATGGAGATCTGGGATTAAATTTCAGTAAGAGATAAATGGAAATTTGGAGATCTTACCCTACTTTTCCCTCTCTCTCCCCTCTCTCTCTCTGTAATTTAGGTTTTATTTTGAAGACCGTTTTATCCTGAAGTCATATGATAGCATACAGTAATCAAGATTCTCAGTTCCCCTTACTACAGAACCACCACAGTCATAGCTTTAGAAACTGGCCTTAATGAGAACAACATGATGTAAGAAGGCAAAGCACAGGTTGGGTTTTTGCAAGGTATCATTACGTTTCTCAGAGCAATCTCTGTCACAGTCCCAAAGTGAAATTCTGGCTATTTGGGCTAAGGATCACTACCACTTTGCACTTCCTTGTTTTTATTATCAATGACAGCTGTAAACTCCCTGCAAATCCAGTACTTACTTCATTTCACAGAGCATCACACAGTTCCCCGGAAGATAAAAGGTGTCTAAGTCTTGGTCCTAACTTCTGGGAACTTATAGTCTTGTCAGAGAGACCCTAATGTGGAAACAACTGAGGAACTTTTGCAAAGTAGATCAAATAAACCCCACTTAAAAGTTTGGATATGAAACAGAAAGCAACAAACAAACAAATAAAACTCAGAGACACAGGCTACAGAAGGGTGATTGCCAGAGAAGAAAGAGCAGTGGGGGGAGAAGAAGAGGGTAAAGGGGAGTCAAATAAATGGTGACAGAGGGAGACTAGACTTTGGGTGGTGAGCACACAGTGTAACTTACAGATGATGTAGTATAGAATTGTACACTTGAAAGTTATATAATGTTATTAACTAATGTCACCCCAATAAATTCAATTTAAAAAGATTGTATTAAGATGCTTCTTTATTTGGGCTATGCCTTTCTCAACCAAGATCCTTAGCAGTCGTGGGAACCCCACTTTCACTATCTAACATATTGTCTGTTTCGTTTCTGACTTCCGCCCCCTAGGTGAATTCATGGTTTTGTCTTCACCTTTTCTTCTTGTGCTCAGGATGTTTTTCCTGTATTAACTCTGCTTTCAGTGGCCTGTAAATCTTATGACCAAGAACTATTCTAAGAGTCTCCCTCCCCTCCCCCTACATCTGAAAAGACATGACAATTTGGTGTTGATTCTGGGCAGCTTATTTTTTTGCTGGTTCCGAAGAGTCTTCTAAAAGTGCTGACTATAGCTTTTATATCTCTTTTCACTAATACCTATGATTCTTTTAGTAAAATGGGGCTTTGAGGACCTTGTCTTTTCAGCAACACATTAGCAAATCCCAGACCTCTTGCTTACAAGTCAGTTGATTTACCTTTAGAACTGAATGAATTTTTTATCTGTGGATCCCTTCAGTAGCTCTTAATTTTTTTTCTCTTGTCATTTATTCATTCAAACATTTCATTGAACACTGAATTGTGACAAGCACTGGGCTAGGAGTTGGAATCATAAAGAAGGATGAGACTTTATTTCTTCCTCAAGGACCCCACATCTGGTAGAAAAGACAATCAGTCCATATGGCACCTGTGTGTGAATTAGAAAAAGTCACCCCTTCCTCCTGGTGGAGGCAGCTTTGTACCAGAGCTCTAACGTGGCAAGAGGAGAACAGGATGGATTTCAGCTCCTTCTTGCCTCCTTGGACAGGGAACATTGTGTAGGGCATGACCTGAGCAACCCTATGCTATGGCCCTCGGCATGTACACAGCATAATATAGTACAGTGTACCGAGCATAGAAGAGAAAGGAGCTGTCTGCCTGCTAGGATGAGGAGCCAGGGGAGCGTTCATGGATGAGGTAACATGTGAGCTGAGATGTGAAGGAGCTCATCCATTGAAGGGGGGGAAAGGGCGGAGGGAAGATGTACAAAGCCACACAGGTTTGAAGAACATGGCATGTTTGAGACACTGCCATTGATGATGGTAGAGTGCCAAGTGTGTGTATGGGGGTCCGGGGAGATGAGGGTGGGAGAACCTTGGCAAAAATTAAAGCTGGAAGACACTAAAACAGTAGTCTAGGACCTAGACTGTAGGTCCTTGCTACTGAAAGTAAAGTCCTGCGCAGGGCAATTTTGGCACTACCAGGCAACCTGTTAGAAGTGAGGAATCTTAGGCCCCATCTAAGACCTGCTGAATCTGAATGTGCATTTTAATTAGCTCTCTAATTAAGGTGGTTCCTTAATTAGGTGGTTCCTGCGCACATTGAAGTCTGAATAGCACTGGTTTAGAGAGCTGATGACAACTAAGGGTTTGCCCTGAAGGCATATTCTCTAGATATTACCAAAAGTGGTATTTTCCTTAAGCTTTCACAAATCTACCATCAGTAGAGTTACCTTCAGGGTGTCTCAGTGATATTACCTATAATTCATACTTATAGAAAACAGAGGCATGAAGACGTTAACTTTCTTATAACCACTAGCAAATTCAAATAGGAGGAAGAGAACGTAGACTCCTCTGCTTACCCTTTCCTTTTCTCTCTGTCTTTTTTTCTTACTCTCCAGGCTTGTTTATCTTGACCCGCCCCCTGGAAGGTGTAGAACTCCTAGTCTAGCAATCACTACAGTTGGAAAAGTGAAATGATGGAGAAGCCATCAGTTTGGAGGTATCTGAGAAGCATCTTGGAGCTCATGGAAAAAACAAACTTCCCTGATTCTTTTTCTCCAAATGGAACCCTGGGAGGGAGGGGAGGATCCAGGTTGAGGTGGGGCTTCAGCACCAGTGGAAAATCATTATTGAACTTGACTGAGTGAGGGACTGGCTCTGGTGAGCCACTGACATCACCGCTGGGATGTCTGCTTATGAACCCTTGACTGAAGAGTAAGTGTGAGGTGCACAGAAGGGACATTTGGGGGAGAGGAAGTAAAAGAGAAATAACATTTTCCCCAAAAACTGTTTCTGGGAACTCAGCACAGAATACCTTTAAGGTCATAATGGTATTATTACTCTGTGATAGAAAATCATGTTATCACAAAACAGGGGTGACAAAGGGAAGGCAGAGAAGGTAGTGTGGTGGTATCTGGTTTGTTCTTTGAATCAAAGAGATCTATTTAGATGCTTATCATGAGTTGGTAGCTCCTCTTAGGTGTTCTCTCTACCTCTTTCCCCCTAGTATCTGGTTCCTCTAAAAATGTGGGTGCGGGATCAGGGAAGGGGAAAGGCAGGGGAAGAAACATGCAAATATGGAGGTTCTACCCTAGTGCTGTCAGAAGAAACTTTAATCATTGAGGTGATAAAAGAGAACAGTCGTAGAGTTTTACAGCCATCCTTGGAAAGAACATGTAATCTAGACCTCATAATCTCTCTTATTTCCTTCAGAAAGTCTGCAGTATTTAAAGCCTGCTTTAAGCAGGCCTGCAGGTTGCTTGATTTAAAAAGAAAAAGACAAAAAGAGAAAGAGGAAAGAAATAATTTGCAATTAACTGATAGGTAGAGACCATATTGAGGGTCAAATAGTTAGATTTACCTTACAAGTAACCCATGGTAAGGCTGCTGTGATGAGAAGTGAAGCAATATCACTGCTCTCAAAGTGTGATCTGTGAATTTGTGCAATCCACAAACTGTTATTTGTCTGCAAGGGCCCATGTGGTCAGTCCTTCATAAGAGAGCTGTGAACGACCAAACTGGACCACAGATATGCCTTTGTAACACATGATTTTGCATGAGTGGGCTTTTTTTTTTAAAGCATAACCTGTGGGTCAGATGTCTAAAACAACTTGTGTTTTAAACAACAGATTTATATTTACCTTCTAGGCAACTGTTTGATTCCTCAGGACAGATCGATATGGTCTTTTTACTCCTATCACCTGAGAAAGTGGAATTGATTTTCCCATGATTTGCCTAACGCTGCCTTTTACCACTTTTTTTTTTCCTTTGTGGTGGTTTTCTAGGGGGAGAGGAAGTGTCTGAACATGAGCCCTGGGAGCTCGGGTTTCAGTTATAATTGGAGGTCAGTGTCCATTGATAAGCAATTACTAATGTTTGCTTGGAAACAGTAAGCATTTCTCCCCATATATTTTTCTGCTTAATTATGTTTTGTTTAGACAAATCCTAAAATACATTTTTCTTTGTGATTGGTGTAAAGAGCTTTGGAGTTAGGTAAACATGTGTTAGGACCTAGGACTTGACTTACTTACTGGCTGTATTACTTTGGACATTGGACTCTCAGCTTCCATTTCTGATTAGGAAAATGGGAATAATCTTATCTATTTTACCAAGCTGTTGTCAAAAGTTAAATGAAATAATTTATGCAGAACAGCCCACACAATGTTTAGCATTGGAGACTTCCAGATGTGTTAATATCTTCTTTGCTTTCACTGGGGCAACAGGGACCAAGAGAGAACTTGAGAGAAGCATGGATGGTAGGTAGGGAAAAAAAATACAGAAATTAAAGGAAATAGCCTTGGACTGGCAATCTGTAGTCCGCGCAGATACACACACACACACACACACACACACAAACACACACACACACAAACACACACGCGCGAGAGCGCTCACAGTGGAATACTACTCAGCCATAAAAAGATGAAATATTGCTATTTGGAACAACATGGATGGACCTTGAGGATATTATGCTAAGCGAAAAAAGTCAGATGGAAAAATGACAAAAACCGTATGGTTTCACTCCTATGTAAAATATAAAACAAGAGAGAAACAAATGAACAAACAAAACAAAACAAAAACAAACTCATAGATACAGACAATAGGATGGTAGTTACCAGAGGGAAGGAAGGGTGGGGTGAGGGAAAAATGGTAAAGAAGGTCAAGTGTATGGTGACTGATAGAAACTAGACTTTTGGTGGTGAGCACACTATAGTGTATATGGATATCTAATTACAATGTTGGACACCCGAAAATTATATAATGTTATTAACCAATGTTATTTCAATGATAAATAAATACACATATAAATACATATATAAAATTTTTTTAAATACAATTTTCCTTCTAAAAAAAAAATCTTGTGGCTTGGAAGCCTTCTCCTATTTCTTCACCCCAACTTGCTATTTCTAGCAATTAAGATTTCATGACATATTTCCCCCTAGTCTAAACTGGTATGCCTCATTACATGGGCATTTATTATTAAAAGCAAACTTCCTACAAATCCAAGGATTTTCAATGCTGCATGAAGGCTGGCTGAGCAGACTCTACTATTCTACAATATAGTTTTTAAGACAATTTCTATACTAGAAGCTAATCGAAAGCTCTGGCTATGAAACTATATACTAACTGTGATAGGTACTTTAGTATATTATTTCTAATATACTGGGAAAGACTCATTATTTTATATATGATTTATTATTTTTATACTGCTCAAGGAGAGTAACCTACCTATGGTTATATAGCTGGTTAGTGACTTCCACTCAGGCCTGCACCTATAAGCCTCAAAGTAGGGTGGAAGGAGTTATATAGACTCAACTAGGAAACCTTATGAAATTACTCTCCATGTCCCGCTTTCCCACATTATTCTGCTATGCATTCTGAATAGTTGTGAATATCTGCAGAAGTTAGCTGTTGTTACTAATGTGGAGTGTTAAATTATCCTTTGATGTTTGGGGGTGAAAAGTCTGACAACTACCACAACATGCTACTTCTCTCTTCTGCCTTCCTCTGTCTGAGGCTCCAAAAAAAAGTTCTGAATAATTCTAGCTTTTGCCCTTACCAGTATTGCCCGAGGTGACTCCTACTTAATTCTGTAAATGACTGCCAGAAAACATAAAACCCTACAGCAAAAATTCATGGCCCCAACACTTGGCTAAGAGGTTCCATTGACCTTCCCTCTAGTCCTTACAAGATTGCTTTTCCCTCCCTTGGTTTGGTGCCCCCACTTACCAAACCAGTGGGTTCTGGCCACTTTCCTTCGTCACTAAAGGAGTTGGCATCACCACCAGGGTAAAGGGCCTGCCATGGACTGCCCCCCACACACATACCAAAGCTGCTTTCTCCATTTTAGTCATCTTGTGACTTCTCTTTTTACATAGGATATCACCTATGGAAAAGGTTAGGGAGCGGGCTGCTGTGAGCTGCATGTCACATGAGGCCAGGGATGATGTTTTACTATCTCTGTATCCCTTGTGCCTAGTATAGTGCTTGGCACAAAATCTGTGGTAAAAATAAATGGAAAAGGGTAACAGTTTGGTTTTTCCCATGACTGTACCTTCCAAAGATATCCCTGGTTCATACCTCCTTAAAAATGGTTCTTTCTCTGAAGTCTTCGTGTATTGCTTTGGTTGAGCTAATAAGCAAATAGCTCCTAAAGAGCTTCTTAAAGTCTAAAAGGGCTTGGAGGCCTAAATGAAGTTATCTCTCAAGGTGAGTGTTCAGGCAGAAGGATGGAGAAATGGGAGAGGTGTTTGTAGGGAGAAGGGTAGGGATTTCCCAGCATCCCTCTTACCATGCCCAGATACAACCGCTTAGTGATCCTGTCTGGAGGTGATTTTTTTGAGGCAATATGACGCCTAGTTGCTGCCTTAAAACCAAGCTGAGAATTTCACATGAGCCTTTTTCTAATCCTGACATCATCCATCACGTTAAAGGCAACCCTTTATATGTTTCTCATCCTGTGTCATTAGCCTCACTCTGTTCTTAAATACAAAGAGTGTGGAAACAGACTGTTTGAGTTTGAAAACAGAGTTTAGGGGAAAAAAATAATAATATTGAGAAAGGAATATTCTAAATTGACAGTTCTCAAGGAAACATACCAATGAGGTTTGGAACCTTGGCTCATTTGATGATATATTGACTAGAAGATTTTAAGAATTTGTTTCAGTTGGTAGAGAGAAGTTCATTTGAGGATAAGATCTCGAGAGTCAAGTCAAAGATGAAAGATTCCTGTCTCTGGTATCGCTGTGAAATGTGTGTGAGGCTACACTTTAGAACCGGGCACTTCAGAGAAGGGTACAGCTGCAAGGGAATTCAAGAGCCCTTTCATTCCACTCCCCTGCCTTCCTGGAAAGAAGTGAAGTGACTTGTTTGAGAACTCATGGGATCTTAGGATAAGAAGGAGACCTTTTAAGTTTACCTCCTAAGGGAATAATACTTTCTAGGGCATCTTGAAAAATGGCAGTTCCAGGTTGTATGAATATTTCCAGGAACCAGATTAACCTTTGATGAATAGCTCTTGCTGTTAGTAAGTTCTTTCCAGTTCCTGGACAAAACTGTATTTCAGTGTAATACTATGTACCCATTGAACGTGGCTTTCATTTCCTCCCTTCATAATTCTTCTCTAGGAGAAATACACCCAGCTCTTTCAGATATTCCTAGTCTATGGTAATTTCCAGCCCCATCACCATCTTGGGTGCCTCCCTCCAGATCTATTCCCATTTGTCAGTGTCCCAGTTAGCAAGTACGGCCCAGAATAGAAGAAAACACTCTACATGCAGGCTAGTCTAGACATAGTAGATACAGCAAGACTATTTATTCCCAGTTCTGAACAATATCCTACTATCAGTGGTGCAAAAGTTCTCCTCAGCTTTTAGCTCTTGGGTTTCAGTTCAAACTGTATTTGTAGTTGTGGCACATTTGTAGTTTATGTGTATGATGTCACTCATAGTACTATATATTAAGCCCCCAGAACTTTTTCCTATTAACTCCTAACAAACCAAGCTTCTTCCATTTTAGGTGTGTGGATCTAAAGCAAGACTTTGTAGTCTACCTCCTTTGTCTTGACCTAGAGACTGAGGTTTTAAATTAGAAAACTTTCATCTATCTAACTGACTATCCTCCCTGCTTTATTAATCTTCAGATATAGTCAGCTCATCTTTTGTGTCTTCAGCCAAGTTGCCAGGAAGAAAGAGATAAACAGAAACAACATTTTTTTAGTAGTTGCTTTATCAGCCTGTCCTCTTCTCCCAACCATATTAACTTATTCACAAGCATATAAATGCAACCCTTTGTTATGTGCTGTGATAAAAATCAATATATTCTGTGCCCTTGGCATCTCCCTAAGCTACCAAACTGGCAATGCTACTTAAAGAGAGATGGGATAAGTTAAGTAAGTTATTCAACTGCTCTAAACCCATTTCCTCATCTATATTACAATGATACTAGCTGTTAGTAAGGCTCCACTAATATGAGAAGATATTTAAAAATGGTTTGCAAATTTTAACTTGCCACAGAAATCTAAATTATGATGATGATTATGATGATTTGTTACTAATGTTGAGTGTAAATGATTTAGGCTTGATTTGCTTCCTTCTTACTCGTGTTTGCAATGTCTGTTAGCCCATCCGTTCCTGACTCAACACTGAGACTGGGTTTCTGATCTGCCTCCATGTTGCACCTACCTTCTCTGATACCTAACATAGATCTATATTCAGATTCTTTCCCTCTGTTGTCATTTTCAATTTTTGACCTAGATTTACATCATAGCTTATTGCATGACACCGAGTTCCCATGTGACAATTCCAATCCTGGGCAGGCTCCTCAATTCAGTGCCCAGGGACACTGGGTTTGTTAGAGGAATGACTGAATGAAAGATGAAGGAAGTCCACATGCATTCTCACTTCTGTACCTTTGCTATATTTTTATTCTCTTGTGAACAGACAGACAGAAAAACAGACAGACAAATACACACACACACACACACACACAGATTGAGATTGATAGATGGCCAGTTAGACAGACGGGTAGGTAGAGAGATACACTGACAGGTAGATCAAATGAAATACCATATGCAAAAGCAAGTTTTCAATGTTTTTGTTACACTGTTTGCCCTCACTGAGGACTGATTTTCGGCAGATACTCACTGGTATGGCTGCATCATTATGGTGGATAAAACTGGATAGAAAATAACCTCTGCCCCAAGCACCCTGAATGCCCCACTAGCCCAGCTATCCCCTGAGACTTTCCCCTCCTCCAGGACAACCTGACATTCCCACAATCTAACAACCCAAGAGTAACTCCAGGCTCAGCGAGGAGCTTCCAGGATGCTTCCCCAGCATTTGGACCAGTGTCCATTCTGATCAGCCAATGCCACTGCTAGACAGGTTGGTAACATTTTTGAATATCAGCTCTGCTCCCATTATTTATCTACTCCCTACCCATCACTGAAAATCTTCCAAGCCCGAGCATTTCTCATTTCCTCCCTGCCCTCTTGTGCTTCTCCCTCCCAGACAGAGCTCCCACCCACTCTGAATTCCTTTGAGTCTTATTCTGACTCGTCAGACACTTAATTGCATGTGGCCTTGTTTTTCATACAACTTTTCTTGTGTGTGAGGTTATTTCTCCAGCTCCCTATAAATTCCTCCAAGTAGAACGTATCTAATACAGACTTTGTATCTCACAACTTCTCACACAGCAGTGAATGGGGGTTCAAAGTCCCAAGACAGAATCTGATAGATCCTGGGGACCGTTCCCCACAACAGCCTTGAAAGGGAGGAGATGCTGTAGGAGAGTTCAATGAATCCCCCGTCTCAATGATAAACACTCAGAAAGCACAGCTTCAGTCAACCTAGACTTGAACTTTCTGTTCTGCTTCTTGAGGACTACAGTTGGACTCTGTCAGACTGGCATTTTCCCTAACAGCTTTCAAATATCACATTCCAGTATCCAGCACTTACTGTTCTTTCCTTCTCTTCATTTTAGCACACTCAGAGAAGTTTTTGAGTTTTAGAAAGACCCCTCTCACTTCCTACCCTTGAATTTTCTGCCTTCAGGAGGGTGGTTCTTGAGGACAACTCCTCAGAGCACAACTTGGAAAAGACTCAAGCAGCTCATCTTATCACATGTGTGTCATATGCTCTGTCACAACCCAGTCATGCGTTGTGTGCAGAGGCTGAGGTGACATTTGATTAAGCAGGCCGGATGTTGGCAAGTGGTGCTTTTTCAAACTTTCACTTAGTAAACTCATCTTTTAGTTTTGGTTTAGATTCCCTTAAAAACACAGGTAAAACTTTGCATGGGACATAAGGGGGAAACCATGGTTGTGTGTATAAAAATTTTGCCAAAAATACCATCATATTTGTTATTTGTGTGACTTGGTTTTCAGTCAACAGAACAATAAAATTCTAAAACTTCAAAATATTTTTTTAAAAAATATTTTTAACTTAAATTATTTACTTTCAAACATTAAGTTTAAATATTATTTTTCAGGTCAAAAATATTAAACGTGTTTTTTAAACCTTTCAAATATAAAAAGACTATAAAGAAAATAAAAGTTGCTCATAATCTCATCACGTCAACCAACAAGTTACTAGTCTACATTCTAATTTTACAGTGGGGAAAACAAAGCAGAGGAAGAAAAAAAGGAAGGAATATGAGCTTTTAGATGTTCTTTCCAAACGTGAAAAAAAAGGACTCTGTGGAAGTAATTCCCAAAAATTTTAAAACAAATGACAGATGATCATATTCCTAATAACACTTCTGTTGCCAGGAGTACCTTTGCTATTTCAGATTATCACAGTGTTTCATCAATCAATAAGCTTTACTAAGCTCCGGTTTCCATATCACAGAGGACAAATATTAAAAATACACACACACACACACACACACACACACACACACACAGGGGGGCAATAAAATGTACACACTTTAAGAGATGTTATCTATGTATTACTTTTTGAAGTTGAATTGAATTAGAATAGCAATGTATAGTATGACGTTCGTTCAAAAGATGACATTAATCAAAGGAATACTAGCGTCATTTATTCTATTACCATTTTAATACAGTTCTTTCCTTTCTTAAAATGTGTATACATTTTTTTGGCATCATGTGTGTAGTGCGCATTTATGTGTACATATATATATTTTTTTTAAAATATGGAATTTGTGTATCATCCTTGTGCAGGGGCCATGCTAACTTTCTCTGTATCATTCCAATTTTAGTAGATATGCTACCAAAATCAGCACTTAAAATAATATTTTATAAAAGCACTGCACAGTGCCAAAAAATCTTGTGAAATAGAGAAAAGGGGGAAATTACATACAACCCCACCACTTTAACAAAACCCTACTAATATTGTAGTATACTTCCTTTTAGCCATTGTCCCATTCTCATGTTCTTCTTATTTACTTAATTATTTGGACATAACATTGTAACTGAAAGCAATTATTATAAGACTACCCATATCATTGCCCCACTCTGATTCTCTCTTTTTCCCTCTCTCTCTATTTACTTTTGCTTCTTATCCGTCAGGGGTCTAAGTCTTTTAAAGCATATCGAATACAGAGAAATGGCTTTGATATCAATTAGCTCAGGTTTGAATCCTAGCTCTACTGTGTGGACTTGGGAAAATTACTAAGCAAGTTTGCCTTAATTTTCTCACCTATAAAATGAGGTGAGAACCCTATCCATCGGGTTCTGTGAGCATGAAAAGAGATAATATACATAAAATGAATGACACGGTGATGAGCTCAGAGTAAATACTCAATATATATAAACTATTTTTTCACTTAAAATTATATCATGGCAATTATTTCATATTTCTATATAATCTTCCTAACTGTCATTTTTATGACTAGATAATAGTCTGCAATGCAAATACAAATCACTAAGAGTAATTAACTTCCATTTTGTTTGACAGGTTATTTTCAGTTTGGAGCCATCTAGATAATACTGTAATTAGTGTATTTTTTTCATATAACATACAGTTCACTTTAGTCTATAGATTTCCTTTAGAAAAAACCCTGGAATGGTGTTTTGGGTACAACTATGAAACTTGACATTGTTCTTGCTACATGTCCAAGCATATTATTTTTTAGTTCATTTTTTTTTTAACTTAAAACTAACCTAAGCAAGTATAGAGTTTTGTACCTTATTTTTTTCATTCAATTTGTTATGGCAAAACTTTTAAAAAATCATATATTTATATTTGCAATGGACCTCTCCATATCGTTAGCTTTTTCTGTAGTTTTCGATTACTTCCCTAGAGTTACTTTGCATGTGTATAATTACTTAAACAAATGGTATGACAAATCATACAGCCTCTTATCTATCATTCTCCAAAAAAATTGTGCAGACCGATGACCATGAACAATTTATGGTTCTACCAATTTAACAACATATTCTGGAGCATTATGTCTTATAATTTTAAAAGATTTTGCGATTGTAATAATTGAAAAGACCTACTTAAATTTTGTTTTGATTTAAATTTTAAATTACCTGTAAGTTGAGCATTTCAATTTTTTGAATTTAGAGCAGGGGAACTGAGACATTGGGAAACTGCCTGATTTGACCAGCAGGCTGCTTATATTCTTCCTTAATTTGTACTACTAAAACTTTCAGGCTTTAGTTGCTGCCTCTCTACTTTTCGCAGCTGTTTTAATTTAATAGAACAAACAAAACTAAGCAGAAAACATGCTACTCTCTTTGAGTTTACTTCTCTTCAGAGGAACCTGATAATACACAGTCTAACATTTTGTCTGTACATGATATTATAGGAGTAAGCTGATGACCGTCATAAGTACGCTTACAGGAAAATAGTTTCCTCTTGGCATTACCAAGGTCTTATCTTAGACGTTGAGAAAATCTACTCTACGTACTTAAAATTAGACAACAAAACTGGATTGTGCTAACCAAACTCCTAAAAGACTTTTTGTACCAAAAAATAAATAAATAAATAATGCCTTTAACATGAAGATCAGAAGTTGCTTCAGAACATTCTATTCCCCACAGAAAAGTCGGTATGAGAAGCCAAATTATAATCAAGTTCTCAGTAACCATAGAATCAGGACGAGGTGGGGAGAGGGATGGTGAATGGAAAGGTTTTAATTGCTGATCAAGCTATGTGAATATGATGCATTCATTGCCATTGGCAGGTATACCTGACGGGTGGTAGGAATGCACAGACTGTAGGGACTGGGTCCCCTCTCCATTGGACATGCTTGAGATTCACTAAAACATTTTTCCACATTGACCTCTTTACCCTAGACTCTACGCACATTGCCTTCAGTTCAGTTCCCCAATATCAAGCGTCTTCTATATGCCATTCCTCGTACTGGATTCTGGAACTATAAATAAATCAAAACCCAATCCTTGCTCCCAGGTACCTCACAGGCTTTCGGGGAAAAAATAAACACATATATAACTTTAAAGTGGCATAAGATGAGAGGTTGACTATGTTACAGGTCTAGGATCTCTGGTTTCTTGTCACGTGGTTGGCTTGCAGAATCTTAAGACTAGCTCTGCTATGTCACGTGAGCAATTTATCTAATTTCACTGGGCCTTAATTTGCTTATGTGTAACATGGAGTCAATAATAGTCCCTATTTTGTTGAATTGTGATGTTTGAATGAGATGATATATGAAAAGCAATTAGAACAATGTCTGGCATCTGATATGAAAGTTAGCTAAAATGATACATTTAATTATGGCTACTGGCAATATGACTTGGGCAATCTAATATTTCAAGCTCAACACAAAGGAGAAAGGTATAGTCTAAATCCTTACTGGCACTTTAACACATTTATATGCCATGATAGTGACAAGTATATTATCAGGAAAGATGAGATAATCAACTTCTGAAAATGTGACATTTTATCTCAAATTCGAAAATATTTTTCTCGGAGATCTCATATGGTAGTGATATTTTTTTTTCTGATAATAAAATGCTAATTTATTAGAACTTCTTTGCAAAGCAGTAGTTAAAATTAACAAAACTCCTACTTCTAATTTATCAAGAACTAGATCTATAAAATTAGAAGTCACTGTTCCATTTGTCAGCACCTAGATGGGAACCCACATTAATGCTGAAATGACCAGGGGCTCAACACGGAACCACTGCGAGAAAGCCCCTACCTTCCCTCATTTTATGGGTGTCAGTGAGCCCTAACTTTGAAGAAAAACTCCTTGCACACAGATGTTTTCCTAAACCCAGGCTGAATAAACGCCCAGCAGTAGTGTTGCTAGTTCACCATTCGCTGTGAGGGTGTCAAGGGAAAGCAGCTGCACACGCCAGGCCTCGAGGCTGGAGCGGAGTTTCTTTTCGCAGGCAAGGGTGCAGCAGACGACGTGAGGGTCGCCTGTAAGCCGAGCTCTCAGTGGCGAGGTGACTCTCGTCCAGAAGAGGGCTGAGGCAACCTGAACTTGGAGAGATTCAGGTTTAGGTCTGTGAAGGTGTACGGGGTGTAGTCATGATGCTGCAGGTTCTTGTAGGAGGTGTTGTCGAATGGCTCGGCGGGCGCGGCGGCCTGCGCAGGCTTTTTTGATGGACTTTGCTTCTTAGGATTTGGTGGCTGTTCCTTGTCACTCTTTCCTGATTCTGTGGAGAGAGAAACTGCAGGAGCAAGTCCTCGAAACATTCGTCCTTCTAGGAGCATAGTCTTCAGAAACCAGGCTCGTCCTTGCCGCAGCGGGAGGGCCGCCACCGCGGTGACTCCGGGGCGGGCCGGGCGAGGAATGGGCGGTAGTGATATTTTTTTAATAATAGGTTCTGTGGAAAAGTCCGCAGATACCTTTGGGCACTTCCAACACCCCAGCACAAATGATATCACTTTGATGCTCATGAATCTGTCCCAACATCCAGCAGACACCAGGTTACATTCATTTTTGGTTTCCAGGCTAGTTGTGAACTCCTTGGAGATAAACGATTCAGACTCTTGAATTCCTAGCCTCTAACCTAGAGCCTTGTGGATATAAGAGCTCATCAATTGTTGACTGATTGAATAAATGGCTTTGGTAATCGACACTGGTGTCTTCCTTTCCAGGACCCATTCCTACTTTGGGGACCCATCAGGCATCCTACTTTCAGTTCAAATGTTCTGAGTAGAGCTCTAGACTTAATACTAACATATTTTCTTTTTGTTCCAGTGATTGGTTTAGGAGAGGGCACGAGACCTAAGCTTATCCAGAGTTCATCTCTGGATTTTAGGGGATAATGCTAGGAAACAAACTCTGACTCTTGTTTTTTTCTTGTGGAGTTGAACATGGAAAGATTTAGTAACTGGTAGCCATCTGGTGATCACAAATAGAGATCTTGTTTGAAATCAGTTCACAAAGAGGAAGCAGAGTGAAGAGATGGTTGAGAGACCCTGGATCCTGAAGACATTGTTAGATGCCTGTGCTCATCTGCACCTTTGACTGTTCAGTTACATAAGCCAATACATTTTTAAAAATTGAAGCCAGTTTATATCAGGTTTTCTTTCACTTGCAGTCAAACAATACAACTGATACAACTTCTACAAGATGCATTTAAAAATAAATTAATTTTATCCTATGCTCATGGCCAAAGCTGTTGCTCAATTGCTAATTTTTTATTTAGTTAATCAACAAGCATAACTTAGGCCCTTGTTACCTGGTCAGATGCCCAAAGTTAAGAAAATCCTTGTGCTACAGTCTAATTGGAATTCATAGTTTCTGTGTTTTTCTCTCTCAAGGAATACATCTCCATTTACCTTGATAAGTTTTGATTCAGGAATGAGCTGGTTATTTACATCCTGTTCTCAGTTCCAAGTCTTCCTTCCTCTACTCTGCTTTGTTGTGCTAGGGCTGGAATTTGCAAACCTCATTTACCATCCTTCTCTTGACAGCTGGTTTTCTATTAAGTTCAATAAATGGGAAACCCTAGACGACTGGAATATGGGATTCCTTCCTGTTTCCAGTTTTGAATGTGTCACTTCCATAGCAACAGACAGCAGAAAGTAGCTGCTATCTGCAGTTCTAATATTTGGGTTTCTTTGGTTCCTACTTTTTACTCTGCTTTCTAATACATTTATAACAAGTTACTAATATTAAATCCTCTCTACTTTCTTGACTGGACCTTGGCTGATACAGTCCTTGATACTAGGAGTGGTCCTAGGAAACAGACTCCCAAAAATGGGATTCTGGGATTGATTTTCTTTGGACTCAAAGCTGAACTCTTTGCCAGGGGAAAATGGGAACTAACAACCTATGGCATGCAATAGCATTATGATTTCAGCTCAAATCATCTTCAGAGCATCAAAGGTTTTGAAGGCTTCCCCTAAAAGTATCTCTGTCTTTCTAGTTACAGGACAGACATGTCTAAAAAATCAGATCCAAATCAAGCATTCACATACTGGCCTAGTCTCACAGGTGAAAGTTGAGGCAGTAATTTGGAAAGAATAGGAGTCTGAGAGTAGGAATGGGAACTTTTGGGTGGACTTGGATGAAACTGAAAATCTTGAATCCGCCAAGTGTCCCTGAGTTTATTTTGATAGTGGAAGAAGCCTCACGTTTCCGATTGTATGGTGCTAGCCTTCCTTTGCTTAAAAACCTGTAATAACTTCATATGATGCAGTTGCCTTGCATGGGGATCCCTATTCTTTTAAAACCCTACTGCTCCCACCTCTCAAGGTCTTCAGGCTTTTATCTAGGGTCCCATATTCAGGAGGACAAGGGCAAAGTCTGGCTGAAGAGGAAAAGGCTTATACTTCAAAAGAATTACAAGGGTTTGTTAAACTTATATTAGAATAAACCTAGCATATATATGGGGATGGATTCTAAGGATATTAGATCAAGGAGAACAGAATATAACATTGGGTTGGGTCCAAATTTAGGTAGCCTAGATATAATACACTTTCCATAGATTTTTTTGGCTTAATGCTATAGTGGATTGTTACAGTAATAGCCCCAAGGGAATCATGCCACTTTGTATAACATGCCCTCATTTAATCCCCTTTCACATCAATATTTTGCATCATTCTCTGACTTTATTTGGCCAATGAGACATTAGGAAATGTGATGCAAACAGAAAGCTGAAAAGTACTTGCCCGCTTTTGTGCTGTTTTTGGACCAGCTTCCATCTTAAAGAAGCATGGACTAACCCGTTTGAGACACATGGCCCTACCAACAGCCAGCACCAACTCTAAGACAGCATCTAAGATAAGACCAGCATCCGCTAGCCAATATATCAACTGTTTGCAAACGCATAAGTGAGCTCAGCTGACACCATGTAAAGCAAAAATGAGTTGCCCCAGCTGAACCCAGACCAAATTGTTAACCTATAAAATCATAAAAACAGGGCCAGCCCGGTGGCTCAGATGGTTGGAGCTCTGTGCTCCAAACGCCAAACAAGGTTGCCGGTTCGATTCCTAAACTCCCGTGGGGGATGGTGGGCTGCGCCCCTTGCAACTAACAACGGGTGACTGGACCTGGAGCTGAGCTGCGCCCTCCACAATTAAGACTGAAAGGACAACAACTTGAAGCTGAACGGCACCCTCCACAACTAAGATTGAAAGGACAACAACTTGACTTGGAAAAAGCCCTGGAAGTACACACTGTTCCCCAATAAAGTCCTGTTCCCCTTCCCCAATAAAATCTTTAAAAAAGAAATCTTAAAAACATTAATGATAAACATAAGCCACTAAGTTTTGTTATACAACAAGAGCTAGGTGAAACACATGTATTAGCTTGAGCAGCTGGGAGTTGCACTATTGGCTTACTTGGTTAGTTGAAACATGTGCTCAACAGTAGGCTACATTCAACGTTGTTCAGATGACAGAATTTTTCTGAAATAATGTACAGGAGGAATTCTAAAGGCTTGGAGAGATAGCAATAATGGAGTAATTTATCATGTGTAACCTGTACATTTTTCTTCACCCTGTTGGTCCCTGAAAGGGTCTAAGGAATATTCCCTTCACTAAAGCATTGAGAAATGCATTAGTGAGAGAGTCCCAGCAACTTTGAACCCCTCAAAGTGGCTGTTTTCTGTAGGCCAAGGATAATAGTGGGAAATGCTGCCACTGAGACGGGCTTCCTGATTTCAGTGGAGATGATGAGATCCTAGAATGGCAATCGGAATTTTTCACTCACAGGAATCTCTGGTGGTGGTTGACCTTAAGAATTAAATATATGGCCAGACTACCAAAACATTGTTTTTTCTATAGAATAGAAATCTGACTTGAGTTCTCACAACTGAGAATCACAGCTTCTTTTTTTTCAAACCTCCTTTTATTGAGCCCAGCTTTATTGCACTTCACAGATGTTGCATTTTTAAAAAATGAAATTTATTGGGGTGACAACGGTTAGTAAAATTACATAGGTTTCAAGTGTACAATTCTGTAATAGTCATACATCATTGTCATGCAGGGTGTCATGCGGGGGCTCTAGTCCCACTCCCCACATAAGAACACAGGATATGGTGAGGCCAAAAAGGAACACCCATGGAGCCATAGGTAGGGGAGTCACACCACTATAATCTCGCTGAGGCTGGGTTGGAGACACAGGAAGCAGGAGCCACGCTATCCTCAACATGCCATCCACTTGTCTTTGTCAACCAATCTCACTTGCTAACTGCAATCTGCCTCTCTGCAATCCACAATCCCCACTCCACCATGCCACGCCACACCACGCCTTGCTAGCTTAGCCATGGCAGTTATATCAGTGGCTAATGGCTAACCAGTAACAGCTGATAGCTAAATAGTCACAGCTGATGACCATCTACTACCTGAGCCAGCACCGTTCCACGTGAGGTTGAGAGCCTGGAAACTACTTTCTGGGACTCTGTCCCCACAGTCATCTATATATCACATTGTGTGTTCACCACCCCATCAGTTCTCCTTCCATCACCATGTATTTGACCCCATTTACCCTCATCTACCACCCTCCTCCTTCTCACAGCTTCTTCAATTCCCAGACCTTATCAGTTCACAAATCTGAAGCTCCAGATTGAAGAGGACCATGGGACCCCTTAGAAAGGACCCTGTAACAATGCCACAAATAACTTACTGTAGATCTCCCTCCGAGTCATCCCCAAAGGGACTTGAAGTAATTTACTAAGGAGTCTGTGCATTGGGAGAAATGGAAATACCCAGACTTTTCAGGGATTCCTAAACACTACTCTGAAATTACATTAATCCTTAGGACCTCCAAATGCTACTGAGGTCAATTGGTCAAAATAAGGGCTTACAGTTGTCCCCTCTTATCTGTGGTTTTGCTTTCTTTGGCTTTAGTTACCCACAATCAACCATGGAACGAAAATATTAAATGGACAATTACAGAAATAAACACTTCATAAGTTTTAAATTGTGAGCCCTTTTGAGTATCGTAATAAAATCTCACACCAACCCACTCTGCCGTGTCCAGAACATATCCATCCCTTTGTCCAGTGTACCATGTTGTATATGCTCCCTGCCCGGAAGTCACTTAGTAGCCATCTCAGTTATCAGATCAACTGTCATGGTATTGCAGTGCTTTATTCAAGTGACCTTTATTTAACTTAATCATGGCCCCAACGCATAAGAGTAATGATGCTGGAAATCAGGATATGCCAAGCAGAAGATGTAAAGTGCTTCCTTTAAGTTAAAAGGTGAATAGAGAACAATAAGATATTTTGAGAGAGAGAGACCACATTCATATGAATTTTATTATAGTATATTGTTATAATTGTTCTATTTTATTATTAGTTATTGTTGTTAATTTCTTACTGTGTCTACTTTATCAATTAAACTGTATCATAGGTGAGTATGTATAGGAAAAAAATATAGTACAGTACATATCAATACTATCTGTGGTTTCAGGTATCTACTGGAGGTCTTGATATATATCCCCCACAGATAATTATGGACTACTGTATAGTGGTTAGTTGATAAGTAGAGTTTGGACCCAATTCCATCTCATCCGTGACCCACACAACCATTAAAGATGAGAATTAGGAAGACCAGTCAGCAACATACATAGGTGTGAGCTTATGGTATGACAAATTTAAAAAAAGGATAGAAAATTACATATTACTACAGCTGAAATTATGTGCATGTCTAGATGAAGAGTAACTGCTGGCAGCAAAAATGAAAATATTTGAGCTTGTATGATATCATAGGTGATTTTTGTTTGTTTGGCCTTTCTCAATTCTTCAAACTCTCCTGAATGCTGTTTTTGCTCCCTTTGTAAAAGGTACTTTTTTTTTTTTAAAGAATTAGAACTCATCTAGATCTTTTGTTTTAAAGATTGCCATTTATATACTCTTCAGCCCATAAAAAGTAAGAATGTTAATTGTAGCCATTCTCCTCAATATTACAAGGCATCTTAGAGCCAGTCATGCATGAGGTATCTATCACATACAAAATGCTGCAGGAATGACAAAACCCCACGATCTCCCTGTCCTCCAGGAGCAGACATAAAATACTCAGTGGCTTTCCTCCACAATTTGTAGTTAGCCGCTGTGTACCTTAAATGCTTTCTGTTCATTAGAAAAACTCAAATGCTTTCAAGATTCCAGGAAGCCATAAAACATGTCAATTATGGCTTCCCTTTGTACAAAGCCCAGTCTGTGGTCTGACAGTCTCAACAGGCTTCTCCAGTATCCAGAGGAAACTACAGATTAAAAATAACGCTATTGACAATCTATCCATTTCCGTAACTGGACATTTCCAATCATCTCTGCTTCTGAAAATTCCTTTGGAAATTTAGAGGGAATAATTTCCTTTATCTTCAGTCTGGAACCAAGAAGGAGCCGCGGGACACTCCCGGGGGTGAACACGGTCATTTTCTAAAGTGCAGTGGTGCTTGCTCGCAGCCACAGGCTGCAGAGGTGAGGGCCCAGATCCATGAAGGGACGGCTGACTGGCTTCTCTCAGCACCGTGGCCAGTGCTGCTTAGTCTTTTGTAGTCTTCATATTAAAGTGCTGGCTCGTACAAAGGCATTTGGAAGGTACAAACAAGCTCGGCAGGCCAAGGGATTCTTTTTCAGAGTCCAGAAGCTTCTTGAGCAAGTCCCGTCAGATTATCCCGGCTCCTGAGACTACAGGTTCAAATCTGAGAAGAAAAATCCACAAATAGGAAAATCACTTTTTAGATGAGAAAATATTAACTTCTCAAAAATAGATTGGAGTGAAAAACTGTTAAAAAGCTCATCTATCTTTCTTTCTACCCCCTCTCCCATTACCCTCATCCAAGTCTTCAGCGTCTCTCTCCAGACCTATTGCAAGAGCCTTCTTCTGTCCATTCTCTGGGCTGCAGACAGCTCAGTACTACTGAAGCACAATTCATGGGGCTCCCCTGTTCAGAACCTTTTATAGTTCCCCACTGCTCCAGGTATTTCTGTTTGTTGCTGCAGACCCCTTCTCCACTCTGCTCTGCCCTGCTCATGCCTCAGGAGATCGACATTGTGGATTGTGTCACTGGGCTCTCTTCCCCTGGCTGCCATTCCATTCTTTCCCTCAGCCTCGGGGAGAAAGGAGATTGCAGTCGGTAAGAGAGTGAGCTTGGGGTATGTATTCCTGGCAACCTCCCAGACAGTTTGCAAGTTGACTTTATCCTTCTATTAAAGGCCATAGCTCCTTGTGGATGGCTCTTTCCTCCTGCTGGTCTCCCCAGGGTTCTGCTAATTGCGGCCTCCCCTTTTCCCTTCAGGCCTAGGGACGGTTACTTGTTCCCTGATCTTGCTAGTGCCAGGGTGCTCAACATAGCTCCCTGATCTCCCCTAACTCTGGGCATGTTTTTGTAAATAGTTAAAACTTGTAAACTTGCCTGGTCACTCCTTCTGAGTATGCCCTCTGTTTCCTGCAGAGACCTGACTGAGGTATTCACACCCAGTGAGTAAAATCTAATCTCCTTTGCCTGGAATTCATGGTTCACAACATGGCCCCCAACAGTCTTTCTCCCCTTATCTCACACCTGGCTCTTTCCAAACTAGGATCATATCCTTTTCCTACAGATGCCTCATGTTTCCCTGCCTCTCTGCCTTACCTCCTTTTTCCCCTCTATCTAGAATAGTTTGCTATTTCTGTTTTTGCATGGTTGAAATGTCACCTCCTCCATGAAACCTTTCCTCTTCCCTGGTTATCCCCAGTCTAAAGTGATATTTCCCCCCATCTCTGAACTTTCATGTATTATTTGTACCTCTTGTAAGCCACAGAGCACTATAAAAATACACAGATTTCTCACACAACTGAAAAATTCATGAGTCCAGTGAGTGAGACTGTTAATAAGTCCTCTTGCAGCCCCCTCCTCCCTCTCAAGGACAGCTGTCCTGTTTGGACAGGAAGCTTGAATGTGGAGGGGGATTTCTAGAGATTCTGAGGATAGATCTTTAAGATGGGCTTCAGTATAAGTTGATAATTTGAGAACTACATGATTTTTCAAATATGTTCCAAGAAGCACAAGGTACTTTAGAAATCTTTGCAGGAACCTATGGTAGGAAACCATTCCACCATTGTTTTAATCTCTTTTGTGAGATAACAGAAAAATATATATATTGGTCTCTGCCCCCAGTTCCTGGTGGAGTTCCTAAAACTCTTGTAGTTTTCTAAGAGACAAGAGCACTAGGAGTATCTTTTGTTCTAATATTTGGTTTTTGACCCAGGTTCCTGACAGAGCTCCTAAATCCCTTGGAATTTCCTGGTGATAGGAAAGTCTTTTGTTCTATTGAGGTGACCCTTGGTGGGCTCCCGGATGGGGTCTGGTCTCCAGAAAGACTAAGCTATAATTAAAAACTTGGAATTTTCAGCCCCATCCGTCATTGTCCAGAGAGGGGTTAAAGATTGGTCATGCCTACGTGACAAAAGCCTCCATTAAAATCCCCAAATTAGGGGTTCTAAAAGCTTCTGGGTTGGTGAACATACAGAGGTACAGGGAGAGTAGCACACAGAGAAAGCATGGAAGCACCGAGCCCCTTCCCACCTACCTCGTCCTACGCATTTCTTCCATCTAGATGTTCATCTGTACCCTTTATCATCTCCTTTTATAATAAACTGGTAAACAGTAAGTAAACTGTTGTCCTAAGCTCTAAAAAATAAATGGAATCTGAGGAAGGGATCCTGGGAACCTCAGCTTTATAGCCTATTGGCGAGAACCTGGACTTGCCTTTGGCATCTGAAGGGGTGTGGGGGCAGGGAGGGCAGTCCTGTGGTACTGAACTCTTACCCAGTGGGATCTCAGGTTATCTCCAAGTAGATAGTGTCATGATTGAGTTAAATTGCAGGACACCCAGTTGGTGTTGAAGACAGTTTCTTGGTGGGGTAAACCTCCACATATCTGGTATTAGAAGTGTTGTAAGTGTGGTAGTAGCATGAAAGGAAAGGAAAAACACAGAAGGAGGACTGAAGTTTCTCCTACTCAGTATATGTATATGTTCTGTGTAATGTTTCCTCTAGAAAGAGGTTATAATGGCAAATAAATAAAAAAGAAAAGATTGCAAAACACTGGAATAGGCAAAGGGAAATGAGATACCCCCATGGTGCCATTGTGGAATGCTGAGGTTGTGGTCAGTTTTCAGGTGGAAGTTCTTATGGGGAAGACAAGAGACTCATGTAAAATAAAATAAAAGAAAACAACATAGACATTGGATCAATTGCAAGGGGGTATACAGAAAGCTGGTCTCTTAATTTTAACCCAAACTATACCAATTTTTTGAGTACTGTATCTCCAATACTCGATTGTAAGAATCTTGGATGACTAATGTACTTAATTCACTGTTACAATTTCCACATAGCCTACCTGATACAGTATTGAAAACAGCAGACACTTAATACATGTTAGAGCATGAATGAATGAATGAGTGAGTGAATAAATAGCAGTATATTGGCAATCACAAGAACTTTTGTTTTTCTGTAATAATTTTATTCCAGAAAAATCAATATCTCTTACCTTCAATCTCACTATCTCTACAATGAGGAAGTCAGGTTACATAATTTATAAGCTCTAACAAACCACAGCTTGATGAGTAGAATAACTCCTTTTTAAAGGAAGTATGATATATACCTAAGGTAGCAGAATCCACTCCTACAGTTATACTGGTTGACAGCTTAGTTGCCTACATAAGAGCAAGAAGCCATGGGCCAAAACAGGAACACAAGGGAGTAAGGTGCAAGAAGTAGCTGGAAAGAGAAGTGTGCCGTAGACAAGGACTCATGTGGCCTGGATTCTAGCTCGTTCTACCACTAAGGTATAAGATTACCTTGTGGAAGTCACCTCATCGCTTACATCCTTGCAGTATGTACCCATCCCTTTTAGACTGACTGGGCTAGAAATCTCTGAAAGGCAACTAAGACATTGGTATATGTCTTTGAAAGGGTGAATAGTATTTCCCTCCCTAAAGTTGACAAGGACCAGTGAAGAGTCCAATGTAATGCATTTCACTACTGGGATATAGAGAGGTGAGTGGGGAATGGTTAAAAGGGCTTCGGAAAGTTAGTTCACCTAACAATCATCCCTGGGTACTTAAAAGTGATACATTGGGACCGTTAAAAATGTATTAAACTACAAAGAAAATTCAGGAAACATAAAAGAAGAAAACCACACAAGGTTCCATAACATAAAGACAGTGATTACGGACACTGTAATGTTTTTACTTCACTTCTGGGGGAGAAAGAGAGTATGGTGGGTATACTAAAAATACTTTAAAAGTAGAGCATTAATGACATTTTTATATCAAAGTATATAAATATCTAAGTATATTTTTATATCTTACTTTGTTTTCTTTTTTACTATATAGGCAGCTTTCCCTCATATTATTATTCCTCAGAAGTAGAATTTTAAACAGTAACATATGGTCTATTGAGTAGAAGTTCTAGTTTTTCCCTGTTGTATCAGTCACGGTAGGTTAGATTATGCTGCAATAACAAACAATTCAAACTCTCAATATAATAAACAAAGATTTATTCTTGCTCATGTTCCATGTCCACTGAGGGTCAGCAGGGGGGCTCTGTTATTTGTTGTTACTCAGAGACTCATGCTGATGTACAATCACTACCTCAAATGTTGCTGGTTACCGTGCCAGATGGAAAAAGAAAATACGTCACAGCACACACTAGCTCTTACTTATTTTTTCTACTTAGAAGTAACATACGTCACTTATGCTTACATTTAGTTGATCAAAACAAGTCATATGACCACACCTAACTACCAATTAATTGCAGAGACATGCAATCCTATTACGTGCACAAAAGTAAGCGATCCAGGAAATACGTGAAATAACACTAACGATCACCACATCCATGATGGAGAAGGATAGGAATGAGTTATCTCTTTGGCCACATTTAGTTTGGTAACTTTTTATTTTCTTATATTAAAGTTAAGGCCTCGAAGGCCCCCCGGGGAGATTGAGACATGTGGATTTCCACAAGAATACAAGAATACTTCCAGAGTTTCCCAGGAAGTTAGGGGGCAAAGTCATGGCTTGGAAAATCCAGCCCTGAGCAGCTGTTGCTCGAGCTACTGAGCCCTGCTGGGCACTCACTCAATAACTGGGTCTCGCTTCAGTCTCTGGACAGTGAAGCAAAACCAACAAGCCCTTCCTTTCTTAAGTGGGAAGGGAGAATATTTATCTGAATAAAAGTCTTGTCAGAAGTAAGAATGATGGACATGCTCAGGGCAAATCCCCAGAATGACTCTCCCAAGGTGATGCTGAGTAAGAACATGAAGGCCCACAATGGCTCCTGGACAGCTCGACATGGTCCCAACACTGCGGCCTGGGGGTGAGGCAGAGCTGTGATGGCAGAGAATAGGCGTGGGAGAATGAGAGCCTGAGCTGGCCGGGCCTAAGTACTCCCTAGCGGGGCTCTGTCCTCAGACTTCATGAAGCTGAGGTAGGAGTGGGGGTTGGCATTAGATCATGTAGTACAGGAACGAGTACATCAGCTGTGGGAGAAGGCACAAAGCCAGGGAGAACCTCTAGGTCGGGAGTCAGCAAACTTTCTCTGTAAAAACGCAGATGGTAAAAAATTTAGACTTTATGGGCTATAAGGTCTCTGTTGCAATTACTCAAGTCTGCCATCAGAAACAGGGGAAGGGGGGTGAAAGTTGGGGGGACAATATGGAAACCATGAGCATGGCTCTATTTCAATAAAATTTTGTTTACAAAAACTATTGGTCCCCTAGTCATAGTTCGCCAACCCCTTTTTAGTTAATACACATCGAAGGATAGTAGAGTATTAACTCTTGTTGATTTTCATTTAATAGGTGCCTCATGAAAGTACAACCCTTCTACAATGTAATGGGCTTTCAAAGGAAGAGGAAGACATTTTCTGTTTTCTAGGAATTAACTTAGTACTCTTGGAACTGCAGATCCCACTCATGTAAGCTTTTCACCTAGCATAAATGTCATAATCAATACACTTATTTTCTTTTAATAAATACATGGCACATGGGGCATTAATAATTATAACCTGGTCCTGTGTATCCAATTTTACTAAATCTAATACCTGTTTTCTTGGGATAAGAAAAAACAATTTAAAAGTAAGTGACAAATCAGAGGAAAACATAAACCATAGAGCAGGCAACGGGTTAATACTAACTGTAAGTAAAGACATAAATAAAAAGATGGACAAAAGATTATGCTTCGGCAATTCCTGATGGAAGATAAAACCTATAAATATATAAAGAAATGTTTTATCTCACTAATAATTTAAAAAAGCAAATTAAAATAATGATGACTTTCAATTTTCAATTTTCAATTTTCAAAGTAGCAAAATTTAAAAACAGTGATAATTCCTAGCATCAGGACAAGTGTGATAAAACTAGCTCTTTCATGTATTACTAGTATAAATAGGAAAAGCTTTCTAGAGGGCAATTCAGCAATACATTTTGAGAGTCTTAAAAATGCCTATAGCTTTATTCCAGTAGTTCTACGTCTTGGACTTTATCTTGTCATAATAATCATAGATTTTATGTACAAGGCTATGAATTGTGATAATGTTTAAAAAGCCAAAATATAAAATAACTATGAGGTAGATCCTAAATGTTTAACAATATGGAATTAGATAAATCCTGGTACATGTATGTAATGACATACCATAGAGCCATGCATTATATTTTTAATATGTAGGTAATACTAATGATTTAGTTAAGTAAAAAAGAAAAATCAAGGTTTACAAGCTATAATTTAATTTTGAAAAAATTTAAATATAGAAAAATACCAGGATTTAAATAGCAACAATAAATATTAACCACGATGATCTCTGGGCAATGGCTTATAAATCATTTTTACTTTCTTTATACTTTTTATTTTTCATTTTTATACTCAGAATAAATTATATCGTTTTTTAAAAGTTCTAAAAATCATTGTAAGTTATTCTTTTTTGACCTGGCAGACTCAACCCAAATTAGACAAGATTTATCTTTTAATAGAGGTCAAATTTGGTCAAAATCAATGACTGTCTTTTAAACGTATCACAAAATAAACTGAAAGAAGTACAGACAAATGGACAATAAAACAGACAGATACCAAATACCCAATAGTCGCATTAACCTTAATATCTCACTTTGTTACACTGATCAGGTGTACATAAACTATGTACATGTGGAAGGAGCCAGAAAATAATGCTGTGATCATGCACATCCAGAGTGGTACCAGCTGTTACATATACAATGTCAGAAGGGGAGTAGATTGGGGAGGGGGGTTATCACTTTGTGAAGGGTGTAAATGTCTATTACATTGTTTTGTGCACCTGAGCTAATAAAAAAAAAAGTTGAGAGAATTAAAAAAAAAGGGGGCAGAGCTGACTGTGGAGAAGGTGCTTTCTCACCCACACCTTTATTATCTTCACTCCACTGTCTTTTTTCCCTGTCAACCTTTGCAATAGATTGTTATCGCAAAGAATGGTTTCCATGCCAAAGTCAAAACACTGGCCTGTAACTAGACTAGATTATAAACTTTTTGAAAACAGGGACCAGGTCTATCGTGTTCATCTTAGCATTCCCAGTAGAGATCCGCATCGAGCGCACAGTAAATGCTCATTAACTCTGTTAAATTAACATATGGCCCAACTTGGAAGCATAATTAGTATATGTGTTAATATATATATATATATATATATTAGTATGCATGTATGTCTATATATGTTCATATATACGTACGTGTATGTCTGCAAGTATATGCTAATTAGGTACAGTGATATCTAAGGAGAAGTCAGATTAACACCAAATAGATTAATTACAGAACAGGCTCAGTTGGGTCCCTGTTGAGTGTCTGCTTATTGGTGTCTGTGCAGAAAAGGGTTAACTCATTAGACCTGGGTTGCTCAAACCCTGCACCTTCCAAAGGAAGGCCTGTCTTCAGGACTGGCACTTGACCCAGCTCTTAGGAGATAACCTTTGAGCCCATGGAATATCTTGCTTGATAAGAGCTTCTTTAAATGCCCGAGACTTGGGCCCCATTGTACCAGTTTGACCAGGTAGTTTATGCTAAAAGCATGGATGGCTTATGATGAGTGCCTGTTTTTGTATGCATGAGGCCCTGGACCATGCTGTATCAGTTTGACCTTGAGTGGGGCAGGGAGCCAGAGGCTGAGCAGCTACGATCAGTCACATGGTCACTGCATGACTACATGACTGGCCCCCAGGAAAAACCCTGGACAACAAGGTTTGGATGTGCTTCTATGGTTGGCAACACTTGGCATGTGTTGTCACAGGTAGTTTCTGGGGGAATTAAGTGTGTCCTTGTGCAACTCCACTGAGAGGAGACTCCTGGAAGGCTGAGACTGGTTTTCCTGGGCTTCACCCCATGCACTTTTTCCCTTTGCTGACTTTAATCTGTATCCTTTTGCTGTAATAAACCATAACTGTGCATATAAGAAAGGAAAAAGAGTAGTATAAACTGTGTGCAATGTAGAGGGAAAATAAAAAGGGGTGAGTTGTAGGAGAAAGTCTTACAGATTAAACAAGGGAGTACAATGTAGTATATAGGGGTGGGCTCTGGACTTGGATACTTGGGTGCATTTATTGGCTCTCATATTTACTAGCCAGATGACCTTGCACAAATATTTCCTCACCGAAAAAACTGGAGGGTGGTGGGAGGAAGTATGTACTTCATAGGATTACTGTGAGGATTAAATGAGTTAGTACCTCTAAAATATTTAGAACAGTGGTCTGGCATTATTTTAATCATAATTGATCCTGCCAGAAGTTTGAATTTGAGTAAGCAAGATGGAATAAGGAGGGCACGCCAGGCAGAATATACTACGGGAGCAAAGGCACAGAGATGGGAATGAGCACTGCATAGGACCGGGAGAGGTATAAGGATGGCAGAAGGCCTGAAACACCATGGGAAGGAGTTTGGATCTGGTCTGGAAACAAGAGAGTAGCATGGTGATGAGACAGTATGGAGAAGATTGGATCTAGCAATGTGTGCTGACTCCACTTACAGGGGCTTTTCAAAGCTATCTATAAATATTTCAGTTCCTCATTGGGTGTTGGCAAGGAAAGCCAGATATTTGGTAACTTAAACCTAGCTCATGTAATCTCTTCATTTTCCTGAGAAGTCATTTCCAAAAACTGTCTGTTTGATTTTATAAAGTTATTTTGGCTACAAGAGTGTTTTATTTTTCCCCCCTCTAGATTTACTCATCTATTATTATTCCAAGATACATAAAGTGGTAGATTCTCAAACCACACGTGTCCTTTTGTTGCTGAAAGACTGACAGCCTGTGAGCTGAGAAAAAATCCTGCTGAAATAACCTCAGGCCCTAAACACTTAGTTTGTATGCAAATCTGGGAGGTTCATAGATCAGAAGGTATTAGACAGAGCTGTGGCCTCTTGGATGACTCCAGGGACCAGACAATAGAAAGTAACATGATTCTATTTTTAAAGGCCAGTGAGGTGTAATGAATTGACTTACTCCAACCAAGCGTGCCCCTCCCCATCTGCAGGTGCCTGTGATGGTTAATTTTATGTATCAGCTTGGCTAGACTATTATGCCACTTGTTTATCAGATATTAATTTGTATGTTGCTGTGAAGATATTTTGTAGATGTGATTAAAATTTACCATCAATTGATTTTATTTAAATAAAGCGATTACCTTCTGTAATGTGGGTGGGCCTCATTCAATCAGTTGAAGACCTTAAGATCAAGAGCTGAGGTGTTCCAGGAAAGAAGGACTTCTGCCTCAAAACTGTAATATAGAAATTCTACCCGAGTTCCCAGACTGCTGGCCTGCTCTACAGATTTTGGCCTCAAACCTGCACCTTCAACTTTTACCTGAATTGCCAGCCTGCCAGCCTGCCGTACAGATTTCACACTTGCCAGTCTCCTCGTGGTTCTGTGGTTCTCTTTCTCTGGAGAAACCTCAAGTGCCCCTCACCTCCAACAACAGGTACCAAGTGTTCTTAGCTGTCTAACCACTGAGCCCCGGACCTATCCTCTTTCCATTCCCAAAATCAATATTTCTACCCATGTCCTGCTCCTCGTTCCCAGGGTATATTATCCAAAATGTTAAGTTAGTTCTCAATAAAGAGTTAATAACTGGTGAGCACCTTCATAGGGGCAGAACTTAAAAAACATCTACTGAAATCTAACACATTGGTATTTGTCTTGACAAAACCATGAAACACTATGCCAAGTAAAAATGGGCCAATTTTCTCTTTAGTACTCCATCTCTATAGATGATTAGTTAATTTCTACATTTTATGCAGCTCTAAACATGATTACAGACTTGGGTCAATTCAAAAATACCTTTGCAACTGAAACACAAAATAACTATATAAGAGTTAAAATGTGCATATATAGGACAAAGGTGAACAGAAACACAGATAAATAGATAATAATTTTTTGTTTTGTTTTTGTTTTCTAAAGAGGATCTACCTTACATTTGGCAAATATATGGCCAAAGTCTATTTTCCCCAACCCACACCTACATCATTCATCAATCAACGCACTCTCCATCTAGAAACTGTCTCCCAAATCATCCTCATCTCTGCTCTACGCATTCCCTGCACCTGACATGAGGCCTGTTTGCCCTTCTGGATTTGGTCCAACCTTATCAATTTACAGACAACAAAACTGAAGCCAAGAGAGGGGGTGGATCTTACTTAAGACTATGTATGTAGCTCACAAAATAACTTGAATCTAAATCTCTTCAATTTTAATCATGACCTCTTTTTTTATAAAAATAAATATTTCAGGCGTAAAACATAAGTATACACATAACGTAATGAACATCTGTATATCTACTACATAGTTTAAGAGGTTAAATGTGGTGTTTATCATTTCTATGCTGTTTTTGTACTTGTACTTCAGATGACTGTTTCCATAAACACTGCTTAGGGGTTGTTTGCATGTGTTCAAACTCTCTACAGTAGTCACATGCTGTTTATATCTTTCTGCAATCTATCTTTCCTCTCAAAATTATATTGTTCAGATTTATCCATCTCAAAAATACATCTAGTTTTGGTACTTTCGTTTTAATTATTGGATAATTTTCCTATGCATTATTCTTCTATTGATTCATATTTGATTATCTCTAATTTGTTGCTATTATAAGTAACAGTACCAGGAATATTCCTATGTGTGTCTTCTATGATGTATATCTAAGTGGTCCTGACCTCTTTACATCAGGCCACATATTCTCAAGTAAGTGCCTAGGAGGGGTGAGGGAGAGAGAAGTACCACTCTCTCACCTGCTTGACTCTTCCTTCCCCAGTTAGCAGACAGAGAGAGTGACTATATATAACTGGGGTGGGGGGAAGGAGATTAATTCCATTTCTTTAATTTGACTTTTAATCAGTATAGTTATTTTACTTTGAGTTTCAGATACCATTACAAGAGGGTGTGAGATTTTTCTGTTTATAAGGAGATGTATTGGTTAAAAAGTGGTTGTGATACCCTGTTAATCCAAAGATGTTACTCTATAATAGTGCGATATTTAGACCATGTGGTAGGCCATAGGGAGAGACATTTAGGACGGCACCAAGCAAGCCTTTGAGCATTTCTCAGTTCCTCAAAGAGATGTTTCTGCCTTCATTACTCAGATCCTAAACTCTTTCCTGACTATATTTTCTCTCTAGGAGAGAGGTTGCAAACCGTCACTGACAGGCTCAATTAGTCTATGGGCATATTTTATTTGGTTTGTTTGGTATTTGAAATATTTTCAGCCAGCACTGAATAACTAGGACATTTTATATAAAAATCCGGATTTCCATCTTTTCTGGCAATGTTAGGCTAGTGCTAAGTTGACAGGGAACATGCTCTCCAATTTGTCGCAGTCTCACCACTCCCTATTTGATTACACTAGGACATTTTTTTAAATTTTTTTGGTGGATAATTGAAGAACAGTGTGTTTCTCCAGGGCCCATCAGCTCCAAGTCGTTGTCCTTCACTCTAGTTGTGGAGGGCGCAGCTCAGCTCCAAGTCCAGTCGCCATTTTCAATCTTTAGTTGCAGGGGGTGCAGTCCACCATCCCAAGTGGGAATTGAACCAGCAACCTTGTTGTTGAGAGCTCGTGCTCTAACCAACTGAGCCATCTGGCCGTCCCTACACTCGGACTTTTTGACTCATTGCATCATCTGCCTGACCCCAGAGTTTACCACGTCTGCTCTCAGGCCTTTCACAATTTGTTCCTTATACTGAGCAGTTAAAGGAGTCACTGATACAAAGACTTCATGCTCATGAAACTTAGACAAATATGGGGGCCTCTCTCCCCTGGAAACTCACTGTAGGCCAAGCAGACTAACTTATAGGAATACAGAACTTTTGTTTCTCCGGATTGGATGTTTCAATAAGGACTGCCAGTGTCGAAACTTTCCTGGGTCAAGAAAAATCTCACTGCTAATTCAGAGAAGCTCAATGTAACTGAACCTCAAATCCAGGCCCAGGCTGCATTTGTTTTCTTGGTTCTGTGCATAGTGACAGGATGTATTTTTATGAATGGTTTTCAGGGAAGTGGTGAGAGGTAGGAAGGGTAAAGGGGCCGATTTCAGTCCTTTCAGTTATATTTTGTGTTTATGAGCTGCCATGTCTTATGTATAAGCCCTGGTATTTGAAGGTTTTTTATGGTTGTTTTCACAATTTGGTGCCTCTGGAATTTGGGGGATATATTCTGCAGAATTCTAAAATGAATAGTTCTGAATATTTTCAGAGTAGTTGATACAAAATTATTTAGAAATTTCTATAATTTGCCTATCATTTTGAAGGAGTCATGAACTCATGCATTACAACATTTAATTCTGTATTACGAAAGGAAAGACAGTTTTCCCAAGAAAGCTAAAAATACCAGTTTACGACATGGTCCAGGCCTGTCCCCAACACACCATTTCCCCATGGCATAAGATTTCCATCCAACCAGCCTGAATGATTTCAGCAACCCCACTTTTCCTGACCTCCAGATCACACCCTTTCTCACCTATGAATTCCAGCTCCAAGCCTGACAATCTCAGGAAGAGACTTCTATTCCCTCAGCGTTACCCCTGACCCATAGCCCCGACCAATGTGCTAAATCATGGTTGCAAAATAACAGCTGTTGATTACATCACAGTTGAATATCTTCCCCTTGCTGTTAAGTTTTAATAATGTTTCTAACTATGTGAGCCCACATGTCCTGTTTCCCTGTGTTTCCCCGAAAATAAGATCTAGCCAGATCATCAGCTCTAATGCATCTTTTGGAGCAAAAATTAATATAAGACCAGGTCTTATTTTATTATAAAACTGGGTCTTTATAATAATGTAATATAGTATAGTATAATACCGGGTCTTATATTTATTTTTGCTCCAAAAGACTCATTAGAGCTGATTGTCTGGCTAGGTCTTATTTTCGGGGAAAAAGGGCTCTAGCAATGCTTAGCAATATAGACAGACCAAAAGCTATGTAATTGTTCTGTAGCTGTACAGCAGATATACCACCTTTGTTCTTCAAGAAAGATATGGAACAATGCAAGGTTGTAAGAAAAACTTGCTGAAATATCACCGAATAGGATGATTCTGTACATGCCTAAACTATTCAGTTACCCTTTGTGCATTAACAGAATAGTGGCTATTTCTTAATTCAAGCTGGGAGACAAAAAGAAGTGATAAAGAAAAAACCACACTCACAGCTCTGTTCACTTCCCGCCTGATTGTGGTGATCTTTTTTTGTTGTGTCTGAAAAAGAAAAATCCCAGAATAAGATTAATGAGAATATTATTCTGTTTATAGGCTATTTGCAAAACAAAAAGTAAATCCAAATAAATCCATATATAGAAGTCCAGTCATTGACTATGGTTGGAAACCTCAGCTTGAATAATGTATGATGTAAAACCATACCCTTAGGCAAAAACCGTGAATAAATAAGGCCTCCACTTCCCATGCCTTTGTCTGACCCTGACCCATCAGGCACTCAGAGGCTGAGGGACTGCTAATTTGGGTACTTAGCCCAGGATATATCTGGCTCCAGAATTATCTCTCCCTTTTCTACTTTAGTCATTACTGCCCCTTCTTTCAGGTCTGCCCTACACAGAGCCGAAGGTCGATCAATTAATTTGCACTAAGGTGTAAATGACTGATATGGTCCAAAGTAAATCAGGGGGCAGAAGCACAAGTTCACATAACGGGATGCTACTGGCTACTGTTTCCCTGGTTTCATCTCTTTCTCAATCCCTGATTTTACATGTTCCTTCCTTTTGGATTTCCTTCCAAGGCTTGATATCTATCTTCTGCAGTTGCCTGGGTTCCTGAACTCAGTCCATCCCTAATTCTGCTTTTGCTCTGTACCCCAGATTTTTAGTAACTCCCTCACGACCACCTTGGGCTTCTATTCAGCATTACAGTCTCCTCCAAGACTGTTTGCATTAGAAAGGAGCCCAGTGGGTAACCCATAGGAATTGCCCTGGAATGCTGCAGTTCCAGTGAAATCCTCTCTAATGCCTGAGGTGAATCCTGCCATTCTCTGTGGTTCTTATGTAACCATATATCAGCCTATTTGGCCTTTGGTTTACATCCCTGTAAAACCCTGGCTCAGTATTTTAGGGCAGTGCCACTGAAAGTGTCGTCTTTGGTCTGGTGCTGATAGGTGAACTGTTTGTTATCGGTCCACAATGAGATAAGTACAGAAGTAGAGTGTAAACATTTAGAAAATTTTATAGTAATTCTTCTACTATTTTATATTTTTTTCTGGTCATGTTTATTCAGATGTCCTGTTAGATTTATTAAATCCATTAAAAACTGGACTTGTTTTATGTCTTTGTTCTTTCCACTTAATTTTCTAGTAATTTGGGTTTTTTTTTTCTTTTAAGAACTTTTATTTATTTTAAGTGTGTTTTGCCAGGACCCATCAGCTCCAAGTCAAGTAGTTGTTTCAATCTAGCTGTGGAGGATGCAGCTCACAGTGGCCCATGTGGGGATCGAACTGACAACCCTGTTGTTAAGAGCACCGAGCTCTAACCAACTGAGCTAACCAGCTGCCCCAGTAACTTGTTTTTAGTGTGTATTATAAAAGTATCGATTCCAACATATTGGAAATTTGAAAAAAACCCAAACTGGTTCTTCACCATAGAGAGTTTGAGAAGGAGAGATCTGGAGTCCTGTTCTAGAGATCTGTTGTCTATAGCTGGTAACTCCTACTGGATTCTATTCTTGGCTTTGCCAATAGCCCAGCAAGTTAATGAACAAGTGACTCAATTATTTTGGGTTGAGACTCTCTCCTTCCATTTCCCAAAGATAATGTGTAATGTAAAATGTATTCAGATTGAACCAATTTTTATTAAACACTTTTGCAACAAAAGGGCCATAAGTCTTGGAGTCAGACAGATCTGTGTTCAAACCCCAACTATATGACTTCAGAAATATTTTCTGAACTTCAATTTCTTCATCTACCAAGAAGACACTACTCCTTGCCTCAAGCAGTTTTTGTGAAATTAACTGAAAAAGGATCTAGCACAATGCTGTCCAATAGAACTTTCTGCAAAGATGGATATAATTGTATATATGCTCTGTCCAGTACAGTAGCCACTAACCCCATGTGGCTACTGAGTACTTACAAGGTGTGAGCCCTTACAATGTGACCAAGGAATTGAATTTTTATTTAATTTAAATTTAAAAACCACATGTGGCTAGTATATTATTATACAGAGCAGGTGAGCATACATACTTGCGTATAGAAAGTTCAATGTTTAAAATTTCATTGAACATCTATATTTGCCAGGTAATGTTTTAGACACTGGATATATATTGGTGACAAAGAGAAACACAGTCCCTGTACTCATGCAACTTAAAGAGTAGCAGATGAAGCAGAACTTGACATTATTCTTGCAATAGAAGTTGTTAACTGCTTTGGAACCCAGCAAGTACCTTGGAGCCCTGATCTGTTGATGGGTTCCTCTTAGATGGAGGTGGTAAACAGAACCTTTTATTGACTGACAATGGCTGCCCTCCCAATATGCCTTGGTATGCAGAACTCGTCGCTGTGACATAGGTGAATAAATCTGTTTAGGAGCCAAGGAAACTTCTGGCTGGAAAGGGAATGAGACTGCTACCTCTTTGCTTGATTCTCTCTGATAGACTGAGAAGTTCAGGACAGCAATGGCCCTAAGAGGAACTCAAGATAAGGAAGTCAGGACTGGTGCCCCAGTCTCCACTTGAAGGCTGAGAGCAGAAGTGGGTGGCTGGGTATAGCTATGGTTAAGGCAGGTAGGCCCTCCTCCCTTATCAGCCTGAGGGTCCTGCTTTGGGAAGAGTATTAGGAGGCAGCACTGGCCCTGTGGGTTAAGTAAGCTTCCTGACAGTTTGTGGGAGGTGGGGAAGTACACGCTGTAAGAGACATGGGACTTCTTGCTAAGATGGGCAGGTGGGTGCTTGAGGACTTAACTGGAACATTAAAAGAGATGCAATTGCATTTGTAGCCCAAGCTATTAATAAAAGGTCCTAGATATGCAACTGTGTGCTGATTATATTGAAAGGAGAAGTAGGTGCTATGGAAACACCTGACAAGGTGATTTAATGTAATGGGTGTGGTGAGGGGGTAGACGCAGGGCAGGCTTGATGAAGTGACAGCTTAGCTGAGATTTAAAGGATGACTACAACTCAGGTGGATGAGAAGAAAGTATTTTAAGAGGAGCAAATATTGTATGAGAAAACTCAGAATTGAAAGAGTGGGAAGTCTGCGAAGACTGGAAAATCCTGTATGGCTAGAGCTTAGGTAACAAAGGTGTTGATGCCGCATAAGCTGGAGACATGAGTCACACCACCCAGAGCTCATTGGGACTTCATTTAGTGAGCAGTGGGAAGTCATGGAAGATATCTGAACAGAAGAGACGTGGTAGGTTTGTGGATTTAAAGGGCTGTTCTAGCTAACAGTGAAAATAGACCACACTGGAGGTGGCAGAAGTGGATGCAGGGAAACAAGTTAGGAGGGTTCTGCTCTAGTTCAGGTTGAACCACGGTAGTGGCCGTGATATTCAGTCAATCAGCTGTAAAATGTAATTCCCGTGTCGCTTCCCACTTTATAGATAGAAAAATCATCTCAAAGAAGTTAGGTGATTTGTGCAAGATCATAGAACCAACAAACGGCAGCACCAGGTCCAGACCTAACCTTCTGACCCTGGTTTAAAGCTCTGTCCCCAGTAGCAGCAGTTCTCAACCTTTTTCCATGACACATGAGTTTGTGCTCAGGGCAGACACATTTCCTCATGTGTATCAGTGTATTTGCCATGTAGGAAAGCAGATCCCAATGCTCCTGAGTTAGAGAGGGGGATTATTATATAGGCAGCCATGATTTCACTCTGGGTCATTTAAAAGAAAAAAGGAATCATTTGCAAATTTACTCACTTAACCCTTATTAGTATCAAATCCCTCCCACTGCAGTTGGTGCCTGAGACTTGCACCCAGGAGCTACTAATATCCTCACTCCCTCTTGAGATTGCGGATGAGGAATGATGGGAGGATTTTTTCTGCTCCACCTTTGAGTGTAATTCCATTTTATTTTCCCAAAGGGAGTCAAAACAGAAGGTTCTGATGCTCATTTCTGAGGTGACTAGTGGGTTCTCAGCCTCCAGGCCTGGAACCTGGTATAAGAGGTTTGTATATGGGAGATAAAAGAAGAATGGCAGAAGATAAGATTTTAATGAGCTGCATCTCTCATGGCTGTCTGTGGTCACAGATTTGCAGAAGTGATTCTGTTTAGTAAAAATTCTGCCAGACAAGACCTTGTAATTCCTCCTTTATGGAAAGCGTCTTTCCACATCGCTAATCATTTCTTCTCTCTCTCTCTCTCTCTCTCTCTCTCTCTCTCTCTCTCTCTCTCTCTCTCTCTCTCTCTCTCTCTCTGTCGCCTTCCTCTTTTCCTCTCCCTTTTCCCCTTCTTCCTTCCTCCCCTCTTCCCCATTCTTTTGACAATAGTTCCTTGGATTCAGTAGGGGGTTTTGTGGTTATTACCCAAGCTGATGCATGCGTAGGGCAATGGACAAAAATAGAGTATGACAATATTTCATGGCAGTTGAGAATATAGAAGTTAGATTGTAAATGTAGGATAACAACCACCTAAAAAAAAACCCTGATCCTCAAATAATGATTGCCCCAAATTCCTACTGAGTTGTTCTCAGATGTCATTTCTTTTTCTATAGACAAGGTCGTGTGCAGATCTTGGGAGGAGCTTGCTGGGTGCTGACAACGGGACAATTTAGGAAAGTACCACATAGATGGGCAGATATTCTGGCCAGGGTTCAAAGGCTGCAGCAGGTATTCTCTGTTCCAGCTGGCACAATAGGAATGGGGGAGCTACTGAAAGACGGCAGGGCACCACCAATGGGTGCTTTCCCCACCTCCAAATGGCCTCACACACTTTTCTCCTTTTCTTACCCACCCAAGGGATTTGGATTCCTAGAGGTGGGATGTGGGGGGCTTAGCAGATACCCAGAATAGGGAAAAGAGAAGTGAAAACTGAAGGAATCACCGGAAAGAATCCTGGCATTTTCCCACCAGTGAACTCTGCATTGCCAACACCCACAGCTGTGTGCACTGACAAAATAATACCAGTCTCACAGGGACCGTGATACGTCTTTGTTCAAAGAACCAGACAAGCTATTTCAGCCACAGGCACAAAGCATTCCTTTTAAAATGTTCAGTGTAGGGATTTTAGCTCACTGAAGACTACAGCCATTTTCTTCTAGGGAAAAAATCATCAGGACAAGCCCAAAGTAATTCATAAGACGTGAGCAGATTTACTGTGAAACTGGGAAGCTATAGCCCAGTGGGGCAAAGCAGAGCCTCACGCTGCAGACATTTCGTTCATTTGGTTACCATGAATAAAACTCACCTTTTCTAGAATAAAGCTTTTGGCAGAGTTGTTTTCTTAGGACTATCATTGTAGCTGTGAACACTAAAGCAATGATGAATAAAGGGATGAAAATATGAAGCCGCGAAGTTGGAGAGATCTTGGGTTCCATCTCACCTGGGTAAAAGAAAAGCACCAGAGTGCAATTATATGGCAGCTTAGAGGTAAACCAAGCTGGGTTATAACTAATGTAGCCAGCTTGTATTGAGCATTTAGTTCATATTAGGTGTTATTCTATGTATGCTTTAGGCATTAGCTTATTTACTCCTCACAACCACCCTATAAGGCAGCGTCTACTATGACCTCCATTTTACTGGTAAGAAAAGTGAGGCACAGATTCCCTAGGAAACTTTCTCCAAGTTATACAGTGACAGAGCAGAGATGTCATCCAGGCTGTATAGTTCCAGATTCCATGCTTCGCATCATTCTGACATATCTATCATTTCTTTTCTTTTTCTTCCGTCCTTTCCTTTCCTTCTTTCCCTCTATCAATATCTATCTATCAATATCTATCTATCTATCTATCTATCTATCTATCTATCTATCTATCTATCATCTTTCTATCATCACCCTTTCTCTTTCTAGTAGGACAGTCCCTCAGCCCAAAAATGTCCGTCCCTCCTCTGTCAAGCACTCATGGTGCTTAGAATCCATACCATTAATTATTCAATTTCAAGGAGTCACAGGATCCTTTTGAAAAAATAAAATATTGTAGGCAGTGTTAATACACAAAATCCAGTCATTGTGAATTACCATAACTAGCCCTTTTCCTTGTCATAGCTAATCAAGATCCTGGCACTGAGGAAAAGATGAGTTTAGTAGAGAAGTGGATAATAAGAGTAATTTTGGAGCCTGGACTAAGCCTTGTGAAGGAGAGATCTGGGTATCTACAGGTAAGAATGAGGGCCCCAGACTGACAAAGGATAGGGCTGGAGGGCGTTCACTATAGGGAGATGGAAGGGGACCCACGGTAAGCTGGGCCCTTTCTAAAAGCCTGTATTTTGCCTTACTGAGTAACTCATACAGAATAAACATAACACACTGGTCTGAGAAAAACCTGGCAAAACTGCTCAGGAGGAAAGGCCCCAGTCCTGCCAACTGCCCTCCCCTTCCCCTATCACGGTGCTATCTGAGAACCATAGACAGTTTTAGCTGTGGAGGGAGGAGATGTAATTTAATCTGAGTCCCTCATCTTAGAGTTGAGGAAGTAAGGCTCAAAGATGCTAAATAATCTATCTAAGGTCATGATTGCTAAGTAAGTGGCAAAACCAGGATTGCAAACCCAGATCTGTCTGATTCAAAGCTCAGGCCCCACAGATATTTGTCTCTATCCAAAAAGAGCGTGGTGAACATTAAGAAAGACAAGGATTGACGGGCTCATCTACCCATTGGATAACCCATACTTAAAAAAAAAATTTTTTTTAATTGAGGTATAATTGACAAACATTACATTCATTTCAAGTGCAAGACATAATGACTCAATATTTGTATATACTGTGAAGTGATCACTACGATAAGTGTAGTTAACATCTCTCACCACATATGAATAACTCATATTGTAACTATTTAAGCACTCGCTGCATGTAGCACCATGAGTCAAGGAGTCCTGGGACCGTCACTGTTCCCACAACAGGAAAGGTTCCTACCTCAGTGCCTTTGTGCAAAGTCCTTATCCTGTCCAGCATCCCTCACATCCCCTTCCACAGACAGAAGCTCTAATCATCCCTAAAGACTTTCTAACACTGAACATCCAACAGGACACCAGTCTACTTAGATTGTAAGCTGTTGGAGTGCAGTCTTTAAGTTACCTCCGAATCCTCTATAAAGCCAAGCCCCAGCTCTCTGGAAGGCGTAAGGATTTGTTGGGCTGAACTGACCACCTATTTGTCCACCAACCTGATATTCCTTGTCATTGGTTCCCTTGTGGCAGACTGCTGCTTATTCCTTAAATCCATTCTCCCTTTCTTCCCTAATTAATATTAGCTAGGTGTTAGCTGCACACATGGCTTCTCAGAGACTACCTAAGCCTCCTCTGCAGTTAGGTGTGGCCAGCCATGTAAACTATCTTCAGGCCAAGAGAATGGGTCTTCTGAGTCTTGGACATAAAACATCGAATATGTCTCTTTTTCCTTTCTGAAGACTGAAACTGGATGTGGAAGTGACCCCGCTTTGACAATTCAATAACGATTGCAGCCTGGAGAATGGCAGAACAACAGATGGAAAGAACCTGGATCACTGAATGACTTCATGGGCTATAGCTAGCTACCTACTTGCTCTGAACCAACTTCTGTCTCTAAATATTACATGAGAAAGAAACAGGCTTTTGTCTCGTTTGAATCACTATATTTTGAGGTCTCCTAGCCTATATCCTAATACATTTTCTTCTAAATTGTTTTACAACATTTGGATGCTACTTAACAATGATATGATGATGCAATTAAAAAACTGTTTTATCCTTACCCACAGTTTTATCCACTCACAAGGAAGCCACACCTCTTGCTAAAGGTGCCATATCTTTTACCTGTTTCCACACTTTCTGAATGCTAAGGACTTTGCAAGCATATTCCATTTAATCTTCACAATAACCCTACAGAGTATCTGCCCTTATTTACTCTCATTCTACAAATGAGAGACACTTGTAGGGTGGCTCTGTCATATGTTTAAGTTCTCAAAGCTAGTAGGTAGCAGAGAGGATTTGAAATTCAAGTCCGTCTGACTTCAGAGCCCATGTGCTTCACCACTGCCAGAGAGTCACTTCCCCGTCTCCTGGGAGGGCTTCTATGCCACCCATATAAGGATCTTGTTATAGTTATTTCCTGTGCTCCGGTTTCATTAGATTTCCTAATGAAAATGCAGCAAGTGACTCAACAGAAGAAAATCTGTTTGAAAAAGAAAATCATCTCATTGCTCCTTAATTTCAGATTGAAAGTTAGGATGTTCAGTCATCTATTCTAGAGTCAGGGGAGCACGTTCTGAATTTCATTGCTGTATTTGTTTGAATCATTGACTTCTGGAGAAGCTTGTGGTGGGTCAAAGAAGTCAGCAGTGAGCAGCTCAACTTATGAGAATGAGTACAAAGGGGACAGTCATAAGACAAGTTAACATGCCTTTGAGAAATAGAAGCTAGGAACCTGTGGGAGGATGTTTGACTTTTGTTCTTTTGTTGATGGTATTTGTACACAAACCAGGGGATCATTTGACTGTGTGGCTGTCCACACAGTCTGGCAGCTGGGATGATGGGATCATTTAAGACTAAATCTTCAACCCATGAACCTGACATTTATTGAGCCCTTATTACAAGCAGAGTACTCTGCTTTTGCTTTAGTTGCTGTACAAAGAAGACCCATGTGAATGATTAAAATACATGGAAAATAAAATAGCAATGAAAGAGAAAAGACAAGTATAGTCACAGGCAAACAAAGAAATGGTACAATTAATCGGTCTTAGGAGTCTAGATGAGGGAAGATCTCTTGCGTCTTGGAGTCACTCAAGCTTCCCTAGAGAGGCGATGAGCTTGGAACTGGTAAAGAAATGAACGATGATATTTTATGTGGAAGAAAGTGCCTGAGCAAAGGGGCCATGGAGGTGGGAGAGGTGTAAGCAAGTTCAGAGAGTACTTGGTGAGGAAGGAGAGCTGACTAGAGTGGAGGATCCATGTCTCAGGGGATAGTAGGATGAATATAAAGCTGAGAAGGATGGGTCAAACTAGGATGAGAATCTCTAATTGCACAAAGATTTTTCCATCTCCCTGTTAGTTGCATTCATGCATGATATCTTAGGAAATCCCAAGCTCTGATGTGACCCCATATACCCCTCCCACAACTGTTGACTATTTATTCATCTATGCTGGTTCTCAGAGAGAGAGTGGGGGGCCCACCTTCTTTCAGTCTTAACTTCTCATAGATGGAAGACTTCCAGAGGAATGATCAGTCTATCCTTCTACTTCTCTACTACTATGAAAAATATAAATAAATAACTGACATAATCAGTGGTACAAAGGGAAGATTCTAGTTATTTCCAAATTCATCTTACCCAGGCCTCCATTTCTCTGTGGCGATCTTTATATTAAGTGTCCTTCTAGAAAACCGCCATTTCATCCAAAGTACTGGCCTACACTTAACCAAGCAGGAAATTTCACGTAACAAAGGACAACTGAGTAAACATTTTCAGGAAAAATAAATTCCCCAGGAGTTGTTAGTATTTAAGCCTCTAAAGCTCTAGTATGAATTAATTATAGCTCAATATTCATAAACTGGCAAGTCTGGTAGTCTTAACTGTGATAAAAAGAGAGATTATTGAAAAACCCACTTGCTTAATTCACTATTTTCATCCAAAGTTGACCCTAAAAATGGTATGTTTCTAATGTCTTTACTTCTATCAAGATCCTTAGTATAACTCCTCTCTTTATTTCCTCATTTCACCATAATAATTTAGTTAGAAAGAAGCTGGGATAACTTTAGTGCTGGAATTGGGTAGTGAAGTGTAGACAGGTGGGGAAGTGGGAAATTGGGGGCTCAGAAATGACAATACAGCTGGCTGCCTATAAGAACTATATCAAGGGGGTTTTGTTTTTTCTGTTTTGTTTTATTTTTTTTTTCCAGAAGAAGATACTAGGAAATTAATGGGCATTGAGTCACATCAAAGTTCTCCATCTGGTCTGTTGAGTGGTACCAGTTCATGATAAGATTTACTTTACTTTGAGATGGAACAGATCATTCTGATGGCCCAACACATATCCTGTCTGTCCCATCCCTGATTTCAGGCATGGCTGAATATAGCTGAATGATGGATGGTTCCATACAGGTTCTGACTCACTTCCCTCTGACCATCTCTCCTCAAGCATGTGATGCTTCTGTGCCAGGGCTCCCCCAGTGCTGAAGGTTGATCCCTCTCACCACTACTTCCAGTGACCAACTTGTAGAATTTTTGCTTCTCATCTCCACAAATTTGGGGTTTACTGGATTAAAGGTCAAGCTTCCTAGTGGAGCGGTAAATGCTTCTACCAAAGGATTATGTTCTACTGTATCTAAAGTTATAGCTATTGCCTCGTCAGCTTGGCTCTACCCACTGATGGACCAGAAGGCAAAGAAAAGAATTTTTCTATTGATGGAGTAATCAGTCATAATTACCATGAAGAACTTGAATGCTGTTACATAATGCAAGCAAGGAAAACTATGTCTAGAGCTCAGGGAATCCACTGATTCTCTGATTCTTGTTACTTCCATGCCCAGTAATCACAAGGAAAAGGCAATTGCAGCAACCTCAGTCAGCTAAGGGCAAAGCAGCTGGGGCTCAGACCTATCAGGATTGAAAGTCTGAGTCCCCCAGGCAAACAAATTATTGCCTCTGAAGTGCTGAGTGGGGAAATGTAGACTGTTTAGTGGATCAGAGAGATGACAAATATCAATTATGGCTTGGGATCAATGGCAGCCATAGGAACTATTGTTTGTTCCACGAAGTCTTGTGTATGAAATCTTTTGCAGACATTGTAGCTGCTTCCCTGCCCGAAGGCTCAGAGCGAGTGGACTTAATGTAGGGCATGAGTGGAATTGAGCGGTGCAAGAGACAGACTTTTGTCGTCCTGCCTCCCTTCTTCTCAGCCTCTCCTTTGATTTCAGCCATAGAGTAGGTAGAATTGAGGTTGGGTTTTGACTCACTTCATAGTCAATGATTCACATCAAGGGGATGTTTGCTTTCTGACCTGGGATAACTCTGATGCTACAGATGGCTGAGTGGGGGACTCACTTAGCCCACATGCATTCGCAGCTCATAGTGGAAGACAGCTGACAACTGTCAACCACTGGGGATGAAAGCAGATGGATTAGTCTTGTCACCCGAAGTCCTTTGAGTAAACATCTTGGAAGGCCATCTGTATACTTTTTAGGGGGCCCTTGCATATTTGAGCTTCTGTTGTCCACATCAACAACTTTTATAATGTGTCCCTATATTTGCTTTTCCTTTTTTCCTGTCTTAATCTCCTAAATCTCTCACTTCTGCTCCCTGGGGTCACCGAATACCTGCATGCCAAGAAGTCCTTATCATAGGCTCTGCTTTGTCTAAGACAAATGACAAAAAGTGAAATATAATGACAACATAGTGAATATTCTATAAAGTCTAATCAGTACTAGGGACTGTCCTTTATTCTGAGATTACATCCTGTATTTGCATAGTAGCAGAGTAATGGCTCCCCTCAAAGATGTCCATGATCTAATCCCTGAAATCTGTGAATGTGTTACCCTACATTGCAAAAGAGTTTTGCAGATGTGATTATATTAAGGACCTTGAAATGGGAAAATCATTCTGAATTATCAAGTGGAGGTGGCAAGGAAGGCATCTAGTGTAGTCACAAGGGTTCCTAAAAGGTGGAAAAGGGAGGTAGGAGAATTAAAAGAAAGAGATGTGATGATAGAAGCAGAGGCCTGAGTATTGCAATTGCTGACTTTGAAAGTGGAGGAAGGGTCCATGAGCCAAGGAATACAGGTAGCCTCTAGGAGCTGGAAAAATCAAGAAAATAAATTCTCCCTTATGGCTTCTGCTATCTTGTTGACACTTTGATTAGAGCTTAGTGGAGCCTTTTTCGGATGTCTGACCTCTAGAAGTGTAGGTTAATAAATCTGTGCTGTCCTAAGCCCACGAAGTTTGTGGTAATTTGTTACAGGAGCAACAGGCAACTTATGCACGTGGTGATAAAATAACCTGTCTCTTATGAAATAAAATGACCTGTCTCTAGATGTTAGTTGTTCTTATTTAGCAAGTAAATTGTTCTTACTTGGCAAATAAAAAAATGTCAGACTTCCAAAATTGTTTGAAATTTTGCTGATGTACGAAGTTCTAAATATGAGATTCAGCATAGCCAGCGAAACGTCTGGAAGATTTTGTTGAGGCCAGTTTTCCTGTAGAACCCCCACACCATTTGGCTGTCAGCAAAGCCAGCAAAGTAATATTCATCCTGTTGACTCAAAGCACGTGCCTGAGGCATAGTGATTAATTAGCTTTTGTGCTGGATATTTTTTGTTTCCTCTTCAGATCCATTCTCTGCATTTCAACACTCTGTTCTGAGGTCTGAGAGGTTGATGTTTATGGAACATACCAGGGACTCTGTTGTTCTCTGACTTCTACCTGGGTTCAGCCAATGGGAGGACCCAGCAGGAGATTGGAGGGTGGGAGGAGAATGAAGTTGGGGTATTCATTCATCCAGCATCTGCCCTTTGGTGTTGCTGCAAGTGGTAGCACCCCTCTCTTGGAGGCCACAATTCCCATCAAGTGTGCTTTCCCTACAGTTCCCTTCTCCAGGTTGCAGTAACCTCTCCAATAGGGGTAATTGGTCCCCCACTGTTGAAGCCCCAGGGTCCTTCACTATCCTTAGTAGGTTCTCTAAATCCTGATCAGAACTTCATAAATAGTCGCTTTATTATACGCTCCTTAAATAACTTGTTCTGAGCGTGCCATCTATTTCTTGCCTGAACCCTAAACGATAGAGCTAGAAAGGGCAGGTCGCTCTTACCTTGAGGGTCAATGGTGGCTGAAGTAAGTTCCTTCACATCAGCATTCCAGAACTCACAGCTGAAGTTGCTGCCAGGGTGTGGCTTGAGGCGCAGAACACTAGTAACCTGGTACAGGCCCTCAGAGGTCTTTATGTGGCTTGTGTTGGCAGAAACATTGATGTTTGGCCAGGACACTTCTGCCAGGGGATAACCTTCAGCCTGGCAGGTGAGCTCTACCTCGTCTGTCTCTGGGAACTGAAGGATGCTAGTGTTTATTTTCTTGTAGGAAGCTGGACAATAAAAGAAGAAAAATAAGTAAGTCTTTCTTTCCTGATTTCTGTAGAGCTCAGAACTCAATGCCATGTGAAATTAATAAAATGATCATTATCAGTGTTAATAATGGCTTTAATTTTTAAAACATTTCCTTTGTCTCAGATCATCATGCTATTTTACACACAACGAATTGTTTAACCTTTACCATAACACAAAAATGGCATTGTTGAAATTCTTAATTTTTGTTGGAGGTAATTCAAGCTAGAGAGGTTGAGATTTTGCCCAGAGTCACAGAGCTATTAGCCAATAGCCAATATTTGCACACTGGAAGTTTGATTCCAAATCTCAATATTGCTTTATACCACCACACTCTGTGGCTTCATATATTACTATAAATTATCTCACAATTAAGGACTGGAGAGACACAATAGGATAGATACATAAAATTACTAGCTAACCCCCATATCTCACTTTATTTAGAGTTTTTCTAACATCTTCAGGAGAAAGTTTTTTTTGGACTTCCCCCTTTCGTCAGTTCTCTAATATTAGGAGGACAAAAAGACCTAGCTTCTGTCTATAAATAGTCAAAAATTGGGTATATTTCTAGCACAAACACGCGCGCGCTCGTGCGCGCGCGCGCACACACACACACACACACACACACACACACACACCATTCTGTGCAGTGTATGCTGAGTGAATTAATCAGATATGACTTCTTGCCCTCTGGAAAACAGATCTAAAATAGACACGAGTGACACTGAGAGCAAGGACATAAGGACAAATTGTTCAGTTATCTGAGATGATAGCTAAAAATAAATAAGTATTAACAACATATGCAGATACCAGGGAGTGTGGAAAGTAACCTGTTGATTTTTGGTGAAGGGAAGAGGGAATGAACACTAGTTTTCATTAAGTAGAAAATATTTCCTTAAGAAATAGAATTTCAATACAATCATTGAAGTAAAGATAGAAATATGGCACAGGTGTGGTGAAACTGCTCTTTTTTTTTTTTCTTAAATTGTTGGGAGGCGTATCAATGGGCACAAACTTTGTGAAAAGTCATTTTATATTAAGATAATGATAACAGCCACGTGGAAAATGTCAAAATGTATTTACTAAGTGTTACATGATTTACTAAGTGTTCTCTGGATATTGAGCTTCTATGTCCTGGGCTTTTTACACACTGTGGAGGAAGGACTCACACCCCTTGCCACAGTTTTTGCCCCTTGATCACCTCCCCTGTGTGTCCCTATGTTATGAGTTGCTAATTTGATTAGTTATAGCCAAAGACACTCACTGGGTCTCCATTCACTGGAGAGCATGGTGACTGCACCTTCAAATGCTGTGAAAAACCTGTGACCCTCTGTTGAAGTTCTTGGTGCAGTAAAGCATTCTCTGCTTTACTGCAGGCCTCAATAAGCTCTGCCGTCTTCCCAGCTCACAGTGTTCCAGCTTCGGCCTGTGACTGGGTGGGGCGGATTTTCTTATCCATGAGTCTGGACGGATGAGTGACTTTAGGGTCTGATCTGCAAACCTGGATGCTTAGGTTAAGATGAGGGAACAGGAAACAGGGGGCCCCTATTCTAAGTCATGTTCTCCAGTGTAAATTACCAGAGAAGCCCCAAAATTGGGAGAGGGAAAAGGAGAAAATCACATGTTCATCCAGTTATTAATTTAAAAAATGGAGTTCATTTCCCATTTGGTATTGATTATTGTGTGTACAGCTCTTAGTCCAGAACTTGGAGAGGAGCAAGGGTGAGAGGCTCTAAAACCTGATTCCATCCCTTTAACATACATTATCTCATTTAAACCACACAAGGACCCTATGAGATTGGTAAAATTCATATTCCTATTTTGTAAATAAGGAAACAGCTGCAATCTGGAATGGATGGGGGGACTTGAACTCATGCCTGTCACAGGTACAGTATTCTGATTTCTGCATTGGAATCATCATAAGAGGATAATTTTCTGTGTAACTGCAGAAGTCTGGGGATAGAGCAACATGGAAGAGGGATATGTTTTCTAGGGGAACCTGGTACCCAGAACTAGTGCATGAGGAGAATCAGGTTCTGAACCAGCCTACTGAAGGGGTTGAACTACCATGTTTCCCTGAAAATAAGACCTAGCCAGGCAATCAGCTCTAAAGCATCTTTTAGACCAAAAATTAATATAAGACTCGGTCTTATTTTACTATAATATTTTACTATATTTTACTTATTTTACTATAATATAAGACCTGGTCTTATATTAATTTTTGCTCCAAAAGATGCATTAGAGCTGATTGTCTGGCTAGGTCTTATTTTCGGGGAAACACGGTAGTTAACATTCACCAGTCTCCTTGGTGCCAAATTTTGGTCTATCTCTAGCAATCAAACACTATCTCAGTCATGCCTTCTGAGTACTCACTTTATCTTTCATTCTATGTTATTTATCTATACTTCTTTTCCTTTGGTGCGGTGTCCTCTCATACTCGTTTCATCCTATTATATCAGAGATTATTTCTGAAACTCTGGGGTCTCTGGGGGAGATGGAGGAGAATAAATGGATTCAAAGGACTAGTGTGTTGTGGGAGAGGGTCTGGCCTGCTCCCACAGGGTCGCTTGGGACAAGAAGCTAATCTTGGTGGCCAAGTTGACTGGTGATTTCAGAGGTCGGAGGGCTGAGGATGTATAAATGAGGGGAAATGGGAGAGATGTTCAACTAAAAGAATCAGCAACGTGTGGGGAAGGGACCGACGTCTATAGTTATACAGTGTTAAAGACGGCTCCACAGCCTCTTTTGTATTTGGGAAGTGGCTGTAAAGGAATTATTTTCAGTAACACACAATGAGGAAGCTGGACTGAGGGTAATATTCTTCGGAAAAGATGAGCAAATTTTAGAATTTCAGGTGAAACTTCCTTCTCAATGAGAAATATCTTCTGTAGCAACTTTGCTAGATAACTACTTTGATGAGTGTTTCACATGCACTTGGAAATAACATGTATTCTGCAGTGATTGGGTGTAAGTTTTATATATATCAATTAGGTCAGGATGGCTGTATTGTTCAACTCTTCTAGTTTTTTTTTTGGTTTGTATAATCAGCTATAATAGAGAGGAGTTGAAATCTCCAAATACAATTGCAAATTTGTTCATTTCTCCTTTTAGGTCTGTCAATTTTTGTTTTACATATTTTGAAGCTGTGTGTTAGATATACATACATTTAGGATTATTATGTCTTCCTGTCAAATTGTCTTCTTTATCCTTATGAAAGTTCCCTTTTCATCTTTAATAATACTTCTCTTCTGATATTAGTAACCTGCGAGATAACTAACTTTTGGATAAATACATCTATGAATCGAAGCTCCTACTTCCAGAAGTAGTTATTACCATGATTAGAAAATAAGAAAGTTAAACTTTCATTGGGAAAATCCTCCTTAGGCAAGTCAAATTTTGCCTTCTGGTAGCTTCAACGATTGGTACTTGTCCGATTTAGTAAAACAAATATGGTAAGCACAGTAGTTAAAAACATGGACTTCAAAGTCTGAAAGGTTTGACTAGGCTTGAGCCAAGAGCTGTTTATATGATCTCTCAAGCCTTCAGATTTCTCATTTATAAAATAGGTACAATAATACTCATCCTTAACAGCGGTGTTAGGATGCTTAAATAAGTTAGGTGCCTAGAACATAGTAAATACTCAATTATTGTCAGTAATTATTCTTTGGAAGAATAATTCTCATGGAAGTTAGTCTCTTCCATGACAAGGTAACTCTTCAGGTATCTGACGATAAGTGGCAATACTCCATATAGTCTTTCACCTCTAGATAAAACATGCCTACTTCCTTCCTAGGACATAGTTGTCAGACCCAGGCCCAGATACCAGTTTTTGAATTCACTTTTTTTTTTTTTGCCAATATAACATGACCTATATTCCAGATATTAACTAAAGTATAGTGTGACTAATTACCTCTTATGTACTGAGTGCACGTTAGGCCCAACACTGGGTTTTAATGCAGCATAAGATCCTAAGATCACAATTTTGTTAAATGAATGATCTACTGCTCAGCAAGGTTGGCTATGAGTCTCCCTTTGTTGGCCCTGAGTCAACAACTACTAGTTGTTCAGTCTGTTATAGATCCAGTTAACTATACTATTATTCAACCCACATTTTATCACTTGATGCGTAAGGTATGTGCTGTGTGGGTCCTGGATCTGTTTGTCCTTCGATCTATCCCTCAATTTGTCTTCTCTGCCTTGAACTGCAGGAAGGCTGACATTTGCAGGCTGTGTATTTCAGGCTCTTGACAGCCAATAGGAACATAAAGCGAAGACTGGAGGGCAAGAGGAAGGGAGACGTTAGGTTATTTCTCTCCCATGCTCTGTGCTATAATGGCCTCTCCAGCAATAGCCACATCTCTTCCCTGGCCCCAACTATCACTGGACAGGCCCACTGGGGTTCCAGTGTCTGTCATGTGACTCTGGCCCCTGGGCTCTATTATCCCTACCTTCCCCCCTCTCCTCCAGCCCAGTGGTGGTAGCCACTTCCTGCTATTCCTAATTGCTGATTTGTCTCCCTGTTCCCAGGTTGGCTTCTCAGTCTGTTCCATCAATAGAATTACTATTTTCTGACTTAAATTTCTGGTTTAAATAGTTTCTGTTTTCTTGGTTGTCTCTTACTATTTGATTCATATACTACTGGCAAATCTAGCATGTCTGAAATAAAGATAAGGTATACATAGTATTATCTGCTTTATCCTCATAATGACAATAACTAAGGTAAAAAAAAATATTTATGTAGTTTTACATCACTTGGTCTTAAGAGAATCCAGGCAGGTTTCTAATAATCACTGATATAAATCTTTTTAGGATTGTTCTCAATTTGCTATTAAATGGTTTAGAGAGGTATATCAGGTTAAACAGTTCATAATTCCCAGGAGCTTTGTCCCCCCTTTAAAATTCAGGATATCATTTTCTTAACTCCAGCTTTCCTAATTCCCTTCTGTTTCCCCAATGGAGAAAAGACATAGAGATCAGAGATTTAGCCCCTCAGTAAGTTCTTTTAGCAAGTGCTTTCTCTGGGCCTAGAGGCTACATGTATAGTCCTCTTTTCACTATCACATTGCTTACCTTGAGCTGTTTCCTCCCTGTGCCCTTTAGGTCTTTCCCTCAGTAGGGTGAAGGCCTTTCCTCTTGCAGGAAAGAATGGGAGGCATGCTGCCTCCTTCCTCCACTTCCTCAAAGAAAGTCTTTGTGATTCTCATCTCTATCTTGGGCCTTTTTGTTGAAGTACTTTTGTAAGCCTCAGCTCATTCCAGGTGTTGGCTCTGCAACCCTCATTCTCATGCTTTGCCCAGGCCTTCAGGCTGGTTGGCCCTTCTCTTCTTAGTACTTGCTCTATGTCTGTCGGGAATCCTTTGCATGGGCAAGTTTTCAATTTGTGGGCTCAATTCCTGGGCCCTCCTGGCCTTTCAGAGCCACTGTGTTCTTCAGCCATGCTCCCTGCCCTTCCTCAGATTACTCAGAGTCTTGCAGTGGCAACCTGGCTTTTCAGAAACTGCAGCCTTCTCTTAATGTCTCTTATAGACAATCTAGCCATTTTACCTACGATTTTTTTCCTGTGCTTTTGAAATCAGTTCTCTTTTCGCTGTATTTAATATGAACTGTTGCCCAGACTGTAAAGAAGGTGCTCTAAACCCTTTTCCTGGTTTATGCTCTAGATCCGGCATTCTAAGAAAATAGGGTGTCTGTCCTCTAGCCCTATTTCATTTAAGCAAACCCCAGATCTCCCCTGCTTCCTTCAGAGACCCCTGATCAGGGTACAATGCTCTGAGGTCATGGTTTTCCACTTTTCTTTCTTTCTTTTTTTGCTTGCCTTTCTCCTAAAAGGACTGTGATGCAGTATGCATCTTGTCACGTACTGAGTTGATTCTTAAAATTTTTCATAAGTTTCTATATTGGAAAATTATATGATGTTTAACATTTTATACACATTTATATTTTTAGTAAAACAATTATTTCACTCTTACATGTGTATCCAGTATCATCTAGATATCAAAGAAGGTGTTTTTTATGTACATCACCATCCATTGAAAAACACATAACAAAAATTCTTCCTGAAGGATCCGCGTTTTGCTTTGTTTCTTTTTATTCTTTGAACCTCAGTTCTCATTCTACTTTTCTATAGGATTTTACGTTAATGAAACCTGTTTGGAAGCTCTTATTGATTATCCTATGTTTCTTTGCAACAACAAAATACATATACCTATTGAATTTAATTTTTTTTTTCTTGTGAACATAAGGCTTTAAGTTTTCAAGGTTTTCTTCTGCATTAAAATCTAATTTCCATTATTATTCGGACATGTAAAATCAAAGTGGAAAATATTATGGATATTGATAATTATTAAACATAAAAGATAAAAGCTTACTGGAAATGTATCTCTTAATGGGATGGACGGGGCTGTCTTTTGCAATTTGTTCATGAATCTGAGGACACATATGACTAATGGCTGAAATGAAACACAGTTCAGCATTAATTCTATTTCTAGTTTTCATTCTCTTTGTAGCAATAAGGGCTAAGGAATCTTGCTCATATGAATAAGTTGGTGGGGATGGAAGCAGTTGTATTATAGTAATGTCATTTCACTCTTTGAAAGATGTATGATTTATATGCCAAAAATTACTTCATCTTATATTATCAGCTGTTAACTCTATTAGGGCCTCCTTCAATTTTGTTGAAAGCAGAGAATTTGATACCTCCTGATTTGCAAAAGGATTTGTTAGTCATTACAATTTGATAAGTTATCAATATTTCTAATCACTCTTTTGTTTAGCACTATGGAGGTTTTTACACCGTGGGGCAATGTACTATATTCATGATGGGTAACAGGTAGGCTTTTTATGAAGTGGGAGAAAGCAATAATAAAAGAGGAAGTGTTCTAGGGGAACCCCAAGAGCCTTGCCTGGAAGACACAGTCTCAGGCACACTCAGTTTGGGGAAAGAGCACTTGGGGAAGAGCTCAAGAGCTCTAGAAGGCATTTCCTAAAACTGCCTGTGCATGTCGTAGAAAGTCTTTGTGATCCCCATATGCCCCATATAGTTTGAAGACCATTAACAATTTAAGAAATTAATTAAAATTTAAGAAATAAATCTGCTCCACATTGGAGCTACCCTCGTCTAGGTGAGGAAGTAGAATGCCTCTCTTTGCAGCAATGAGCAGCAGCTCTCAGCTGCAGAGAGAAAGTGGGATGACTGGCCCCAAATTCCCCAAAGACCCTAGATGCATTACAGCATTTGAAAAGAGACCAGCAAACATGGGGGCAGTGACTTAAGTGTGCAGATAGTAGAGTACATTAAGGGATCACGAGAATGGAAAGCTCTCTTTCCTCCTGTTAGTTAAACGTAGCCTAACTTCAGTGTTCTGGAGTTCCTCCCAGATGACGCCTAGGAATGCAGTAAAGATAGAAGACAGTCACATCCCGGCTGTAAGCTTTCCTGATGACTCATGGATAGTTGGGGAATGAGGAGGTCACTGTCCCTGTAATAACTGAGAGTCTTTGAACCAAATCTCTGGACACTCCCCATATCATATGCCAGGTACCATGCTCAGTTCTTTACGCTCATTATCTCTTTTCATTTTTATAACAATCCTATGTGGTAGGTGCTACTACTGTTATCCCTTTATAAATAAAAATGTGAAGTTATGAAGGGTGAAATAAGCCGGCCAAGGTCACTGGTGAAAACATTCACCAGTGTCTAATCCTTCACCATCATGGTGAATGTCTAAACATTCACCATCATGTCTAATCCTTTCAGTTTGTTCTTCTTTGTACCAGACCATAAAGTCACACCATTGCTGCCAAGGTCACTGACTGGTCTTTCGGGACTGAAACCTACAGACCCACCAGAAGACAGAACAGAGAGGTCTAATGGGAAATCAGGAGGAGGCAGAGAAAAACTGACATAGTTTAACAGACCAGTCAATGAAGGCTGAAAAACAAGATGATGAACAGAGTCAAATCTATTCTTTTATAGTTGTTATAAGTCTTTCCCAAAATGACCTTTCTTAGAACAAACAAGAATTTGAAGATGCTCTTCAGATGTAGGTTCTTGGCTTATGTTGTGGTGGAGAGAGCCCTGAATCCAGAAGAATGGGGACAACTATTGACTTAACGGGACTCTCTCAGGCCACCCACTTCACTTCTCTGGACTCCTACGGCTTCATCGGCAATAGACGAGACTTAGATTAGAGTAGAGCTTTCCAAACTTTTTAGACTGACCCAGATTGAGGAAAAATATTTTACACCATGAGCCAATTCACACATACCCTCTGAAACAAGTTTCACAGAACAACACTCAGCCCTCCTATGTGATGCCCTCGGGCCTATTCTGTTCTATTCATTTTGTTCATTTAATGGGGAACAAAATACCCACCTGGTTACTACTTACTAAACTGACATTTTAATCCATTAGCGGATGGCAAATCATGGCTTAAAAAGTCTGAACTGGAGAAATAAGCTATTCTGAAAGAGTAGCTTAATAAACAAGTTAGTGTTGTTCCTTGTGAGAACTATGAATTAGGCACAGCCTATCTTTGGTACCCTTCCACCTTTCAGGACTCATTTCCTGGCTTCCTTTAGAACCCATTTATTCCTGCAACTCTTACCCCTGTTTACCCTAGCCTCAGCTGCTTTATACTCAGATGTCAAAAGATATTTCTGAACAGGTGCTTTTCTGTTCTTTGAAATAGCTCTGTCTCTTTAGAACCATCCTCCGGGCTTTTGCTTGAGCCCGCTTTAGGCCCTGTGCTGGAGAGATGCCTCCATGGATTCCAGTTCCTGAAACCACTCACCTTTGACTTTTAGCGTCAGATACTTGTAGTCCCAGGCGCCCCTATAAACGATCACGCAACGGTACTGTCCTGCGTCCCTCACTTGGATTCGGGGGAAGTGGAATAAGGCCTTCCCCAGGGGCGGCTTCTCCTTCAGCAAAGTGACACTGTGCAAGGATGTATCGTCGTCCACCTTTTGCAAACTGGCTTTTATGTGTCCAAACTCCACACCATCTCCAGTGTCAAAATCACACTCCACGGTCACATTGCTGCTGTAGTCTACCACGTACAGTTCCTTAGGGACCGACACTGTGAATAAAGCTGAACAGAAAACAAGACAATCTCCCATTGTCTACCTTCACATTTCAGTTGAGTACAGAGTGGGAGCTGAGGAGACGCAGCCTACCCCCACTTTCCAGGAAATACTTGTCATTATCTGGGCATTCGCTCAGGCTCCTTTCTCTCCTTCCCCTGGGCAAGAGTGGAATTCTTGATCCACTGCTCTGAGGTAGTTCTTTCCTCTTCACACTCCCCACCTGTGCAGCTGACTGCCCTCCTGCCACCTATTATCCAGGCTCATTTTCTTCATAAGGATCAAATTAGACCATTCATTCCCTGCAAAATACTACTTCCTCTCACCAGTGATAGCAATAATAACTATCACATGTTGAGTTCATGCTAGGTGTGAGGCTTCTGCTAACACGTGATCACAGTTAGTCTTCCCAGGAAACCAGCAAGGTAGAATTATCCTCTTTCTTAGAAACTGAAACTGAAACATGCAAAGGTTAAAATTGCACAGCTGGGGTCAGACCCAGGTATTGCTAAATCCCAATTGCTCTTAACCATGACACCAAACAAACCCACAGTAGAAATTTCTTTTTCTGTCAACAAGGGGAAAGGAAGAGTAAGTTATTATTAAGTGTATACCTATTATGTGCCAGGAACTGTGCTAAGCTCTTTATAATTACATCATTTAATCCTGAAAATATGACCACAAAATGTGTATTATCATTACCACTTTATAGTTGAGGAAACTGGCTCAAAGAGGTTTGATCCAGAACATACAAGTAGTGAAGTTAAATTCAGAATCAGTCAAGTGTTTGCCTTCAAAATCTGTAGGATTATAATCCACTGAAGCAGTTATTTCCCCAAATGTGAAGTACATGCCAGTAGAAGTACACAAAATTATTTTAGATAGGGCCAAATCAAAACCTAAAGAGAGTTGGATTATTCAGAGAGGAATGAATAATTCCTCTTCAATTCTATTTCAATCCTTCAAATTATATGTAATTTGCAACCACACTCTCACAATGGATATTTTTCCTTTTCATAAAATAGGAAGCTCCCAGGCAGATAGTAGTATCTGGGTAGATTTTAACACTACTTTACTTTCATTGCATTTATTTGTGCTCATATTCTCTATTTACCAGTACCAGTGATACTGGTTTTCCATTTACCACATTACACTATTTCGTTCAAAAAATAAAAGCTGAGTTGATTTAAAGAATTTTATAAAAACAATAGCATTGTGCTCACTTCGGCAGCACATATACTAAAAACAATAGCATAAAGTACCATCAACATGGCAAAACTAATGAAGGTAGTTATGCATGAATAAAGTGTGAGAACCTGTACAAATTATGCTTCTTCCATCACTGATGAATGGATATTCATTATGACTGAGGTACAGCAAGATCTTGAAGTAGCTTCTGAATCATGACAGAAAATTAGATCAAGTTATGTTCAGTAGACCTTGCTTCATTCATTCATTAATTTAATCAGTCAAATCAACCATTCAATCAATATTTGGGGAGGCTTCTAAGCATATGCCATTCGAGGAGTTGTTACCATATAACATGGTTTCTTTGGCACTTTTCATCCCCTCCCTCACCTTTCCTCAGCCTATTGCAGAAAGCTCTCCAGTGCTAAGGCATTGGCAGGGTATGTAAACAGCAGCCAGCATATGTGGAATAATGCAAAGCTTTTCTTTTCTTTTCCTGTCTAATATTATTGTCTGTGCAGCAAAGCATAAATAACAGGATCCATCACCCCCTCTTCCCCCCCCCCCAAAAGAAAACCCCAAGAAAACCCAAAACCATGGTATGGAAAAAGCATTGGATTTAGTGAAAGATGAACCTGGGTTCAAATTCTGACTGTATTGGGATTTTGGGTCCTTTGATCTTGATCATTCCATTTAACCTCTCTGAGTTTCAACCTCTTCTTTGTAAAGGTACAAGGCTAATATCTACCTCTCAGGATTGTGGTGAAAACTAAGAAAAATGGCACATGTGAAGTAGCTGATTTGAGCAGGTGACGGATAGTCAGCAAACATTGGTTCCTTTCTTTTGTAGCATGTTTTAATTCTTGGGTAAGTGGTAATCTATATATAGAATGCACTGCCCTTCATTATTAACCACAAAATTTTATTAACCAGGAAAGCTCATTCCCTGACCATCCTAGAACACAGATTTAACAGTGCAAGTTAATTTTTGAGTTTTCCGTTGCTTAAATGATTTGCATCGCAATTCTCTTCTGACTCAAAGATTTCCTCCTACTAGGCTACAAGTCGTTGACGGCAGTGACCAGGTTGAGTTTGTTTTGGTATCTCCAATGCCCGGCACCTACTAAGTTCCAGTTAAGGTTTTGGCAAATAAATGACAGAAATGAGGAAAGGGAGAAAAAAAGGATGAGCCTAACTATATTCATTTCTGTCTCCCTCTCATCAAAATGTAACTTTCCCAAGAGATCACACAAATTGGCATTCTTAATCACGACACAGCACACTTGATAGCAGGTGCTGTGCACAACTTGAGATTTATCAAAATGACTGACAAATTTATGTCTTGCCTCCAACCCCTGTTTTAACCACGACTAGAACATTAACAAGCTTTTCTAACAGAGATCCATGGTAAGGAAAGGAGTTACATCTACCCAGCATTCTTCTGTGCAGGATGGGGGTGGGTGCAGGCCTATAAAGTGCTTCTATGTAAAACAAAGTTAATCACACATGCATTTGTTTGGCCAGGTTGAGAGGACTCTGGGATGATGTATGTGAAAAGAGATGTTGTGCTTTTAAATTTCTTATATCATTCCATTTTGTGGAATCCAGTGAACACTTGTTACAATTCTCACACTGGGTCTCTCTCTCATAATGGGTCCCTCTTAAAGGTAGATCCCTTTAGGATGGGAATCATCTTCAAAGACTTGAGTTATTAAGTCCCTTTATAACTAAGACAGAGCCACCTGATACCAAATCCGCTCTGCCCTGAAGAATAGTATTTATTCATTTATTAAATATGTATTAACCATCTTCTATGTGCCAGGTTCAGGAATTTACGCTACTTTTACTCTTCTCATAGTACTTCCTTCTCTTATTTTATTACACATGATCAAACAGGAAAGAGGGAAGAGAAAAGGGGCTTGCAAGGAAGGTTAGTGGTTGAGTCTGAGATAACAAGAATTAGTTAGAGGACTTTGGGTGTGTCTCTACTGAATTTCATTAGCAAATTTATTTATCACATTTATGCTTTCTTCTCATGACAGGGAACGCCTGTAACTTCCTCTGGAACTCCCCATAGCATACAGCAGAACTCCCCTCTTCCCTGTCTGGGCCTTTGACAAAAATCTATTTACTGTTTGCTTTCCCCCTCTGCCTTGTACAGAGTATGTGTGTACAGGGGCTGTAGGTATCAGTATGCTACCTCTCAGACAGGTGACATTTTCCAGCTAATGTTCACAAGAGAAAAGAGCAATTAACAAACATGAATCATGTTTCTGAGTAGCTCAGAAAAGCTCGAAGATTAATTGGGGAGGCTTCTAAACATGTTAATGACCTAGGATCCTTTAAAATTCAATTCTAATTATTTTGTGAGGCCAGCATCAATTTTTCTTTTTTTTAAATTTCCCTGGAAGCTTCTAATGTGCAGAGATCATTGAGAACCACTGGTTAGACAAAACACTTGCTCTTGCAATCATGTTTTATCTTCCTGCCATTCAAAGTGTTGTCCTCAGCTGCACCTGGGATCTAGTTAGGAATGCAGAATGTCAGGCCCTGCCCTAGAACTAGAGAAGCAGAATCTGCATCTTAACATTGTTGGGGTGATTTGCATGCACATTAACATATGAGAAGTAGAGTTATAACATTGTTCTGTATTTGGACTGTTAATGGGAAGTAGACTAATAGTTAACACTTATTAAAGACAGTGAGCCAGACACTGGGCTAACCATTACATCATCACCTCATTTCATATTCCCAAAACTCTGCAAGATAGGAGTTACCACCCCCATTTTACAGATGGGAAAACTGAGGCTTAAAGAGGTGATACAACTTGCCCAAGGTCAAAAAGTGGTAGCTCATGGAGTTACAATTTAAATTTATATCTCTGTGTCTAGGAAGCCTATACGCCTAACAACTCTACAGATATGACTATCTATCCACTGGCAAGTATATACAATATCCATGAATGTGATAGATATACTTCTCAGCTTTATGCTAAGGAAAAGACATTTGTTTTCTATTTTTATATGCCATGTGGTTAGTAAATCAAGCTTCAACCTAGCATTGAACTTCTGAAATTATCAGACAAAGGGGGAAATTGGAAAGTTTCCACCCTTGCAAAATTAAGCAGACAAAACAAGTTTTTCCCATTCATTTGGGTTTCTTGATTAAATTAAAGGGTAAAGGACTTGGCCAGGGCATGAAAAATTCATATATACAGGTTCTTTAGACAAATTAAAGCAGCTGCCTTGAGTAATGCTGGAAACTTTTTAAAAATTTATATAATATATACATACTTTAATATTATATTGGTCCACTGAGCACACATAATTTAACAAGAGATAAGAATCTATGTAATCCAGTTAAACATACATAAGATTAGGGTACACAAAATGCTGGAGCCTTTTTGAAAGTTCTTGGGGTAACTTTGCATTTTGTTTGCAAGCAGGCATCAATGAGAGTTAGCACCTGTCACAGCTCCAGGAAACGCAAAATAAATCATTTGCATTACCTCCCAAGATAGCTTCCTCTTAAAACTAATTTTGTACATTTTTTTCCATTTAACAACAGAACCTTAAGTTTGTTCAGACTTCCTATCTAATGTACTTGAAAGGCAGGGGGCTACTTTACACAGACACAGTTTTCAGAGAACTCTACTTTCTGGTTTAAAATATAAACCTGCTCTGGGCACCTGTCTCATGCACTCCTCTTTGTAGGAACACTGCATGGAGACATTTCGTCTCTTAGAAATCCTTTTCCCAACCTGATTCTTCTGTTTTGTATACCTCAGGGGTCTTCAGAAGTAGTTTTTGAGACTGAAGATAGGGTAAGTGGGGTGACCCAGGGTGTGGTTCCTGCCCCACCGAGTGACCTCAAGCATCACTAAGATCATGAGCCCTCTAGTTTTTATCTATCTTTGGTGGATGAAGAAAGAAGGAAACATCAATGAAAAGCGTGAGATTGGGGTAACTCTCTCCTCTAAGACATGACAAAATACAAAAATAAATATTTCCCCTTAAACGTATTTGGGGTACAAGATGTCATTAGGTTTTGAAAACCTATTAAGAAAAAAATGAACTATAATGCTGCAATAATAAAAGAGTGTGAACTACATGGAAGGACATACACATAGATCAATAGAACAGAATGGAAAGTCCAGAAATAGACCCACACAAATATGGCCAATTGATTTTTGGCAAAGGTGCAAAGACAATTCAATGGAGAAAGGTTAGTCTTTTTAACAAATGGAATTGGAGCAGCTGGATGTCCATAGGCAAAAAAAAAAAAAAAAAAAAAAAAAATGAGTCTCAACCTATACTTCACACCTTACATAAAAATTAACTCAGGGTGAATTATAAACCTAAATGTAAAATGTACAACTATAAAATGTGTAGAAGAAAGTCTTTTGGAGCTTGGATTAAACAAAGAGTTCTTAGATATGACACCAAAAGTACAATCCATAAAAGCAAAAATTTATAAATTGAATATCAAATTAAAGTGTTTGCTCTGCAAAAGACATTGTTAAAAGTGAAAACATGAGCCACAGATTGGGAGAAAATATTTGCCTACCACATAGTTGATAAAGGACTTATATCCAAAATTATAAAGAACTCTCAAAACTTAATAATAAGAGAACAACCCAATTAAAATTGGTTAAATGATTTGAATACACATTTCACCAAAGAAGATATATATGGATGGCCAACAGGCATGTGAAAATATGCTTATCATCACTAGATATTAGGGAAATGCAAATTAAAACCAAATGAGATACTTACACACTTTTAAAATAAAGAAAACAACAATGTCAATACCAAGTGCTGACAAGGATTTGGAATAACTGGAACTCTCATATTTTGTTGGTGGGAATTGAAAGATGGTACAGACACTATGGAAATGTATGATGGTTTCTTATAAAGTTAAATATATACTTACCAAATGACCCAGCAACCCCTTTAGGTATTTACTCAAGTGAGATGCAAACGTATGTTCCCACAAATACTTATATACAAATGTTTATAGCAACTTCATTTGTATTACCAAAAACAGGAAACAACCCAAAAGTCCCTAAACTGGGGAAATGAATAAACAAAATATGGTACATACATACAAGTACAGTGGAATACTACTCAACAACAAAAAGGAATGAACTATTGGAAAATACAATAATATAAATGAATCTCAAATGTAGCGCACCTAAGCGAAAGAAGCCAGACAAAAAGAGTATTTAATGAATGATTTCATTTAAATGGTATTTTGGACAAGTGAAAACTACCGTGTTTCCCCCAAAATAAGACAGGTTCTTATATTAATTTTTGCTCCATTAGGGCTTATTTTCAGGGGATGTCTTATTTCTTCATGCACAACAATTTACTTATATTCAAATACAGTCATGTCATTTTCTTCTGGAACATCCTCATAACGTACTAAATGCATCCATCTGGCTGATGATCTTAACTGAGGCTTATTTTCGGGGTAGGTCTTATTTTCGGGTAAACACAGTATAAGACAGAGAACAGTGGGTACCTGGCCTTAACAGCGGAGGGAGGGTTTTTTGTTTGTTTGTTTGGCAAGTGATGGAATTGTTCTGAATCTTGATTGTGGTGGTGGTTATAATTTGTCAAAATTCATAGATATTTTTATGAAAAAGTAAATTTTACTGTATATCAATTTAAAAATAAATATTTAAAAAAAGGATTAAAATGTTTTCTGTTAATTATTTTAAATTAAAATTTATTGGGGTGACAGTGGTTAGTAAAGTTACATAGGTTTCAAGTGTACAATTCTGTATTACATCATCTATATATCCCATTGTGTGTTCACCACCCAGAGTCAGATCTTCTTCCATCATCAAACATTTGACCCCGTTTACCTTCATCTACCACCCCCCTGGTAACCACTAGTGGTATGAGTTTTTGTTTCTTTATTTGTTTGTCCTGTTCCTTTGTGGCTTTTAGTTTTATATCCCACATATCATTAGGTTCTCTACTTTTTCTGTGTGACTTATTTCGCTTAGAAGGATAATCTCAAGATCCATCCATTTTGTCGCAAATGGCACTGTTTCATCTTTTCTTATGGCAGAGTAGTGTTCCACTGTGTATATACACCACAACTTCTTTATCCAATCATCTATTGAAGGACAATTTGGTTGTTTTCAACCAAAGTGTTTTCTGCTAATTTTTACCTCAAACTTTAAACTATTATATAGATAACATAGGAACATCCACAGAACATACAAGTCAGGAAAGAGCTCATGATTAATGGTTTACTTGAGTTATACTCAGAATCAATATTCATCACAGTATTCACAATGTCTTTCAAGCATTAATCCAGAAAAAAAGTAAAATAACTGTAATTAATGTCCACCAAAAGCAGACTGGTTAAATAAATAAGAGCATGTCCAATGAAGTATATAAAGTCACTTAAAAATAAGGGATATCTGTATTTTCTGAAGGGACAGGGATAGAGTTATGGGGAGCATTTTTGGGAAGAGTTTATGTTGTTGAGCTGGGGCGAGTGAAGAATTTCTGGGAAGGCTGGTACAGTTCTATTTCTTGACCTGGGTGGTTACAAAAGGGTTCACCTTACAATAACATGACACTTTACATTTATTTTATGTGGTTCTCTGTATGTGTGGTATAAAGGTTTAAATGCAGAAATAATTTTAAGATATTAAGTAAAATGAATACTTAATATGAATACCATTCATACTTAATATGAATAATAAATACCAGTGCTTACTAAAACCCACTGCCCACCCCAAGAACTAGAACATCAGTAATGACATAATCTACTACCTCGATCAAAGGTATTCACCATCTAAATACTGTGTTTATGATTCTTTTGCTTACTTTTAGCTTTTTCACATATATATGTACATATATATATAAATACGCACACATATAGTTTATAAAAAGGACATTGTGCTTATGTCATCTTCTGTGCTTGATTTTTTGTTTTTCACTCAACATTATACTGCTAAAATTCTTAAATGTAGTTACATATTTTTGTAATTAATTTATGTGCATGCTGTATCATACTCCATTCTGCTAATACACAATGTATGCATTCTCCTGTTGATGGGCGTTTGGGTTGCTTTGCTTTTTTTGAAATGACTATCAATGGTGCTACAAGAATTATTTTTAAAACTTAAAAATAGAAATTTACACAGAGAGGGCAATAAAGACTTATATTGATCCAATTCATATATATATATATTTTCTTTTCAATAAGGAATGCGGGTCTGGGGATGCACAAGGGCAATGAGAGAAGGGAGGTCATCAGTCTGGCCACCCTGATAGCCATGGCTCCCTTTGGGCACTGGATGCTGTAGCCTGACTGCTCTCATGTCCTTTTAAAAGGATTCTTATATTAAAAAAATTACATTTTAATTATACATGTAATACCTCTTGTAGATTTCTTTTAATATACAAGTAAATGCATACTTTTTATATAAAGAAACACCTAGTAAACATACTAAATAAAATTTTCCTTTTTACCCTCATCCCAGATCTCTTCCCCTCTCCAGAAGTAAGCACCTAATCCGTCCTCAGATCCTTTAGCTGTTTTTTTGTTGTGTTTTCATTTTTTTTTCTTTCTTACTCAGGTAGCCTCTATATAAACCTTTGAAATTAAAACTCTTACATAAGGGAGACATGAAATGACAAAACTTAAAAAAAAATCATTAAGGAAAGCCATTCTAAGTTAGGCAAGTATTTAATGTTTGTTTGAACTTATTACCTGCATACTAGACGAAGTGTAATAAAAAAAATGGTGAATGTTTAAATAAAAGAAATTTATTACAGTAAAAGACACATTGCCATTAATCCCCCTCAAAATGCCCTCCCTTGCTTCAAATACACTTATCCCATCATTTTTGCTACTTTCTGAAGCAGTTCTGGAAGTCCTCTTCTATGAGTGTCTTTACTTCATCCTCTATCATGACAACGCTCCATGTCACATCATGACAACGCTCCATGTCACACATCACTTCGGGGATGGCAATTTGTGTCAGATAAAAATATTACAGTGTGTCCTCATCCACCTTATTCACCGGATCTGGCACCGTGCGACTTCTGGATTTTCCCCAAAGTCAAAATGACCATGAAAGGTAAACGTTTTGAATCAATTCAGGATTGATTGAGGCAGCCATGACAGTGCAACTAAAGACACTCATGAAAGAGTACTTCTAGAACTGTTTCAGAAAGTGGCAAGAATGATGGGATAAGTGCATTCGAAGCAAGGGTGATTAATGGCAATGTGTCTTTTACTGTAAGAATTTTTTAAAAATGTAAATATTCACCGTATTTTTTGATCATACCACATATAGAGAAGAATTCCAAGTTTGTAGAGAAAGTGAGATACAGTATGTTTGTAGTTTCCTTTTTGTTAATTCATAAATGTAATTCATCATATGTATTTTTGGTTTTCTGAATGTCCAAAATAAACATTTAATATATGTCCATAATCAAATTTAACTCCAAAAACCCATTCCAAAGTGGGCGCATTAGGATTATCTGCCATCTGATTACCATCATCATTTGTATCACAGTAAGGTAGAAAGGACAGTAGCTTTGTAGGAAGCTTGCCCATGCCAACTAGTAATGATGTAATATTGGGTAAATTAAATAACTTTTCTGAGTCCCAGTTTCCTCATCTGCCAAATGGTTACTGTGAAGATTAAATGAGATAACATGTAAATCTCCTAGCACAGTACTTGGAATTTAAAAAAGTCCTCAGTAAATATACATTCTCTTCCCTATGCCCCATTAGTATCCCTAACAGTTAGTGCCTATCTTTATTGCCTTGTGCTGCTTACCTTAGAAAAAAACGTACTTTCTCTGTAGAAAGACTCAGTAAGGGACAAAAAATGCTGCCTCTTGTTACCCTAGCTCACTCCTTTCCTAAGAGAAAAGTCAAAAAACAAAGCCAAAAAAACAGGGTCTCAGTGTTTTTAAGTTATAAACCCACAGAAGTTACACAATTCCCAAAGTTTCTCCTGAAGCCTCTAGACCTGTCAGGGGCCAGGGAACAGCCACTTAAGATACTTCTTTGACCCTTGCTTTTCTTATTACTTACTGGAAACTTAAAGCTCTTTTGTAGCAAGGCGGCATTAGCCCCTTTCACAGGCCTCTAAAATCTCAGCCTGGCACAGTGCCTTAGAAAGGAACCATGAAGTGTTGTTTGTTTTTGTTTTAGCTGGTATCACTGGGCAGGGCTGGAGTAAGCAGAATATTGGGTGTTCTCTAAGGTTGGCTCCAAGTCAACTCTGCTACCAGACCAGGCTGTTCAACCCAAGGAAGGGAGAGGAACATGATGGGTACAGAGCAGTTTGGGACCAGCTGGAAGGGAAGAGAAAGCTCTTCAAAAGCTTATCAGTGTCAAAGACATTTTTTGTCAATCAAAGGCAGAATGTCAGATGACTTCCCATGGGATTAGGGCTGCTATCTTCAAGGGCCTAATCTCCTGCTTCCACCTCTGTCTTCCTCTGTTACTTCCCAGTATTCACCCAAAATAACACACTCATTGTCCTGACTGCACACGTGAATGGAATGGTCTGAACTACCTTCCCCCCCGGGGAGAGCAACAAACTCTGAAACTGCTTCCTTCCTGCCCATCCACACCTTCCCGTACAAGTCCCTTCTTCAATATTCAAAGGCATAACATCAAGGTTCATTATTCATTTAGAAGTTACAAAGACTCTGATTTTCCAATTCAAGTAATCCACATTAACATGTGAACCACCAATGGCTGCCACTCTTGCTTTTTAGAAAAGGAACTCAAATGAATATTTAATAATCAGTAGAATGTCTGCAAGAAACTCTTTAGAGTAACAGAGTCCTCTAGTTGTCTCCCTGACCTCTGTCTCCTCACTCTCGCTGCCAGAAGAGAAGGGGACAGCTGCTTGGCACCTCACCTTGTGGGACAAACAGCCCATGCCCTCTTGTATCAGTTCAGAGGTGCATGGGCTGAGTGGTCCCGTCTTCTCGTCACCTCATTCATTGGAGAGTGGGACTACATGGACCAATATTCTCAGTCCCTGTTTCTGTAAGACAGGAACAAGGGCATGCACAAGCCACCATTTTTTTTTTCCCTTTTTGCTCTGCTTGTAACCACCAGTAATCACACTTTTTCTCAAAAAAAGCCTTCAGCCTAAGGACCACATTCTCATCACTGGCTTCAGGTAAGGGCCATCACCAGCTCCTCTTTCTCAGTCCCTCCCTCTGTTCGTTCTTACCTGTTGTCTGACGAAGCTGTGATTCCAGGCTCAAAATTAGCAGGAGGAGGATCATATTCTGTGTCGGATCTGAAACAGACAATTGAAAGTCTCAGAGCCTTCGGCAGATTTGCTGAGTCTCATGATTTGGTACTTTGCTCACTCTTGGAACAGGGAAATGACTTGTAAGCAAATCTTTGGGTGAGATAGTGGACCATGGTAGAGTGGAAAAAGAACTTCCAGATTGGTTTCCTGGAGGAGAGGAAAAATAGGGTAAGAGCAAGTGAGGAACACTGTATCCATCCAAATTAGAAGTTCGTCCTCCTTTTCTAATGGCCTTTTCTGAATACGAACCAATCCGCTGTGTCACCCACACCAGAGGGTATCTGCACCTCTTTGCCTCTCCCACGAAGCCTTCCACAGTGTCAGTAGCAGGCCCTCGCAAATCAACCTTGTCTGTCAAATGAATAAACCACACCAGCTCTTCCAAATGGACCAGAGCTCTAGGAGCTCAGTAGAACAGAGCTATATTCTCAATAAACACTTGATAGTTGACTGGGCAGGTAAAGGAGTCACGCTCTTTTGAGTGCTGTGACTGAGTTTGCCCATCACTTGAACTACGTGTCACTCAGAGGTTTAGACAGGAAGAGCAGAGCACTGGCTCCATCCCCTGGGTGCCCACCTTGGTCCTGCTCTACCTCCTATGCTTCCACCTTTGCTCACAGGTTTTTTCCCACCCAAGGACTTCTCAGGGTTGAAGGCCAAAGGGGCAGGATACATGACTGTCAGCTGTTTTGTCCTCCAAAAGGCTTTGAGAACTGTATTAGCCATGGAACCACTTCTTCAAGGGAAATTGGTTGGAGCCATCCATCTACATCAGGTTAAAGCAGAGCTGCTCTGAGGACAGTGGACAAAGCCAGTGGATGACCTGGATCAGAATGACATGATCTCATTTACATTTTTAAAAATGGACTCAGCTTTGGTTACACAATAGACTGTTTTGGGGAAAGAGAGTGGGTTGGGCAAGACTGAAAACAGCATGATCAGTGAAGAATGTTTTTGCAAAGATGATCATAGTTTGGCTCAGAGCTGTGGGCTAGTGGAGGTAAGATTGAAGCTTTTTTGTACTTTTTTCTTTGTCCTTTATTAATTTTTGAAGTATAAGTGACATATAATAGGATTGTGTGTGTGTCATGCACACGTATGTATATGCGTATACATTTAAAACACAGATGACTCAAAGTACAATTCAGTGGTTTTTACTATATTCACAGAATTGTGCAACTCGCACTGTCTAATTTTGGATCATTTTCATTACCCCAAAAAGGAGTCCCATACCTAGAAATTCCCCAGTTCCCCTTCCCTTTCCTTCCAGCCCCTGGCAACCACTAATCTACTTTCTGTCTCTATCTATTTGCTTATTCTGGATATTCCATATAAACGGAATCATACAATATATGGTCTTTTGTGTCTAGCTTCTTTCACCGAGCATAATATTTTCAAGATTCATCTATGTTGTAGCACATATGAGTACTTCATTCCTTTTTATGACTGAATAATATTCCATTGTATGAATATACCACATCTTGTTTATCCATTCATCAGCTGATGGACATCTGGGTTGTTTCCACTTGTTGGCTATTATCAGTAATGCTACAAATATTCATGTACAAGTTTTTGTGTAGACATTTTCAATTCTCTTGGGTATATATGTCGGAATGGAATTGCTGGGTTAAATGGTAACTCTATGTTTAACTTTTTAAGAAACTGCCAAACTGTTTATGACTTGCAAATACTTTCTCCCAGTCCACAGATTGTCTTTTCAGCTTTTTGATAGGTTCGTTGAAGCACAAATATCTTAATTTAACTTAAATGTAAAGCACAAATTGGTTTTGATGAAGTTGATTTATCTACAGAGGGTGCCAAAAAATGTGCACACATTTTAAGACATTTTGCCTTTTATTACTAGTGTTTTAGGTGTCATTTGTAAGAAACCACTGCCTAATCCAAGGTCAAAAAGACTTACATCTGTGTTTTCTTCTGAGAATTTTATAGTGTTAGTTTTTAGTAGGTCTTTGATGCATTCTTAGTAGGTCTTTGATACATTTAGAGTTAATTTTTATATATGGCATGAGGTAAGGCTCCAGATCGTTTTGCACATGGACATCCAATTATCCCTGCACAATTTGTTTAAAAGATTAATTTTTTTCCATTGAATTCTTGACACCCTTACCAAAAGTCAGTTCACCATAGATGTGGGTTTATTTCTGGACTCTCAATTCTATTCCATTGAACTATATGTCTATTCTATGTCAATACCACAGACTTGATTATAGTAGCTTTGTGGTAAGTTTTGAAATCGAGAAATGTGAGTCTTCCAATTTTGTTTTTTAAATTTGTGTGTGTGTGTGTGTGTGTGTGTGTGTATCTATTCTGGCTCCCTTGCATTTTCACATGAATTTTAGAATCAGCTTGTTCATTTACACACACACACACACACACACACACACACACACACACACAGAGCTGCAGTTTTGATAGGGATTACATCGAATCTGTAGATCCATTGGAGAATATAGCCATCTAATAATATTAAGTCTTCCAATCCACGAACACAGGTCTTTCCATTTATTTAGGTCATCGCTATTTAAAGAAGACCTGATGAGAATTGCTGACAGGTTAGATATATGGTTTGACAGAAATAGAAAAATCCAGGAAAACTACTTGGTTTGGGGCTTGAATCATTAGGGCAACAGAGGTACTATTTATTAAAATGAAGAAGGCTGAACGAGAAGCAGATTAGGGAGCAGAAATAAAGAATTGTGTTTAGTATATGTTTGATTTGAGATGCCGATTAGACATCTAAGCGAAGATGTTTAGTAGTCAGTTGGATAACAGGTGGTCTAGAGTTGGGGGTAGAGATATAAATTTGTGAGTCATCAATGTATAAGTGTCACTTACAGCCATGGGGCTGCATGACATCACCTAAAGAGAGATAGAGAAGAGGAAGTATTGAAAGACTGAGATGTGAGCCATTCTAACATTTATTGACCTTTGAGAGGCAGGCCACTAGCAAAGAGGATTGAGAGGCAAAGTGAAAAGGCAAATTAGCTAGGTCTTTTATTTTCTGTTTTCTGATGCTTTGACATCTGAGGCCTTGCGGACCCTGACTGGACTGCCCCACCTAAGATTCGCCAATTCCTAGAGATAGTAAACAACTCACATATGAGTGCAAATCAACCAATCCAGAGCCCACAGCTCCAACCACCTTCTTGACTGGGCTCCCACACTCTGTGCCATGACCCACCTGCCCTAATCACCTCAGGACCAGGTACCAGACAACAAAGGACAGCACCTGTGCCCCAGAGCCAATTATTCAAGCTAGCCAGTTCTAAGTCTGCTCACCCCACCTTGCCCATTCCTTCCTGTCCACTACACTTTCCTCTCCTCCCTTTGCCTCCTGTCTGACCCTGGTGCTACCCTGTTTGGCCCTCTGTGGTGTGGCATGCATGCCTCTTTCTCTTGGGATCTGTGAGTATAAAAAAAACCTATTTTTTCAATGACAGTCATCTTCTGATCTGTTGGCCTCACCATAGCTAAACAACAATAAAATCTAGATTTTAAAGCCAAATGCTACAAGGAGGGAGTGATCAGTTGAACCAAAAGCTCCTGAGAATTGAATTTGGCAGTATGGAAGTCACATCACAGATGACCAGATAAGTGTGGTTTCAGTGGATTTCGTGCTGATGAAAGCCTGCGTGGATTCCAAAGAAAATAGGAGGTAAGCATGTGGAGACAATAGAATATAGGTAACTCTTTAGAGAAGAATGCTATAAAAGGGAGAAGAGAAATGTGGCAGTAGCTAGAAGGGAATGTGAGGTCTGTACCCTGGCTTTTATTTTAAGGAGGGGAATATTACAGCAGGTAATAACTGGAAACAGAATTGAGGGCTTTCCATTGGGAAATGCTCAAGGCACACCTTAGCTAGAATTGAAGATCCCCTTCCTTATTGAAAATGCAAATACATCCATAAAAGATATCATCTTAAGCTGCACCTGCAGGCCTAGCATTTGTCCAGCATTCTTATTTCTAGAGTGCAAAAGGATAACACATAACGTGTAGTTCTGGCAACAGAAAGAATGACTGGCTCACCCAACACTGGCCTTAACTACTCCTCCTTCCTCGCCCATCCAAAGGGGCTTTCCTTGCATACTGTCTACTTGAGCCAACTGAGAGACAGACACGGTTGTAAAGGTACTTTCCAACCAGTAGCCATCTTTCTTCTATGGATAACATGCCCCATGCCATAGTTAAGAGCCCAGGCTCTCAAGTCAGACACATCTAAGTTCAAGTACTAGGTTTACAAATCGTTAGCCTCTAAAACCATGGTGAAAACGCTTTGTGCCCCATTTTCCTATAAGGACAATAATAATAACATCCATTTCAAGCCAAAATCTTATTTGTCATCTTAAACCTATTTATCTCTCATCTTGCAAGTCTAGTCTGTCCCCCAGTCCTGTTACTTCTACTCTGGATCCTTCTTGGATGATGCGTCCTCTTTCCATCATCCCACTGCCATTGCCTTCATTCAACTTCTTGTTATTTCTTCTTATACTGTAGCACAGCCTCCTCACGGCCATCTTTTCATTCTAGTTTTGCTTCCCTTTGTTCCATCATCCACTTACCAAGGTGGAGGATACAAATCTTGGCATCATCCTTGACTCCTTTCTTCTCTCACCTGCATCTGATTCATTGACACATCCTATAGACCCTCCCTTCAAATATATCTAGAATCTGACCACTTCTCACTTCCTCCATCTCAGTCTGAGCTATTATCATCTTTTATGGTGATTACTGCAATCGTCCGATAACTGGACTATATGATTCGGACCTTGCCTTCCTACAATTGATTCTCAACACAGCAGTCAGAATAATTCTTTAAAAATATAAGTCAAATCATGTCCGCTCAAAACCATTTGATGGCTAAATATTTCACTGAGAGTAAAATCCTAAGTCCTTCCAAAATCCCAGGTAAGAGTGGCCTCTCTCTTGAGCTCCATGCTTTAGAGGACCCCACTATGGCCATGCCTGTCCCTGCAGTGTAAGGTGTTTGCAGGGTGAGAGGTGTCTTCTGAAACCCTTGACCTCTCCCCACTCCTCATCACAATCTGGGTCCTTGGGACACTGGAATTCACTGCCCAAATGGCCCTAAATCTGCTTTGCGGCTTCTTTCCCACATCTATCCCCTCAAGGGCAAACCTTTCTGCCAGCGTGGATATCGTATCTGAGGACACTTTCTTTGCTCTTCTTGGTTGAGACCACCTTATGTATCATTGCAACAGCATCACCATTTCAGCATTCCCATTTCTCTTTATCCGTCCTTCTTTTCCAAAGCATTCATTACCATCTAACATACCATATAATGTACTTTTTATTATATTATTGCCTGCCAACTTCCATAAGAATGTAATCACTAAAGTCAGGAATCTTTGTTTTGCTTTCTACTATGGCTTCTGCCCCTAGAACTTCGTCTGGCAGTAAGTAAGCACTCGGTTAATATTTGTTAAATAAATTATCCCTTTACCTAGCAGAAAGAACAATCTCATGAACACTGCATAATTAAATCTGGCCATGCCACTCCTGCTTAAGAGACTTCATTAGCTCCCATTATTTACAAGGTAAAATTCTCCTTAACATGACCTTCAAAACCTTCCCTGATCTGGCCCCTCTTGCCTCAGCCACAGAAAAATACATGCACTTTCCATAACTGGGACCTCACAGTTCCTTTGAGCATTCTAATCTCTCACATTTGATCTCATCTCATTTTTTCCTAATCTTATTTTTGCTCTATCTCAATTTCTTCATGTGCTTAAAAATTATCTCAAGTAGGCTTACATTCTTATGTATTCGACACAAGTAAATAAGCCTTTCTAAGGAGTCTTAAGCTGTTCCTTTTACTTCAGTTGTATTTGCTACTCACGTCTAGTGCTAGCACTTAACTTATTACTGGTATGTTAACTTGGTACACTTCTGTTTTCCCTGCTAGAACACTCTTTATACTTTATTAGCTTCCTATAATTGTTTGCTGAATGGACAAATGAATGAGTGCTTGCATGTGACAATTTAGCGTCATACTCAGGAATCTGACACTACTGGCTCCCAGATGGCTCCTTCTCTACTAAAGAAACAGAAACCTAGATGTGGTTGTTTATTTTGGCCCCAAATAAAAAAAGAAGTTTCTATCAGTTAGCGCCACTCACAATGGAATGGGCTGTTAATTGGGTGGGGAAGTCATTATTCTGTAATTGTTTAAGCAAAGGGTATGTGTTGAAGCCAGAGTTTAAAATAAAAGTGATAAAAAGAGATAAAATGAAAGTGTTCAAACAACCATGTCTTCTCTTTAGTCTCTTTTAAAATTCATCTACTGTATATGCCTGTGTGGCCATTCATTTTTATCTTCATTATATATTCCTTATGTACATGTTTGTTTTTGCTAGGTGCCAACCAACAGAGGGTGCTCATTGTAGCTATCTTTTATCAGGCAAGGTGGCCTCTAATGAATACATTGGAATGTGAGTGGAACAAGTAGTTTGTCATCAAATGATCAATAGAGCTGAATTTCTTAATTTCTGGATACTTCCTAATGAACGTCTAGGTAATTCTTGGTAGTTCTCCCTATGAACATGTTGTAGTGGTTGAGGTCAAGTCATGATCTGAAATAGAGCAGAATGACATAAGATGTAAGATTTGAGAACCTTTTCTGATGGCTCCAACAAGAGCCAAAAGGGGCCCTCTCAGTCAGGAGTTGCTCAGGCTTGAGAATAAGTGATTTTGCAAAACATTTGCAAAACATCCAGATTGCTGCCCTGACTTTGCTCTTTCCCAGGCCACTAAGGAAGTTGCTTCTTTTGATGGCATGGTGGGAAAAGCTCTGATCTAAGCATCAGGAGACACTAGTTCCAGTCCTTGCTCTATTCCTAACGCCTTAGGAACTCACTCTTCCCTCTCCATAAAAGAAGAAGTGAATTAGGTGATTTCCAAGGTCCCTTCTAAGTATTACCTATGCAACTATTGGCCTTAAAAACCAATCTCAGCCATTTTGTTTCAACACAAGTAATATTCAAACGTATAACATCCCAAGATTTTTTATGAATCATGAACATTTTTATTTATTAAGATGTTAAAGCATGATTCCATTTTTAACTACCACAACTATTACTGGCTTACCAGCAACAGTTGAACACCAGGATTTAAGGTAAGTTAACACATATAAGACTTGTCTTATTCTTTTACTCCTCCTCTCTAAAAGACATTTTAGAAGGTGAGTGCAAATGACATCATGGAGATCATAAATGTTTGTTCCGTATGTGTACATAGATATAAAGCTAAATTTTTGATAATTTAGGCACTTTATTATTAGTAACACAAAACAAAGGGGATTTGCATAACCTTTGTTGCCTAGGTTCTGGTAGGGCAAGTGGCCAGAAATGTGAAATTCTGCCAGCCATGTTCTCATCTAGGGAAGAGCAGACCTGGAGAAATCCTCAAGAGTTACCACAGGTTCCTACTTCTACGAACAGTCTTCTTTTTTTTTCTCCCTCTGTTTCTCTATGCTGCCCAAAAGATTAAGCTCCACAAGGGCAGGGATTTCTGTTTTTATTTCTTGCTATATCCTCAGCACCCTAAACAGTTCCTGCTTCATGATGGATCCTCATTAATATTTGACTAAATCATGATCCTGTGTGCTCCAAGATCCATAAATGGCCCTTCTGACACAGTGATATTTGGAGGGGTGGAAACTGGAAATCATCAAGTTCTCTAATACCTGGAGTTCTTGACCAAACTACAGGCAGTGAACAGGATGATTATGGGTCCTTGGACAAGGTATGTGAAAAAATACTTTGTAAATGGCAAAGCATTCTTCACATTCATTCTCATTATCACTCATGATGGTGCCTGGTTATCTTTGGTTTAAAATTCCATGAATTCTTAATCTGAATTCCTTTTACGAACCCATGAAGATCTTACCTGGTAAAAGTCTACCCAGTCTTTAAGACTCACTCAGGGACCCTCCTTCATGAATCTTCTCCCTGAGCCTCCCAAACAAATGTTTGCAAAACTGTTGTACCTCTCGTGGTACTTTTTGTCTGCCTTGTACTTAATGGTTTATGTCCAGCTTTCTCCTTAGTAGATGTTTAGATCTTATTCTGCTAATTTCTACATAAGAAGTACTAATAAAAATTTATTTAATTGTGTTAGGGAGTTGTATTTTTTTGAAAAATCAAGAAAACTTTCATAAATTCTAAGAAGTTTGTAAGCAGAAAATGAGGAAAGCTTTTCCAAGCAAAATTTGTAAGAGGATCAAAAATCATAATGGGTGCTAGAATTTCACTTTCTGGTTGCTCGAGGCCAAGCTTCTTGACAATTCACCTATCTGCTGAAGTCTATTTGTGAACTGATAGATGAAATGAAATTCATGGTGCTACACTAATGTACAGAGGTTTTAATTCTTTCTTTCTTTTATTTGGGATATTTACTCTATATTTACTATGTGCCATGCTCTGGTGTGCAGGGGTAAATAAAACAGTAACAACCAAAGCTTTCAAGAATTCTTTGATTTTAGAATAACCAAAGCATAGACATTTTATGGAAATAAGAAACTTAGCAAATAATTCCTTTGTGTAATAATAACCAGCATAAAGGATTGTGTTTGTATAACACTTGATTTTTTGCTGAACATTGTCAGTCTTTATCTCATTGGGCTCTGTAAGTGCGTAATACAGCAATGGGTATCTATGAAGACCTAGATAAATACATACCAAACTGAATTGCAATACCTAAATTAATTACTGTTTTTGAAGCAAAGTACCTAAGACAGGAATTGTAATGGGCAATGTTTTAAAATTTGAATTTGAATGCCTTTGGGCAGCTAAAGCAGAGTTTGCCTCAGGCCCTATCACTCTTTATTATGTCTCACCCAGTGGGATTCACACATTTTTATTACCTACCAGTCCCTACTAGACATTTGAAATTTCAGGGGATCTTAACCATAGTGGCTCTGCTTTCAGAGCAGGATGAGCAATCTTTCAGTATAATTATCGCATCTCTAAACCATCCTCAGCATAGATAGATTATCTGTAGCCTTAAGATGCTATTCTGGTCAATTTAACTTAAGTTCATATTTAACTTAAATTCAAATTGCATCTCAACTCTTTAGTCCATAAACACTACACTCCCACTTTTTGCAAATCTTTGAATTAGAGTAGAAAACCAACAGAAGTATTTGTCTAAGAAAGGGTCCCTGCCCTTCAGGCATTATAACACCAGTCAGGTGGTTGAAACTTGTACACATGAAAAACAGCAATAAGTGGTGTAAAAGGTTTTGCATAAAAATGCAAAAATCCTGGAAGTTGACTGGATGAAGGGAGACTTCCCAGATGGGTAGAATTTGAACTATTTGAAGCACTGTAGGATTTGAAGCACTGTAGGACTTGAAGCACTGTAGGATTTGAAGCACTGTAGGATTTGGAGAATTGGAGCTATTTTTGAGGACAATGCAAATGGCCCAGAAGCAAAAGTCTCAGAGGTGCAAACATACAGGACATGTTGAGGGGGGAAATCATAATAGATGCATGACTTGGCTGGAAATGTAGATTGAGATGAGAATGTCCAGGGCTCAATGCCAGATAAAGCTACCAATAGAAGACAGTGACAGTCACTCAAAAACTGAGTGACAATACTATAGGTGTATTTGAAAAATATTAAATCTGTTTTTTCCTTTTTTTTTTTGTTTTTTTACCAGTATGGAGAGTGGAATTGAAGGCCGGCCACTCAATTAGGGACTCACTGCATTCATCCAGCTGTTTTGATAAAGCCCCTAATTTAGGGTCAGAAAAAGGAAGAAATGGAGAAGAAGAAAAAAACTTAGTAAGATAATTGACAGGACCATTGACAAAGTAATTGACAAAACAATTGATAAGTGATTAGCCATACAGGAAAGAAAGGGAAGCAACTAGTTGACTGCAGTTTTGAGGCAAGGCTATCAAGACAATATTGATGCCATGGGGGTTGCAGGGGGGGTCGTGGGGGGTGGGGGTGGTGGGTGGGGGGGTGTGGGGGGGAGGAAATATAAGATCAAGAGCTGAGTTTTAGAGGAAAGACAACGAGTTGGATTTGAGTCATGAAGTAATGTCAGGCCTTCAAGAAAAATGTAGGGTGTAGAGTTTGGGACATAATTCAGGGCTAGAGATAAAGATAAATTAATTGTTTCCAATATGGAGATGTTAGTTGACATTGGGGAATGAATTAACTCTCTGGGGGGAGGGGGGAGAATATGAAAAGAGAGAATAGAAAGAAAAGGTCTGAATACTGAGGAATGCTCCCCAAATTTGGAGAGCAGAAGTAGGAGAACAAAGACGGAAGAGAAGAAATGGTCTTCCTCACAGTGTCTCAGACCCATCACAGTCTGAGTAGGAGAAGCTCCTCCATTAGTGTCTCAGACTCAAGGGAGGAAAATCCCAAGAAGCAGAGGTGGTTGATAATAGATAGGTCTGGAGAATAAGAACTAGGAATCATCCCCCAGGGGTTTTAGAGAGTACTGAGTTGATTGGGCTGGATAACCTTTCAGATTCCTTCAGCTATCCTGCAATTCTGTGAGTTGATTTGAAGATTAAGGGAAACACAAATGATTTACAGGAGCCCTGCTCCAGTGAGCAGGATGCGACAACAGGAGGTCAAGCTCTAGTTGCCTTGTTATAGGGCATCCCAAGTATTCAGCAGTTAAAGCACATGGTATATTTGGACATTGCCATGTGGAATAAAAATGACACACGAGGATCATTGCCCAATGCATTGCAAAGCAAGTCAACTGAAACATGACTTGTAATACCATCTCTGAAGACATTTGCACCATCTCCTTCTCAAATCAATTCCAAACTACCCCCTGTATATTAAACAAACCCTCCACATCTGGTGGTCCACCTGCCATTTCATCAAATCAAATAATTCAACAATTCAACAAGCACTCAATGAGCATCTATGTGTATTGTAAGGCAGTGTACTAGGCACTTGGGATTCAGAGAACCTAAAAGGTGTGGTCCTCGCCTATGAGGAGCTCCAGTTTAGTGGAAAGGTTCACAGACAGGAGAAATCCAGGGAGAAGACACCTTGAAGCCATAGACAAGGAAAATCCTGCTGATCGTGAGAGTTCAGGTAATGAAGGTGAATAAACCAGTCCCAAGTGGCAAGAGTGATATGGTTCCTCCATTCATAGACTCTTAGGCTTGGGAGGGAGCGTGGAGAACACCTGTGTCTACTTGCATTTGACTCCCAATACAGTTACCTAATTACTGCTCACACTGAATATTTTTACTGTGCATTTTGTTAATGTATGTCTATCATTCCCTTCCACAAAACCATAGAATTTCAAGGACAGAAAACCTAATGAATAGGCAATTTCACTCAAGCTTCACCTCCTCACTTCAACCCTCTCTCACATGAATCCATTGTCATCTCTTTCCTACTATGCACACCCAGATGTCAAGCAATAAATAGGAATAGCTGCAATTTTCTTTCATTTTGCTAACCTTTCTCTCATCGTTTTATACAGAACAATAAGCCTTTTAGTAGGCTCCAGATCACGAGTTAGTTAAATAATGGTTGCTTATAGTATAAATTAATGTAATTATAGTTTTGATTTTTTTTTTTTTTAAACAGCTTACTCTTAGAGCATAGCCTGTAAACACAGGCCAGCTGGAATGTTGGCTGCCTGCCAAACAGATGACTACAAACAGATGTCAGACGTAGGAAAACAAATGTTTTAGTTCCATTAACCCTCCAAAACTTCTACACTGAGAGACACTCTTAAGAATAAATTTTTTTTTTCAGTACACATTTATTTTGTGCAGAAAAATATCTCACCTTATAAAACTGCCCAACAAGCAAAATATGTGTAGGCACAAGCAAGAGAAATCCTATGTTGGAGACAGGAGAAAATTAGTGTATGTGTGCCCCGGAGCCTAGTTTCTGAGGCAGAATTTCTCCTGCCTCCAATGATGTGGAGAGAAAGTGTGTCTACACTTACCCCACTGGGACAGGCTCGTCGTTTTCTACAGCACCAGCTGAATGGACCAGAAAATCTCAATGCACTCGGTACTCACGTCAGGTCTTGGCACAGCTCCTCAGTCAAAGATGAAAAAGAAAACAACAACAAAATTTCCCTTTTCCTCAGATTCCCTCATAAAAGCCAATTCAACAGTCAAAACAAAACAAAGATGTAAAAAAAACAAAAACAAAAACAAAACACCGAGGCTGCTGCCTATACCACTGCAACAACGGCATCTCCAAGCCAGGATTCTTTCTAGTTGGCAGAGAGCCCTTCAAAGATGGATAGTAAAAAGTTGTCAGATAGTGAGAATCAGTATATTAAACAAGAGGAGAAAACATATCTTCTCCATCAGCCAGCTCAGGGTTCCTTGAACATGAGAGTAATTCAAACCAGAACTGTCTTCTGAGGAAATGACTGAAGCCCAGCCTACCGAGAAGTTTTGGTTTTGCTTTCAGCATTGCTTCTCTGCATACAGATACCCCCCTGTGATTGTGCCTGTGGGGAAGCTGGTGCAACGTTAGGGGTAGAAGAAGGGGAGGGAAAGACGAATACCAGCATGTTCCAGTTAGGTGCAGAAACTGTACACAGGTATCTTTCTTTATTTCCTTTGGCTGCCATAACAAATGGCCACAAATTGGGTGGCGTAAAACAACAGACACTGCTCTCACAGTTCTCTCATAGCTCTCACGGTTCTGGATGATAGAAATCTAAAATCAAGGTGTCATAGGGCCACGCTTCCTCTGAAGGACGCAGAGAAGAATGCTTCCTTGCCTCTTCCCAGCTTCTGACGGCTCCCTGTAAGCCTTGGCATTCCTTGATTTGTAGCTGCATCACGCCAATCACTTCCTCCATCTTCAGGTGACCTTCTTCCCTGTGTGCATTTTTAAGTGTCCTCTCCTCTTCTTATCAGGACACCAGCCATTACCTTAGCGCTCCCTCTAACACAGTGTGGTCTTAAGTGATTACATCTGCAAATCCATACTTATAAATAAGATTCCATTCTGAGGCTCCAGGCAGACACAAATTTGGGGGGAAGGCTATTCAACCCACTATAGTTACTTCTTTTTTATTCTTAGAGCAACTCATGGCCTAGATACTGTTAGACCCATTTTACATATGAAGAAACAGTCACTATCAAGCAACCTTACCTCAGTTGCACAGCTGAGTTTGAACTCAGGCCTCTGGGTCCCACTACACAGTGAGGCTTTTCAGTGGCGAGACTAAAACCAGGTGGCAAGAAAAGGCCAACTTGAATATAGGCCTCGATGCCCGACCAATCCCATTCTTACCATCCCATTCCCTTGGGCTCATAGGGGTGGGGTCAGCAGTGATGGGATTCTGACGCTCAAACACGGTATGGTTTCTCAGCCACATTTCTCTATTGTTTTCTTGCCTTCTCTCCATGCCTTGCCTCTAAATCATCTCTGCCTAATTGCTTTTCTTCTGAAAAAGGAGCATTCTCCTTTCCTCCTTCTTGTTCTTTTTACTCTATCCCACCAACAGCTACCAAAGGGAGTGGCTGCCTAGATGCCAAGAATGGGGGTGTGTCTGGTCCTTCCTGTGGAAACTTGTTTCTTCACCCAGAGCTCCAGGCATGCAGTTTCAGTGGGAGTAGACTGCTGTAACCTGAATATCCTTCTCCAGCCACGGTGACTGCCTGAGGAATGAATATACGAGGTGTGATCACAAAATACAGTGAGTGTTTAAACAAAAAGAAAATGTATTACTGTAAAAGACACTTTGCCATTAATCCCCCTCAAAATACAAAGTAATCCCCCTCACTTCAAACACACTTATCCCATCATTCTTACCCCTTTCTGAAGTACTTCTATTTCCTAGATTGGATGCTGCCCGATTCATGTATCATTTAATGAAGCCAATAAGACTTTTAAAATTTATTCAGTTGAATTTTGTTTTTTAACAGTGTGTAGGATGATACTTGGTAATGGAGAACTGGAATTTATTGCACTATAATTAGTATGATAATGATCTCACCAGTGTATACAACCATCTGCAAGGCCCCTTCCATTTTACAGAGGGAAGTTGAGGTGATGAGAGATTATGCAGCTTAACCAGGATCACTTTGTGAGCACAAGGTAAAAGTGGGAAAAGAACAACCATTTCTGTCCTTTCTTCCCAGAAAGTTTTCCTCCAAATGCAATGTAATACAATGCAATGCAATGCAAAGCAATGCAAAGCAATTCAATGCAATGCAATGTGATGAAATACTATGTAATGTAATGTGATGTCACTGTTTATGGAAAGCACCTAGAACAGTATATGCCACATAGGAGGTGCTAAATCAGGGTTAACTATTTCAGGTCCAAAAAAATAAGTCCAATTTTCCTTACTCTGCTAGGCCACAAAGGAAAACAAACAAACAAACAAACAAACAAACAAAACACAGCCTAAAAGTGAGAAATAAATGCAACCAGGGTTTTGGGACATAGGCAAAAAGCAAGAGCTCAGGAAGGGGTTAGAATTACAAAGAGCCAGCAGTTTATCTAGAACCAGCCTTAGCAACCTTCCCAAAGTCAGGAATCAAGGTGCTGATATGAGTTTATCTGGAATGTGATGAAAGGGAATCATGACAAGCCCCCTCTTTTGGAAATGGGGATAGGGGATTCAGAGGTAAGAGAAAGTCATAAGCAACGAGACGGGAGAAAGGAGGAAGGAGTCCTCATGGGAGCCATCTTGATTGGCTTTCCCTGAGTCATGGTTAGCCCAGGGATTGGAGGTTGGCCCCTCGTCATTATACTAGAAGCCCCACGCCTGGCTTGGAATCCCACCTGATCTCTGCCTGCTAAGGAAGGCAGGCATATGATTGGTGACATAGGATGGGGGGAAGGGGTCAGAAACAAGTCAACACCAGCACCAGCTACTTCTTTTGCCCATTTCTCATGGTTCATGAAGTTGTGTCTCCCTCTGTTTGTCTCTACTTTTCTCTGCACATCTCATCTGCTCCCTTCTCACTGCTGATGTCCTTATTCTTTCCCTCTATTCTGAACCTATTTTTCTCTTCCTTGTTGATTCTGCTTTCTCAGAGTTTCTGCTTCCTCAACCCTACACCTCCCATCATGGATTCTAGCAACTTCTTTACCCTTTAGCTCAGGCCTTACTGCCTCTGTCTTCAGCATCTGATTGGCTCATAGCCTCCTGAAGCCAGCTATCTCCTGTGTCAGGAACCCACTCACAAATTGAGTATTCTTTGGCCCACTGAGCAGGGGTAGGAGGTGGGTCACACAGAATGAAACTCGGTTTCCTAGGGTGATAGTTTGGATAAGGCAGGATAATTTCTCTCAGAAAGGGACATGTGCTCTAAAGCTTGACTAAAAGAGGTGTGTCAACTATAATTTTACACACACACACACAGCCATGGGAGGTGGAGTACAGCATAGGGAAAATAGTAGTATTGTAACAGTTATACACAATATCAGAGGGGTAGTGGGGGAGGGGTTATCACTTTGTAAGGGGTGTAAATGTCTATCACATTGCTTTGTACACCTGAAACTAATAAAAAAACAAAAAGAGGTAATGGGGAGGACAGCTGATGCCGCTATGATGGCCTAGGCCAGGACAATGGCTCTGGGCTGGCATTATAGTTCACCTGTTCACAAGCGGTTCTGCCATTGCAGCAGCACTTCTGGTTAAGAGCATAAGGTCAAGTACTTGTCTCTTCATCCCCATCCAAGGTGAAAGATATCTTTGTGTCTTCTCAGAGTACAGTGATCCACCTCTTCTCTAGAAACTTCTCCAGATCATAAAATTTGTTCCTAGTGGCCATATCTGAACTATGTCACCTTACTTCCTATACCCATGGGCGTCTGACCGCAAACCTATCAGCTTCTTTTTCCTGGGCATTTGAAGTGGGTCTAAGAGATTGCGAGTTAGTTACCTCATGTGAAAGAAAGTGCAGAATGTAACTGGCTGCTGATGTGTATGTGGGAAGGCGGAGAACATCTTCAACCATGTAGGCCAGAGAAGTTCTTAAGTGACTGGAGAAAGAAGCAAAGGAGAAAGAGAGGCAGCCCCGACTAGAATCCTCATCCTTGTTCCAGTCCCTTCCGCAGCCTGGGTTCTGGTCTTAGCCTCAGGTTTGGCTAGATACCTGTGTGGAATTGTGCTTTTTGCTCAAGTGGGTGTCTGTTCCCGCAGACAGTTCTAAAACACAAAAAAGCATAAGTGCCTGAGAGCCATATAGCTGCATGCTGACCTAGGCCTGACCTCATTTTTAGGGTGGTTGTGGGGGGAGAAGGACAAGGTAAACTCAAGGATGTAAATAAGGTACGTGCTTCCCAAAGTCTCTTCTTCTTCCGGGTCCTGGCTCATCTCTGAGAGGACATATAGGCTGGACCCAGACATCTAGGCTGGCTGTAAGATGAACCTGGTGTGGTCCCAACAACTTGGGACTAAAGGATCCCCTGAGCCAGCCTAAAATTCTGCGCCCAATTCCAGTGTTTGTGTGTGGGGTGAGTTTTTCTTACAGCACCAACCAAGCAATTCTTGGACACCAGCTGTGTCTTACAATTCAACTCAATTCTGACACTCTCTTCCTAGAAATAGAATCAGATTCCAAAGGTTGAAGACTCAGTCCCACAAAACTGCTCTCCACTTCACATGCCAATCGCAAGCCCCGATTGTGATCTTCTATACTTCTGATTGATCAGCTACAGATTGAAGGTTCCCAGACCCTTTCCTTGGGTTCAACTATTTTGCTAGAGTGCCTCAGAGAACTCAGGAAAACCGTTTACTCATTAGATTATTGATTTATTACAAAAGATATTAAAGAATACTAATCAACAGCCAGACAGAAAGCTACATAGGGTGAGATCGCAAACAAGGGAGCTTCCCAAACAAAGGAGCTTGGGCCCAGCACAGTGGCATGAGGAAGTGTTCTGGTTCCCCAACCTGGAAGTTCTCCGAGGCTTTTCCTTTTGTTTCTAAGGAGGCTTCATTAATAGGTGTGATTGATTAAATCATTGACCTTTGGTGATTGATCCAGCTTCCCCCAGCTCCTCCTAGGAGGTCAGGGGTGGGACTGAAATTTCCAGCCCTCAGGGTTGATTTTCCTGGCAACCCACCCCTAACCTTACCTGGGTTACCTCATTAAAATAACAAAGGACACCTTTATAGCTCTCAACACTTAGGAAATTCTAAGGGTTTTAGGAGCTCTGTGCTAGAAATGGAGACAAAGACCAAATATGTATTTATTATAGATCACAATATCACCCAGCTGATTCAGCCAGGGACTCCCTATCCAGGGCTGGTTAGGACTACAAGTTCCCAAGACTAAATGGAGGAGGGATTCTATCTCCTGAAGCCTGGACCAATATCCTTTGGCCATTAGATTTGGGGAAGCAGATGCATCTTGGTCCAAACTCAGGTAAAGGAAATCAGAGGTTCTCACAGTGGCTGGTTTCAAATCAGTTTTCTGATTTTTGTTTTTGTTTTAATTTTTTTTTATTGAGAAGTATTGGGGAACAGTGCACCTCTTCAGGACCCATCAGCTCCAAGTCATTGTCCTTCTGTCTAGTTGTGGAAGGCGCAGCTCAGCTCCAAGTCCTGTTACCATTTTCAATCTTTAGTTGCGGGGGCGCAGCCCACCATCTCATGCGGGAATTGAATTGGCAATCTTGTTGTTGAGAGCTCACGCTCCAACCAACTGAGCCATCCGGCTGCCCCTCCGAAGCTCAGTGGCAGCTCATTGTCTTCAATCTAATTGTGGAGGGCACAGCCCACTGGCCCATGTGGAAATCCAACAGGTAACCCTGTTGTTCAGAGCTTGTGCTCTAACCAACTGAGCCATCTGGCTGCCCCTGGTTTTTTGGGTTTTTTTGCCTTTTTTTTTTTTTTAAGTGAAATTCATCTCCTTAAATACAGTCAGTCAAGAGAAGACAACTGACTCATGTTTTGGGGTCAAATCATTGGTTCCCAAACCCGGCTACACATCAGAATCCCCTGGGGAACTTTAAAAATGTAGTGCTGTCTGAGCCCACAGACATCCTAATTCAAAATCTCCAGGGGTGGGGTCCAGAAATCTGCATTTTTCGAACTTTTGATCAGGTGATTCTGAAGTAACCTGCCTTAATTGGTGGCTCAGCCTTAGGGAATCCCTGGGTCACAGTAACCCTTGTGAAGAAAAGGAGTAACAGGGAGAACAGGGAGGTGAGAACCCAAAGACAAATTGTAGTGATTTCAATACATAGTCACATTGGCGGTAAAATACCTGAAGTAAGAGAAGGAGTTTGACATTTTATAATTTATATAGAAGGCCTAAAATTTTTTGAATTAGGTAATTAATGTAAAATAGGGCCTGCCGGTCCCTTTTGCTTAAGTGGCATGTGTAGACGAAAAAGGGGCCACATACTAAACCTGACCAGCTCAGGAGAGGTCTGCATGGCGGGGGCCCTACCAACTCAGAGACTGAAAGTAACCACACAGGATGGTCTGAACACAAAGAAGCCGAACTAAAAGCAGGTCATGGTGGGTAGTCACATCCGAGGCCTGCAGCTTCTTTAACAAAGGTCAATCTTTACCTTAAGTGAGCCTATCTATTGTCTTTTTGCGTCTAAGATGACATACCTTTCAAATGTCAGAGTGATCCCTTTTCCAGACCCCTCAAGGCACAACAACAAGCATCAGACCAGGAGACGACAGAACCCCTCATTGCTATCTTATTCCCCACATACCATCTCTGTGTGCTGTAATGTTAATTATTAGCTATCTTGTACCCGCCAATGTAAAAGAAGTGTGTGTTTCTCCATTTTTGTCTTTCTATAATATCTAATCCCAGAGATTTCCCTGCTTTGCCTTCTCCCACTCTTTAATCTACTACCAATGGATTTCATGTATCTCGCCTTACTCTCCTCCTTTTATTCCAGTGTGTAAAATAAACTGCAAAACTGCCATTCTCCGGAGTATTTTCTCAATCTGTTGAGATTTTGCTTCCTGGCAATTGTTATCAGTTTGGCTCAAATAAACTCATAAAAATTCTCTATAGGTTTGGATGTTTCTTACGTTGACACATATTAAAAATTAGTGACTTCTTTATTTAACAACCATTTTCACTCTACACCTATTGTCTGATGAGGTAAAAAACATAAAAACAAAAGGAAAGAAAGAAAGAAAAGAAAGAAATTAATGTGCGAGCACTGCTCTCCCGAAGTACAACTCTGGAATGTACAACTCATAATGTCACATGACATAATTTCCTGTTGTTCACTCCACAAAGATTGTTTGTTAACTGAACAATGTCATATTCCCAGCACTGGGGATACAGAGGTACACAACACGTTGTCTCTGCCTTGAGGGAGTGGGGGATGACAAATGAACAGAATTATCGTACAAGACAATCGAACAAGACATGAGTCAGTGCAAGAATTATCGTTGGCCCAGAAGAAGCCCAGTGGTCTGCCAGCCTGCTCTGACAACTTTCCCACTGGAGGACACTGGGGTCTCTCAGCCTGAGAGTGGATTGGATGTTGGTGATGAAGGTGGGAAGGCAGCATATGTGCCACAATACGAGTAGTTACTGTGTCCATATGTGTTATAGAAAAGGGACTAATTAATTCTGAGTTGAGTGGCCTTAGCAGTCTTCCTTGTTTACAAAAGAGGAAACTGAAGCTTAGAGGATTAAGTAAACAGATGGCTGGTGGGAAGCTGAAGAGCCTTCAGGGCAGCAGAGAGAAGAGGACAGAGTCCTGCTCCCATCACTCCCTTCTCCTTCTCATGCTTCAGCCCCTTCCCTGAAGACAAGGAGCAGGTGAACTATATGGGGAGCTGCAAGGGGTCCTGACCAGAGACCTCTGACCAAATCCCTGTTTCATCTTATATCAGCCCTGAGACCTTAAACAAAACACTTTCTCTTTTGGTGCCTGTTTATCTGTAAACAGGGATCATGAAAGACCTGCCTCATAGCGTTGTTGTACAAATGATTTTAGACATGGAAAGTGCTTCGAACAGGGCCTGTGGGCACATAGTAAGTGCTCAATACATGTTAATTATATTATTCATATGCTATTACCTTGTTGGTGTGGCCAACCCAAAATTGCAGTCCCGAAACATGATTTTCCCCCAGAATTAGAATGTGAAAAGCTTAGTTTTTTCCAGATTGCAAAATCACCCATTGTATTATTGTAAAATATTTTTTAAACAACAACAAAAGAAGAAGAAAGAGAAGGAGAAGGAGAAGGAGAAGGAGAAGGAGAAGGAGAAGGAGAAGGAGAAGGAGAAGGAGAAGGAAAGGAAGGAAGGAAGAAAGAAAGAATACCCAAATACCTAACCTTAGAGATAATCACTGTTCATATTTTGGTGAGCATAATTCTCCATAGTTCTCTGAATACATCTATATGAATGCAACTTTAATTTAAACTGTCATTATATCAGAATGCTGTTCAATGAACTGCTTTTATCACTCATCAAAGATATTGTGGGCATCTTTCCATGTCGATAATTATATATCTCATGATTATTTGTAAATACTAATAAGTATTTCATTGTATGGCCACACCATTATTTATTTAAACCATCCCTTAGTGATGGCCACTTCGGTTATTTCCAATATTGTTGATACTACAAAACAACAGCACCATGAACGACTCCATACAGTCAGCTCTGAGCCCTTGTCTGATTATTTCCCTGGGAAAACGTACTGGAAGTGGAATTTCGATCAAAAGGTATGCACCTAAAGACACATGTTCCAGCAAAGCAACTCATTGTGGGAAATCAGACTGACTAGTCAGATGGCTTGACAGTAATTATGTAAACGTGGCTTTTGCAGTCACGCAGGACCTAGTTGTGGAAGGGCAACTAGGCCAACGGTCAGATTGTGGGAGGGCAAATATTTGGAGACTGTCCCTTGTGACAGGCCTCCAACACGTTCCTATGTTAGGAGGTAATTTTTCAGATCTGAGAAGTGACTCTGTGAGAGAATTTACTGGCCTCTTTATTAGAACATCAGTGCCCTACATTTTCTCTGAATAGCTAGCTTTTCTAGAAAATCAGGTTAAGGAAGTTCAACTGTAAAATGTTATTTAACTTTTGGGGAACCGCCTTTGGGCATAATTAATGTATAGAGGACTTTTGCTCCAATCAGGCTTGGGGAAGATTTTTCCTAGCCCCAAACTTTCCTTATCACCTGACCAGTGATCCTGAACATTTTCCTTCGCAAACGAAGCTGGAATGTGAGGCTACAAACAAGAGTGGTGGCCATCAGATCTCAGCACCTTTTACTGCCTGGAGAGTAATGAAAGATGAATAGAAAATGGAAAGGACATGGCCAGAGGCTGGACTGCATCCTGCTTGGCCAGTTTGGACTAGCTCCTCTCAGAGGTGGAGGAAGGTGAGTAATGCCTGCCTGGGCTCCCTAAACTAGAAGTCAGCCACTCCACATATTTGGCTCTGGCTTCCCCTTCTGATCCCTTCAGATGCTGTGCGAGGGTAGAGCATTCTATTCCACGGACATGGTGTGGGAGAGGAGTGACCAGGTGGGAGTCGTGGAATGTGCAGTCTACTCCTACTTTTAGTAATTCCTAACTGAAGAGGAAAGCAGTAACGCAGAGTAACATTCACAGAGGTCTACATATCGTCAGGGCAGCTCTAAGTGCTATATGTGTAGTAACCCATTTAACTCTCATAACGATCCTAGGAGGTAGGTAGGCTCACTGGTCCTATTTGATGAACAAGAGAACTGAAGCAATGTGTAGACAATTTGCTGAAGATCACACATTGAGGAAATAAGAGAACTGAGATTTAACCCCTATTGTCCAGCTCTGGTTTTCTGTTATTTACTATTGTTTCTCTTCATATATCTGTATTAACAAGAATCTGCGATTCTGTTTTTAACCAAACACTACTAAAATAATCAGGAATCTATACACACACACACACACATATGTATATATGTATATTTATATGTATCAGGGTAGCATTAGCAAAACTAGTGGGAGTGTTTGAGCCTGTTGTAAAAAGTGAAACCTCTTAAGATTGATCAAAAGCTGACAAGAGGATTGAATGGAGCCTCTCCAGGCCTGGAATTGGGGAAGAGAACAACATCTTCAGTGGTAGAACCCTGGGGATTCTAGCTGGGGGATTTGTGACAACATCTGACAGTGACATGTTGTACATTAAAAAGTAGGACGTTTTGCAGGCATCTTTGCTTTTACTCTTTGTCAACTCTGGTTACTTTACTTTTCCCTTCCTGTTTCTTTTTTCTCTTCCTCATAGGCAGCAACTACTTTGCATCCAATAGACATACACACTATTGGGCTCTCTGCATGCACAGCTTCTCTGTGTTGTATACCTATATCTATCTATGTAGATATACATTTCATACATATACAATTTGTCTCCACAAATTGGTAATTTTCTAAAAATGTTATTAAGTAATTAGATTTAATAAACATTTTACTCCGTGTACTGTATGCCCAAGTTCATGAAATTATGAACTCACTGCTTCAGAAAATAGGAAAATAGTTCAGTCAAATGAGTTACTAAAGACGGCCAGAGTCTCACTCAGAAGGCCTGAGCCATAATATGATACTAAGAATGAAGAAACAGGGATGGCAGAAAAGGGGACTGAAGAGTGGACAGAGTCAGCAAGCCATTGTGCAGTGCATGGGAGGAAAAAAAACAGGGAGGAATGGCATGAGCAGGGGGAACAGCACATTTCCATTATTGATATCACAGCCAGTTATTCATTCCCTGCCCATACCATACCTACCTAGCAGGCAACAGCCCTCTTTCCTAGCAGGAGGTTTTAAGGATAATCATGGCACTTTAACTTTCCACAAGCTCACTTGCAAAACAAACCATTTGTTATATCTTTGCTTTTCAATAGATGTGTGCGTGCACATGAGTGTGTGGCAAATTATTCACTTCCAGTAACTTCTTAAAGTTCAAACCAGAGCATTTTCACAACCATCCTGACTTAGAGGATGTCATCTGTCTTACTTCTCCCTCTCCACATACACTCCTCGGCTCCCCAGCTGTAACTCCTCTCTTTAGAGCCACCAACCTCAAGGCTTCTCTGACAGTCTGCAGAATTTCCCAGTGTCTCCCTTTCACATAATCCGGAGAAATGTCAAAAAGAAACTTCTTTCCAAGCTCCATGACCTACATTCATAAACGTTCCTAGTAGCAATTTGGGTTCTCTGGATCCACTTTCTCTAAAAGTTCCAAGTGTCTTCACAACCTAATCCTCTTAATTAATCTACCCAGAAATACCAACCCTCTTGAGAAACAATAAGAAATAATATTCCTTCTTTCTAGGTAATATAGTAAAATCTTTTTTTTTTTTTTTTGAAACAAAGAGAGATTATATCCTTGGATTCTATGACTATCCTGGATATCTCGAAAGGATTTAAGGCTGTTTACAAGGGTTTCTAACCTACAACAAAAGAACACAAAGGAGAAGTGGGCCAAGAAAGGGGAGGGAAATAAGAATAGAGCCCATATCCCAGAGTTTCTTCTTCTCCCTGAGCACACAGCAGGAACATATGCTCCCTGTCACAGAGCTCAGGCTTGCTGTGGTTGAGCTACCTTCAGCGTTTTCCAGGCTTAACGACACCTGTTACCTAACGGTTCTCCCTGCTTCCATGCCTGTTTAAGCTTCCTCCACACTGCAGCAAAAGTGACGTCATATCACAAGTTGGATCAATCATTCCCCTACTTAAAACTTTCAACAACTTCCCCCTGCATTTAGAATGGAACCCAAACTCTATACCATGGCCCTCAGAGTCTTGCATGGCTAGCTTTCCAATCTCATCTTATGCCCCACTCTCATTCACAGTCCCAAGTCACTCTGGACTCCTTCCTATCCCTTGATTATGCCTACCTCAAGGCTTCTGTGCATATTATACCTCCTGCTGGAGGTATACCACCTTTTGTATGGCGAACTCAGTTTAAGTGTCATCTTTTAAGAGAAACTTCTGTTCTACCCTTCCTATTTAAAGTAATTTCCTGACTCTGTTGTCATTTACCTTGACGTCTTATTTATTGGTATTTTTGCATGTATATAGTCACTGATTTGTTTATTATATATCTCCACCTTCATCTGTAGACTCCCAGCTAGAATGCAAATTCCACGAGGCAGGAGCCATTTCTGTTTTGTTCTCTCTTATATCTTCAGTATCCAGCTCAAAGTGTGACATGTAGTAAATGCTCAGTAAGTATCCACTGAATTAAATAATAAAATTGGCGCTAAGCTTTCTAAGCCAACACTGGATAGTTAAACAATTAATAATATTTCCAAGATTGGCGGGGAGGGCAAGGCAAAGCAACTTCTTATTTGGGGAAACAACTATTTTGCCATTAAAAACAAAAGGAAAATTTTCCTAGTGTTCCTTAGAAAGCATATTATTTAATGAAGTGAAGAATGTCCTCATCAATATTCTTAGACTGTAGTCAATGACCAGCTTCAAAAAGTTGTTTTATTTAAAAATAAAGAAACCTTGATAAAAGATAATGACATTATAGATACTGCAAATCAATATATTCTCTTCCTTCTAGGATACACATATGATTTTGTCTAGAGGCTCAGCTGTAGTTAACACCGATAGCTCTTCCCCCAAATCCATATACTCCTCTTCTTCCATCTAGACTGTATTTTCCAGCCTCCCTTGCAATTAGGTATGATAATGTGACTAAATTCAAACCAATGAAATGGGAAAGAAAATTATGTGCATTGTTTCCAAACCTGGTTCATAAAAACCTTCCACTGAGCTCTTCTATACTCTCCTAATCTATTAAGCTGTTTGAAACCCTGAAGAAAACTTTAAAAATCTTGTGTTGAATATAATAAAAATAACTGAAATGAAAAATTTACTAGAGGGAGTCAAAGGCAGATCTGAGTAGGCAGAAGAAATAAGCAGAGAATGAAGATAGGACAACAAAATTATCAAATCTGAGGAACAGAAAGAAAAGAGATTGAAGAAAAGTGAACAGAGCCTGAGAGACCTTTGGGATATCATCAAGTGGCCAACACAAACATCATGTGAGTTCTAGCATGAGAAGAAACAGAAAAAGAGGAAGAGAGAATATTTGAAGAAATAATGGCTGAAAACTCAAATTTGATGAAAGACATGAATATAAACATCCAAGTAGCTCAATAAACTTTAAGTTCTGAAATTCACTGAGACACATTATAATCAAACTTTCAAAGACAAAGAGAGAATCTTGAAAACAGCAAGAGAGATATGACTCATTATGCACAAAAGATCCTCAATAATATTATCTGCACATTTGTTATGAGAAACTTTGGAGGCCAGAAGCCAGTGGGCTGATGGTCATTAGCACTAAACTTTCCCTACAAAAAAATGTTCAAGGAAGACCTATAGGGTGAAATGAAGTGTCTCTAGACAGTAACTCAAAGGAATGAAGAAATAAAGATCTCAAAAAAGAGAAATACATTGGACAATTATAAAAACTAGTATTATTGTAACAACAGTTTGTAATTCCACTTTTTGTTTTCTACGTAATTTTAAAAACTGATGCACTTAAAAGAATTATTAGTTTATGTTTGGGGGCATACAATGTATAAAGATGTAATTTTGTGACTTCAGTAATCAAAATAGATGGGGACAGAGCTACAAAGGAGCAGAGTTGTTGTATATTGTTAAAGTTAAGGTGACATAAACTCAAATTAGAGTGTTATAACTTTAGGATGTTAAATGTAATCCCCGTGGTAATCACAAAGAAAATACCTATAGGATATACACAAAAGGAATTCAAACATTTTACTACAAAAAAAAAAAAATCAACTAAACACAAAAGAAGACAGTAATGCAGGAAATGAGGAACAATAAAAGCTATAAGTCATATAGAAAATAGAAAAATGACAGAAGTAAGTCCCTCCTTATCAGTAATTATTTTAATTGTGAATGGATTAGACTCTCCAATCAAAAGACAGAGATTGACAAAATGAATAAAAACACATGATCCAATTATATGCTGTCTTCAAGAGACTCACTTTAGATCCAAAAACACCAATAGATTAAAAGTAAAAGATTGGAAAAAGATATTCCATGCAAATAGCAACCAAAAGAGAGCAGGCATGCCTATACTAATATTAGACAAAACCAACTTTAACACCAAAAGGCTTACAAGAGACAAAGAAGGACATTATATACTAATAAAAGATTCAACACATCAAGAACTTATAACAATTATAAACATTTGCACATCTAATGACAGATCATTGAAACATACATGTATGAAGCAAAAACTGACAGAATTGAAAGGAAAAATAGCCAATTCTATAATAATAGTTGAACACTTCAACACCCTCTGTCAATAATGGATAGAACAACCATGCAGAAGATAAGTAAGGAAATAGAGGACTTGAACAGCACAACAAACCAACTAAATATAACTGACATATACAGAATACTCTGCCCAACAACAGCAGAATACATATTCATCTTAAGAGCACATGGGATATTTTCCAGAATAGGGAAATATAATAGGTATTATTATACCTATAGGTATATTTATAGGTATATTATAAGTATAAATATACCTATAGGTATATTTATAGGTATACCTATAGGTATATTTACCTATAGGTATTATTATACCTATAATATAATAGGTATGTTTATATGATATATATACAAAGTATCTTTTCTGACCACCATGAAATCAATAACAGAAATAAAACTGGAAAATTCACAAATTTGTGGAAATTAAACAATATACTCTTAAACAACAAATGGATCAAAGAAAAAAAAATCACAAGAAAAATTAGAAAATACTTAGAGATAAATGGAAACAGAAACACAACATAACAATACTTATGGGATTTAGTGAAAGCAATGGTAATAATAGGAGAAATTTATAGCTATAAACACATATTAAAAAACAAGAAATATCTCAGATCATTAACCCAAGTATACAACTTAACTAGAAAAAGAAGACAAACTAAACCTAAATCTAGAAGAAAGAAGGAAATAATAAAGATTAGAGCAGAGATAAACAAAATAGAGAATAGAAAAATAATAGAGAAAAATCAATGAAACTAAAATTTATTTTTTGAAAAGATCAACAAAATTGACAACCTTTAGCTAACGGACTAAGAAAAAAAAGAGAAGACTCTAATCACTAAAATCAGAAATGTAAGTGGAGATATTATGACCAATTCTACAGAAATACAAATAAAAGGGATTGTAAGAGAGTACTATGAACAATTGTATGTCAACAAATTGGATAACCTAGATGAAATAGACAAACTCCTAGAAATATAAAACCTATCAAAATTAAATAAAAAATAATAGAAAATCTGAATAGACCTACAACTAGTAAGGGAATTGAATCAGTAATCAAAAATCTCCCAACAAAGCAAAGCCCTAGACCTGATGGATTCACTGGTAAATTCTATTACGTTGGTGCAAAAGTAATTGTGGTTTTTGCAATTATTTTTAACCTTTTAAACCACAATTACTTTTGCATCAACCTAATACCAAACATTTAAAGAATTAATACCAATCCTCAGACTTTTTGAAAATGTTGAAAAGGAAGGAACACTTTCTAACTCATTCTATGAGGTCAGTATTACCCTGATATCAAAGTCAGACAAAGACACTACAAGAAAACTACAGACTAATACCTCTTATGAACATTAATGCAAAAATCCTCAATAAAATACTAGCAAACGAATTCAGCAACATATTAAAAGTATTATACATCATGACCAATTGGGATTTATTCTTGGAATGCAGGAATGGTTCAACATATGAAAAGCAATCAGTGTAATACACCACATTAATGGATTGAAGAAAAAACAACTACATGATCATTTCAATCAATGCAGAAAAAGCATTTGACAATATTCAGCACTCTTTCATGATTAAAAAAATATGCAACACTCAATAACCTAGGAATAGAAGAAACTACCTCAGAATAATAAAAGCCATATGTAAAAACATCCACACCAAACATCACACACAATGATGAAAGACTGCAAGCTTCACAACTAAGATCAAGAACAAGGCAAGAATGTCTGCTCTTATCACTTTAATTTGACATAGTACTGGAAATCCTAGCCATAGAAATTAGATAAGAAAAAGAAATAAAAAGTGTCAAAATTGGAAAGGAAGAAATAAAATTATCTCTGTTCACAAATGATATAATCTCACATGTAGAAAACTGTAAAGATTCCATAAAAATCTCATTAAAACTAATAAATAAACTCAGCAAAGTAGCAGAATACAAAGTCAACACACAAAAATTAGTTGCATTTATATACACTAACAATGTACAATCTTAAAAGAAAATTATTTTTAAAAATCCCATTTACAATAGCATCAAAAATAAAATATTTAGGAATTAACCAAGGAAGTGAAAGACTTGTACAATGAAAACTACAAAATATTGCTGAAAGAAATTAAGTAAGACATAAATAAATGGAAACACATCCCACATTCATGAATTGGAAGGCTTAATATTGTTAAGATGTCAGTACTACCTAAAGTGATCTACAGATTCACTTTAATCTCTATCAAAATCTCAATGATGCTTTTTGCAAAAAAAAAGAGAAAAAAAATCCACACTAATATTCATATGGAATATCAAGTGACCGCCACCCAAATAGCCAAAGCAATCTTGAAAAAGAACATCAAAGCTGGAGGACTCATACTTCCTGATTTCATACTGTAGCTTTTACTACCAAGCTACAGTAATCAAAACAGTATGGACCTGGCATAAAGACAGACATATAGGCCAATGGAATAGAATAGAGAGCCCAGAAGTGAACCGTTGCATAAATGGTCAAGTGATTTTTGACAATGAGTAAGGGACTGTCTTTTCAATAAATGGTGCTGGGGAAATTGGATATCCACACGTAAAAGAATAAATTTGGACACTTACCTGATACCCTATAAAAAAAAACTCAAAATGGATCGAAGGCCTAAATGTAAGAGCTAAAACTATAAAACTCTTAGAAGAAAACAGTACAAAAGCTTCACAACATTGGATTTGGCAGTGATTTTTTAGATATGAAGCCAAAGGCAAAGGCAACAAATTGAGTTTCATGAAAATGTAAAAATTTTTTGCATTGAAAGACAATGTTAACATAGTAACAAGACAACCCACAGAAGAGAAAGGAGTATTTATAAATCACTTATCTGATAGAGGATTAATATCCAGAACTCCTAAAATTCAAAAACAACAAAAACGACTGATTGAAAATTGGGCAAAGGACTTGAATAAACATTTCTCCAAAGAAGAAAGAGGTGGGGGTATCTTTTGCATTGCATAAATACCCACAGGATGGAATTCCTCAGTGGGTTATTGCATGACTCGGGCTGCAGATGAAAAAAAATCACAACCTCAAGTGTTGTCCTACCTCAAGAGGCAAAGTTCAAGCTCATTGATAATGCTTTAACAAAATTTTCTAGATGTAAAAACAAATGAGCTAATCAATGTAACAAAACAGAGTCCATAGACAGATAGACAGATGATAGATAGATAGATAGGTAGTTACATACATACATACATACATACACACTTACATACATACACACTTACATACATACATACTTACATACATACACAGATATAGATACAGATACCTGGTTTATAACAAAGGTGACACTGCAGTACAGTGATAGAAAGGATGGACTTTTCAATAAATGGTGTTGGAACAATTGGTTATACATATGAAAAAAAATGTACTTTGACCCTTATCTCACATGACATGCAAAAAAATTAATTCCAGAAGAACTTCAGATCTAAATGTGAAAGATAAAACAACAGCAATTTTAGAAGAAAACATGGAAGAGGTTTTCATGACTTTGGAATAGGCAAAGTTTGTTTAAATGGGACACACAAAAAGTACCAGACACAGAGTAAAAAACTGATCAAATAGATTATGCAAAATTAAGAACTTTTGTTCATCAAAAAAACCCATTAAGAGAGGGAATAAACAACTCACAATGTAGAAGATACGTTCAATTCATATATCTGACAAAGGACTTATATCTAGAATCTGTTAAGAATTCCTACAAAATCAATAAGGTAGACAACGAATAGAAAAATGGACAAAACACTTGTTGCCAAATGGCTGATAAGCATACTAAAAGGAGCTCAACTCCATCAGTCATTAGAGGAATGCAAGTTGCAACCATAAGGTGATGCCTCTCCAGATCCACAAGAATGCCTAAAATAAAACAAGCAAAATACCAAATGTATTTTGCTGAGAATGTGAAGAAACTGGAGTTCCCATTCATTGATGCTGAGAATGCAAACAGGTACATTTTCCTGAAATTTCACACTGTGCCCCAGAAATTCCACTCTTATGTTTATACAAATGATTCAGTAATTGAACTACCAGGTAAATATTGAACAGAAATGAGTTCAAAGATTCATCAAAGACACATAGTAGAATATCTATAGCAGCACTACTCAGATAAGCCCATTGTCTGGAAAAACAAAAATTTACCGGCAAACAAACATCAGACTCCTTATGGAGTTGTCTAACCTGGGCAGCTATCAGTATATACCATACTGCTCCAATAGTATTACACTTTGAAACCTCTTAACATGGTTCAATCAATTATTCAGGTGTAGCATAGTGTAGCGTTTAAGAGCCTGTGCTCTGAAGCCAAACTGTATAGCTTACTCGACACATGATTTTGGTCAAGTTACCTAAACTTTCCATTTCTTCATTTATTCATCTGTCAAGAGGAGATGATAATGATAGTACTTTCCTGATAGAGTTTTTTAAAAGACTGAATGAATAAATAAAGCATTCAGAACATTGCCCAGCATATAGTAAATATTTAAAAAATTAATATGGGTTATTATATCTCTACCATATGCTCTAATGCTGTGATATGGCACCAGAACAGATGGAACTACAAAAATAACCATATGGTAGGGGTGGCTGGTTAGCTCAATTGGTTAGAGCACGGTGCTAATAACACCATGGTTGCTGGTTCAATCCTTTCATGGGCCACCGTGAGCTGCGCCTTCCTTAAACAACAAAAACAAAAACCCACATGTGAATGAGAATCAATGAGTCACCAAAAATACATGAATTAACTTTCAAAGGTTTGATAAAATCTAACAAGCAATAGAAAGTGTAAAGATTGAATTCAGACTGCTTTGTTTTCCTGTGGTTCATGGTTTATATCTGTACATCTGACAAATACTGTTATTGTGTCTTTGGTTTTGTTTTAGAAGGAGGAGGAATTATGCCCATAACTAATAAAATGTTTCTTTTTTTTTAATTTATTGCGGTGACAATTGTTAATGAAATTACATAATTTCAGGTGTACAATTCTGTGTTACATCATCTAAGCCACCTCCAGACTGCTAGGAAGGTCAGACATGTGGAATGGGCTGGTCCCACACCCGCATGTGACCACTAAAGATCGAGAGGGCTATTTCGGCTGTGGGGTCCCCCCATCCCTTAAACAAGCGAAAGATACCAGCCCCACCCCAGCCCAGGGTTCCAGAGCTAGGGAGAGAAGTCCCAATAATTTTTTGGTTGTGAAAAACAGCGGAGATTGTGACTGAGTGAAATAGTGAGGCTGCACTCACAGGTGCCGGACTGTGCTCGGCCTTACCCACCCGTGGAATCACGTGCTCTGAGCTCCAGGGCTGGGGCAGCAGCTGGAAAGGCAGCAGGGACATATGGTGGGGAATTGAATCATCTGTCTTGGGACAGGGGCTGGAGAGGCAGCTTTCTCCTGGACAGGGAAGCTGGCAGAGGCCATCGTTTCTTTGTTGAGCTCTCCTCCTTCCTGGCGTGCGAACACAGGTGGCCTCCATTTCTGAATCTCCGCTGTTCATTCACCCCGCCCAGGTGATCTGAGACCTGGACCTGCCCAACTTTGGGGCACACCCAGGCTGCTTTCAATGGCTGCTTGCCTTGGCTCAAGGAACCCAGACAAGCAGCATCTGGCTTGAGTGTGTCCTCTGGCTAAGCAGCCCTAAGCCGGCACTAGCAGCAGTTGGCCTTGGTTCACAGCTTGGCCTCTCAAAGGTGCTTCCAAGCAAAGCACTGGCAGCAGACAGCTGTGGATTTCTCTCTGGCTCCTGTTGGGTGGACCCAGGTGAGGCACAGGCTGTGGCTGAACTTGACCTATAACAGATCCCCTCCAAGATGGTCCTGGGGCTGGCACCCCCAGTGCCCAGCTTCAAAATGAACTGGAGCATCACTCAGCCGTCTCCAACTAAAACACACCCAAGGCGCAGATTGGGCAGGCACCAGAGTCCTGCTAGGCAGACCCCCCTGCTCCATAGGGTCAGCCCCTGCACAACAACTCTTCCACTGTAGTCAAGGCAGGTCCTCACAACCAGTGCGCCCAAGGGTCAGTCCCTCACATTGATGTGCAATTATCAACCAAGGCTCACCTACAAGAGGAGGGCGCACACAACCCACACAAGGGACAGACCTGGAGCGTGTGGCTCAGGTGACCAGAAAGACTGCGCCACTGAACCCCACAGCACACCTACTACATAAGGCTAATCTACTAAGTCTGAAAGACACAGCAGCCCTACCTAATACATAGAAACAAACACAGGGAGGCAGCCAAAATGGGGAGCCAAAGAAACATGTCTCAAATAAAAGAACAGAACAAAGCTCCAGAAAAAGAACTAAGTGAAACAGATATAAGCAATCTATCAGAGGCAGCGTTCCAAACACTGGTTATAAGAATGCTCAATGACCTCATAAAAATGGAGATGGAAACCATGAAAAAGAACCAGTCAGAAATAAAGGATACAATAATGGAAACAAAGAATATATTATGGGGAATCAACAGTAGATTAGATGAAGCAGAGGATCCAACAAGCAATGCAGAAGATCAGGTAGCAGAAAACACGCAACCAGAACAGCAAAAAGAAAAATGAATCCAAAAACTTGAGGAGAGTTTAAGGAGCCTCTGGGACAATATCAAGTGTACCAACATTCACATTATAGGGGTATCAGAAGGAGAAGAGAGAGAGCAGGGAATTGTAAACCTATTTGAAGAAATAATGACAGAAAACTTCCCAAACCTTATGAAGGAAATGGACACACAAGCCAGGAAGCAGAGTCCAAAACAACATAAACCCTAAGAGACCCACACAAAGACACATCATAATTAAAATGCCAAAGGTTAAAGACAAAGAGAATCTTAAAAGCAGCAAGAGAAAAGCAGTTAGTTACCTGCAATGGAGCCCCCATTAGATTCTCAGCTGATTTCTCAGAAACACAGAAACTTTGCAGGCAAGAAGGGAGTGACAGGAAATATTTCAAGTGATGAAAAGCAACAACCAAGATTGCTAGGTATGGTGCCAGATAGGTATAGATCTATCAGGGTGATAGATGGGAATGGGGTTGGAGGCAGGGTGAACAAGGTGAAGGCATTAAGAAATATAAATTGACAGTTAATACAGTATGGGGAATATAATCAATGTTGTAAAGATCATGTAAGGTGCCAGATGGGCACTGGACTTATCAGGGGGATCACGTCATAGACCGTGTAGACGCCTGACCAAAGCACTATACACCTGAAGAGCTGAAGCAGAATAATATTGAATGTCATCTGTAAGTAAATATATAGGTGTATATAGTCACAGGATGTGAAGTACAACATAGGGAAGATAGTCGATGGTATTGTAATAGCTATACAAGATGTCAGACAGGTAGCAGCTTGGAGGGTGGGTTATCACTTTATGAGGGGTTTAAATGTCTAACTACTACGTTGCTTTGTACAACTGAAACTAATTAAAAAATCATTTAAAAAATTACATACTCAAAGTCATAGAATTAATAAAATTGGAACATGGTCTGACTGAGTCCAGGTCTTTAAAGCAATCTCTCACCCATCCTAAATATACATACATTTCTCACTACAGCTAGATTTTTTCCCCTTTCATTGTCACCTGGAATGGAGCAAGTCTTACAGCAGTGGTATGTATAAGCAGGTGTTTGTTTCTATCTTTTGGTGGTTTTAGGCTTTATTTTGTTTTGTTTTCAGTTTTTCTGCTAGAAGCCTGAATCATTTTAATCACGTTTTAAAGACCCCAAACACTTTCAGTATCCTAGAAAGGATCATTTTTATTTGATTTCACATACATTAGCTTTCACAACTTATCCCAAGATTGTTGAGTCATGTATACCCAGAAAGGAAGAGGTGGTTGGCAGATGAAGTCTGCTCTTAGTCATGTGCTATTGCTGATGTTAGCTTTTTTTTTTTTTTTTTACTCAAGCTTGACATGGCATTGTCTTTAATTCTCACAAGAACAAGAACAAAAGCTCTTTAATCAGTTTCAGTTATGTAAATTTTGTTTTCTACTGAGTAACTTCTCCACATGTTTTCCTTTTCAGTTTTCACCACCGCAAGGTATTTAGGCTTTTTGTATCTTGTCAAAGGCTGGATGCTGGTTCTTGGAGGCAAGCAGCCAAAATTTCCCGTGGAGAAGCCAAGATGCTGAAAGGGGAAGCCTAGGTTTGGGGATTTTGACAGTCACCAATATCCCCTAAAATGCTGACCAAAAGCTTCATGTGGCTTTTATGCAGAAACTTCACGTTAAACTCAGTTCTCAGATTGGATAAATATAAGTTGGGATCATTTTTGCAAGCTTTTCCAAGGTTCAAATGTTTTAGTTACTTCATATCTACAGAAGCATCTTTCATGTCTATGGCAGCATAAACAGTGGGAGGATTTAGTCCATTTGTTTATAATTTACATCATGAGGATCCAAAACTATAGTTGCTAAAACAGAAGCCATGAATGACCTACCTGATTATGCTTCCACATACTAAAGCTATGCTGGAGTGGAACCACCAGAGCCATTGAAAAATAGGGAAAAATTAAATGAAAAAAAATAATTCAAATCGGTTGGGGTCCAGTCCAGACAGACATCCAGCTGTGGTTGAGCTTAGTTGTTCAAACTCGCTCACTACTGACGTTTGTATTCGGCTTTATACATTAACAAGAGTTATCATTTCCTTCACAGTACATGGAAGTCCCGGGAAGACAAATAATTGAGATTAGGCTTTTAAAGAATACAATTTATTTATTTAGAATAGGTAATATGTTCCCATGATTCAAAAGTCAAGAGATTATTCTAGTAAAATTCTCCTACTAGGACCCCAATATGCCACCCCAAAGGCAGCCAGCTTTACCAGTCTCTTATGCCTCCTTTCTGATATACATGTTTTGCATACACAAGCAAATACACATCTCTTTATATTTTTCCCCTCTCAAAAAGTGCAAAATGTTTATCTGGAAGGATAGTGTACATAATATACAAATTAAGTGTACATAGTATACATACTAAGTACCTAGTATGCAAAGTATGTGTTCATAGTATACATGTTGTATATATAATATTGTGTCCACTAGCATACTCCATTCTATACCTTCCTCTTTTATTTAACAATAAATGTACCTTGGAGATCTGTTTCATATTACTACAGAAAGAACTTCCTTATTTGTTTACGTGGCTGTCTAGTATAATATTCTGTTGTTTTGATGTGCCACTACATTTTTTTAATCAGTTCCCTATTGATAGACATTTGGGTTGTTTCCAGTGTTTTGCTATTATAAAGAAAGCTACTCTGTGTGTGTGTGTGTGTGTGTGTGTGTGTGTGTGTGTGTGTGTGATTTTACACATATGAAAATATAGCTGTAGGGTTAATTTCTAGCGATAGAATTGCCGTGTCATTTATAATTTTGATAGGTATTGCCAAATTATCCTTTTCAGAGGTTGTCCCAATTTAGATTTCCATAGAAATGTAAGGGATCACACATTTTCTTCGATCATTAAATGTGTCCTTTATGAAAAGAAAAAAAGGTGTTTTCTACACTGCTATGGTCTGAATGTTTTGGTTCATCTCTCCCCCCAATTCCCGTGTTGAAATCCTACCCCGAGAGATGATGGTATCAGGATGTGGGGCTTTTGGGAGGAGCTTAGGGCATGAGGGTGGAGCTCTCATGAATGGGGTTGTGTTCTTATGAAAGAGATTTCACAGAGATCCCTTGCCCTTTCCACCACATGAGGACACATGAACCAGAAGAGGGTCCTGAGCAGCACACAGCTGTGCTGGTGGTTCGATCTTGGACTCCCAGTCTACAGAATTGTGAAAAATAAACTGTTGTTTACAAGCCACGTGGTGCGTGGTGTTTTGTTATAGCAGCCTGAATGGACTAAGACACACATCATCAGAGGTAGACATTTTCTCCATTTCATTCTCCAGGGTCCAGGTTGAATCTGGCCTCCTTGCTGAAGGTTTCCTATCACCTAGGAGATCCTCCTTCCTCTATTTCATAGCATTGGCTATGCTCTCTTTTCAGTTTTGAGACATTTTCTTAAAGTCTCATATTCTCTAACACTTGAATTAGTACTTAATTCTTCATGAATATATGCTTATCGTCTCCTCAGACTGTAAGCTCCATGACAGCATTTAGTATTTCTTTAACTTCCCCACAATGCCCTGTAAAAGTTGCCCAATGAGTAATTGTGACCCACTGAGATGTTTGTAACGAATTGTAGGAAATATGAGTGGAATTTCAGGCATCAAAGTGATACTTTCTCTGTCTCAACTTTGGCATGGGTTGGGGAGGGAAATTGACCCTGCAAACAAAGAGAGCAGAGGTGGCGGGAAATACACAGATAAAATTAGATTAATATGTTGAGATTTACTGCAATCCTGCCACAAAGCCTTGATCTGTTAAATCCACTTATTTCTTATCTTGAAAATCATCCCGCCTCAAAATGTAGGTACTGGAACACTTCTGAACTCAGTTTAACCACCATTGTAGTCATCCCTAGAAGTTTCAAAGCATTGAATGTAAGAGTGTGTGATTCTTTGGCTGGTCCCCAGCCTAGGTCTGTGATGAGGTAATGAATCCTGGGGCTGTGTGTGAGATTTCATTCCACACTCCAGACTGCTGCCCATGTTCGCAGGCTCTCTCCCCAGCGAGACAGGATTAGACGCACTCATTTTCGGCAAGAAGAGATCTCCTACAGAGGTCACACTGAATGGAAGGAGGCAGTTGGGAACCTGTGTTCACTGATAATATGTCCTTGAATGGAAATGGATATGCCACACTTCCTATCCATCCAATTGCACTTTTCTTTAGAATTTGCAATCAGATCATAAATTGGTGGGAAAATGGAGCCAAAATATGATAGCTTCACGACAATTAAGAAACTAAGAAGTGTATATTTCAGGCAATGTTTGGCTACTTACTCTCCATTCAAAATTATGTAATCGTATCTCATATATATATATATATATAACTTCTAAATGGCCATTTTATATTTTTTTTCTGTTGAGGGAAGGATGTAAGCAAACAATCAGCAAGAATTACAATCAAAACTCTCTTTTTAAAGGTTCCTGGTAATATCAGTGTAATTATGCAGTCTTATTTACTTATTTTTGCCTTTTTAGTGCCCCAATTTTCCTTAACATTGCCGATTTGGCAGCAATCCAGGTAAACGTGATGCCCTTGTTTGCTACACCTCTCTGCCAGCCCACAGCATTAAATGAGATGATGTACGTAAATCTCAGTACTTGGCATAGAGTACATGCTCAGTAAATGATAATTATCCTGATTATTAATGATAAAATCCCACCATTAACAATTGCGTTGGTTTTCTTAAACTTTCACTTCTTTTAAAATATAAATAATTCTGGAAATATTTAAATTATAATAGGGGTAAGTTGGTTTATTAACTTTCCTGAAACTTTGGGGTCCTGGGATAGGGAAAAAACATAAAAATGGAATACATGTCTTCACAAATTTGGCCAAGGATATCAATAGTGTAAAAGTTAATTTTGAATTCTTTTTTTCCCCTCCCTTCTTCCACACCTCCCCTTCTGACACACTCCAGTTCAAGCCGTTGTTTCTCAGTCTAGTTGTGTAGGACACAGCTCCCTGGCCCAGGCTGGTGGTATATGAGCCTTGCGCTCTCCCCACCCCCACCAGGCAGTTGGTCACTCGTTGTCGATTGGCTGCTCACAGGAACTCACAGCTGCTCTCGTGCTCATGGCAGCACACAGTAGCCCATGGCAGCACACAGTAGCCCATGGCAGCACACAGCAGCTCACGTGAGCAGCCCAGCTCCAGGGAGAGCCGTTGTTCACAATCTTAGCTGTAGAGGGCACAGTTCACTGGCCTATGTGGGAATCGAACCGGTGACCTCGGCATTAGGAACATGGTGCTCCAACCACCAAAGCCACTGGGCTGGCCCTAATTTTGAATTCTAAATTTTAAAATAGTAATAATTTATATGTTTTCTAAAATAGTTAGGTAAAAATATATTTGGTCCATTGTGGCAGATAGTCACATGCTTGTAAAAGGGAGTGGAGTAAAAGTTTAATGAAAGGTTATGGTCCATTTTTAGGCTAACTGTTGTATAACATGGACCCCTCCAACATCACAAAATTCCAGCCAGAACCATCACCACCAAAGCCAGCCAGAAAGACTAGTCAGAAAGGTGGGATATCCTGATGTCCAGCACCCATTTTTATTGCTTTGGTTGCCCAGCACCTGGTATAAATATTCTACCATCATCATTTCTATAAAGATACTCTTTATAAAGATATTCTTTTTTTAATGTAAATCTGACCCACATTCTTAGAAATCATCATCACTCTTTGAGAGTGTCTGATTCAGAGAAATGATCAAAAGTCTCTTTAAAGTAACCTTGATGACTAATTAAGCTAGATGACATATTAAAAGTTTTACACATCCTTGAAAGACAAGTATTGTCATTTTGTTTTAAAACTATAAATCCTCTTATGGTCCCATCCAGTACCTGGCCTCAATCCTCAGCTTGGCTTCGTTCTAGGTTTCTCACTTCCTTTTCAGAAACGGAAGATTGAAATACGTCCAGCTTCATATGCACTGGCTTACACATCCATGTTTACTGATCTGAGAAGAGTACTCTCATAAAGGAAAGCCCCTCTGTTTCCCACAGGTCTCCTGACCACTCCTTCTCCTCCACCTTCCCTCCCTCCCTCAGATCTTCAATAAGGAGGACACAATTTTAACTCTTCTTTTTGACATGGTCCTTAAAAGAAGCTATTGAGCGGGAGAGAATAAAATTTTTCAACATGTTCTTTAAAAAAATAATTCTTTTTCTATTTTTCATCATGCAGGATTCAAGGGTGTGCTGTGTAAACACAGAAGCTATGGAAAGAAAAGAACTAGGAAGGTGGCTGCAGATCTTTCAAGTAACTGTCTCCACTGGGATGTTAACCTGGGAGTGGTTTTATAAAATATGTAGAAAACAAGAAAATGGACATGCTGGTACACTGAAAACCAAATAAATAAGAATATTTTATTAAATTAATGCAGGTGTAAACAGTGACAACCAAATGCAGAATTAGATATCATAGATATCTGCCTATGCCATTTACAATAAAATATAAGACAAAGGGATAATATAACTTATAAATCCAACACCATGAAAAGGCATTAAGACTTAGGAATGGAGTGGCATGTACTCGTATGTCTGGCTCAGCCAAAACCCTCGCTTGTACTTCACACAAACAGGGGTCACTGTCCAAATGAGCATGTGCAAAAAGACAACAGAAGACATTCTGTTGGAGATTCTGTTTCTTCAGCCTTGACATGTGGCAAAGTGAAGAAGGTTTTCCTTGTCATCAGTCCAGGGAAATAGCTAAGAGGGAAGGAATACTCTGGGAGCTCCTGAGAGGCCATCAGAATCTCAATGCCTTTGGAAAGCAGCACGTTAAGAGGTCAGTGCATTGATGAGAACCGGCAAGACTCATGGGTTTAAGCACAGATCATGTGCTTTTACTGGTACAGATGAGAATCTAAGGACAAGATACTCTATTGGAATTTCCGAAAAGAACATGAAATTTTGCAAGTGCAACATCAAAGTAAAGTTTATACTCAAGAGAAAACAGAAAGAAAAAAGTTCCAGATATGATTCTGTCACACAGAATTAGTAATAAAGTTACCCTGTAGGACTCAGTTGACCCAATGTACCCTAGAGAACCCATAGGTCCCACTTTGAGAAACACAAAATAAACCAAATCCAAACTTATTCATAAAGCAAGTACTCAACAAATGCTGATTGTCAAAATGTAGGTGTAGTACGTATTTAGCATGTACCAAGTCTTATGAAAGATACTAAGAGTTTATAGAAAAGATGACCTAAAAACAAATAAAATAGTGCCTGACTTCTAGGAACTTCCAATGTTGTGGCTGCTACATAAGAAATAATATATTAAATAAAAAAACAGCAAAGTGCACAGCAGGCATATAATGTGTTACCACTTATGTGAGAAAGAGGAAGAAATAAAAAATACACTTTTTATATACATTTCCACATATACTCATAGAATATTTTCAGAAGAATAATAAACAAAAGATGGTTGCTTCTAGAAAGGGAAACTAGATGACGAGGAGGAAGGAATGGAGACTTTCTAATGTTTTCTATTGGCCCTTCTGAATTTTAAATAACGGAAAGGTATGAATTCAAAATTCAACTGCATTTAAATAAAAAAGAGCTGCTAAGCAATAGCAGACAGTATATAAGAAAGCATCAGAGTGCATAGTAAAGGCAAGTAAAACAGGGGTAAATATAATGATAGGAAAGGAATTTAAGAGTTATTGCCACCGTTTTAAAAGATACTGACTTCTCCTCATAAACTAAAATTGCTTTGAATTTGAATAAACATTAAAATGTTTAAGTATTTTCAACTATTTAAGACCACAGAAACTGGCCCAGTAGAGTGTCCCCTTGTTTTGGTAGCATTTCTAGACTTTCTTCCTCACACCATCATTCTCCTCCAACGCCTTATGCTATGACACCACACTAAACTGGAATGAGGAATTTTCTTACCAATCTCCCCCATTGTTCTATAAGCTCCTGTAGGGGAGATAATTTATCTTCCTCACATCTGTAGACTCACTGCCTGGCACAGGGATTGACATGCAAAGGCATTTCTTAAATGTTTGCTGAATGGATGAATTTCTTAAAGTAAAACACAACTATAAATTGTATTCTAAAATTAAGCTAGATTAACTGTCTAAAAAGACAGTGAGTGACAGTCCCAGAAATCTGAGGTCTGCTATTTACTGGCTTGGGCAAGTTATTTTATCTCTCTCTACTCCATGAACTGTATAATCATAGAGTTTACCACAACACAGTTGTTACAGGATTAAATGAGATTATGTATATAAGATACCACATAGTTGTAAAGCTGATATTTAAATGCAACAGGTACTATGTAACATATTTTACCTTGAGGTCCGAGAATAAGGTTATTGAGACATTTGAGGTCTGAGTATAAGATTATTCAAGTCATCCAAAGTATCAGTGAGTTAAATCAGTGAGTTAAATATACAAACCAATGGTTTGTTCTGTATGCTTCCTATGTACCAATACTTATACAGGATACAAAGCACCTTTCAAATATTATACATTTTACTGGACACACACGACATTAAGCAATAAATTTAGTTTGGTGACAAAATTTTAACTTCTATAAGATATCTTCAAAAGAAATCATTTATAAACACAGTCACATGACAAGATCCTATAGATTTAAAATAAATAGAAATAACTCATACTTAAATACTGTTGCAACACAGAAACTGCCAATGACGCAGAAGACAAATCGAGACATTGAGTGAAGGCAAAGGGCACTTTTGCAGGAACTGACCATTAAATCAGGGAATCTCGACTTGTTTTCCTAGGATGAGTGATGGACAATTTGCATGGACACTCATCATTCAGAAGTGTCCTTTCTCCTTTTCAGATGCACCGATGAGTCTCCCAGTCATTTTGAAGTACCAAGGATTCCGTCCAGGCTATCCTTTCTGTAATAACTCCCTCATTCTTTGTTCTCCTCTTCTGCTTTCCCAGCTTCCATTTTCAGTGCTTGGGCCTTTTCGGTCTTACATCATCTGCAGCCCACCGGCGTGGCCTGTTTTGTACCTCTGGTCATGCTTAGCCCTGACAAGCCACAGGTTGAGAATCCCTGCTTTAAGATCAGCAATTTTGATGCTGGATTACGTCTCCTCAAATTGTGTATCTGGAGAGTAATAATGGGAAATATTTGATATTTGCTAGAGGATTTAATAAATATGCAAGAATATAAAGAGGCAGATTATATTTTTGCCCAATTATCTTTACATAATAAAGGGTGACCAACCATCCTGGTTTCTCCAGGACTGTCCTAGTATTAAAACTGAGGGTCTCGTGTCCTGAGAAACCCCCGAGTCCTGGGCAAACTGGGATGGTTGCTCAGCCTAGGATGATTTACACAACATTCACTCATTAGCTTTATTTACCAATACAAAGGAGTCTATGGACCACAAAATGAATCCTGCCTGAGCTTGTCCAAGCTAATTAGACTACATTAAACTTGGGCTTCTTGTGAAGTTTGGTTTCTAAGTACATTAAAAAGAATTACACCTTCATATAAATTTCTTTTTAATTCAATCAGCTGGGTAAGGTGGTTCTGACCTTTTATAAACAAGACATTTGTGGCAAAATGGAATTAAACAAATAGGTTAAGAGTAAGGTTCTCTGGTCAAGCTAGTGGGCCTCAAAGCCTGATTTTTATCACTTACCAGTGTGTTTTGGGGCAATTTACATTATCTTCTTGGCCCTGTTTTCTCTACTGTAAAGGAGGATAATCCTAGTGTTTATATCTTTGACTTGAGGGGGTGTGGGAATTAAATGACGTAGCACACATGAAGCAGTTAACACAGTGCCTGACACAAAACTTCTATCTATCTATCTATCTATCTATCTCTCTCTCTCTACCCACCCATCTATCTATCCATCCATCCTTCCATCCATCCATCCATCCATCCATCCATCCATCCATCCATCCATCCATCATCTATTATCTAGCTAGCTAGCTAGCTATCATCTCCCATCCACATAAGTCAACTTGGTCCCATTGCCGGAGAAGTTGGCAGCCGAGCAATAGAAACCTAGCAGAGAGAACCTGCTTCCTCCCCATCTCCAGCCCTCCCACCCCCAAAACACATACAAAGCCGCTCATCATTCTTTCCTCTCAAAGGCCATCCCTAAATCTTCTCAGACTGTGGAAGGAATTCTTATAGGAGAGTTCTGAGGCACAAAGCCAGCAGTTATAACAGCCAGCATTCTTTAAAAGGGGGGAGGGCGGATTATGGCTGATAAATTTCTCCTTGTTATTACTTTAACTTTTTGTTTCCTTTTCCTTCAACTTCCCAATCCCTGCTAATAATCTTACCATTTTGTTTCTTCAAATGAACGTCTTGCGTGCCACATTTTTCCACATCCATCATTCTCACTTGAAAAAAAAATCATTTTTATTTCCACAAAACACAATTCTGTGTCCCACACAGTGACTTAAGTTTAAATTCCAGGTTCCTATGAAACAGTTTTAATCCCCGAGGAAATCTGGTAGACTTCTTATTCCTTGGGTCCCAACCCCTGGGGTTAGGTCAACAGTTGAGGGCACATGCTTTCGCTCCCAGATTTTCTTTAGGAGTATATACTTTTATTTTCCATCCTTCCCTCAGAGATGGACCGTATTCTGAGGTAATTTATTATGCCTTGATTTTCTAGTCATTTCTAATGCCAACTAATTATTTTTCAAAAGGAAATATTCAAACTGCAAGTTGGCAACCATGACTTCCTTGAATAAATCAACTCTATCTCTGGATCTTCCTATCATTGAAAATCGATTATATTCTGGTTAACTGTCTCCGTTCTGTTTTCAGTCTATAGACACAGCAACCTTCACTCCCGCAGTTATACTCCTTTCCCACATCCACCTACCCTCTTAAAGGGTTGTGGGGAATTTCTTAACGACTACTGGAATTCCCTTCCATTTTCCACTTCCCTTTTAGATATCAGATAGCTCTATGTGAATCTTCCCTTGGTATACTTCTCAAAGTACTGGAGAACTGTTTACTCTGAATCATCTTAAAATGGGAGGAAATTATTTGAATAGACTAATTTTCCTATATTTTAATTGTTGCCGCAAGTAAATACAGAGATTTAGAAAACTACATAACACCCTCAGCCAGAAATCTTGCAAACTACTCTATGGTAAAAGTATCACAGCTCTACAGAATGAACTATTTGTATAACTTATGGTGCCCAGAAACCAGCTCAATATAACAGTACAACTAACTGCAAGACTCAAATTTAACCAAAACTAACAGGCATTTTAGCTTTCTCTCTCCTGTAAGTCTGTGATCATTTATAAAATGGAATGAACCTGTATCACACTTGGTCTTTTTCAATCTGCTTACATACCTGTTCTCCCATCCCATCCTGTACACGTGGTCTTCACCCAGCAATCCTGCTCGGCTTCACTATAATTGCTACTAAACAGTGGCATGTCTTTGTGCCACCTTGCAAAGGCAAGTCAGGTTTCCCTGCAGTTACGATCCAACTGTCATCCCCTCAGAAATGCTACGACCGTGTTCACCACTGCCCTCCAATGCAGGTGATGCTACTGAACAGCAAGATGAGCAGGACGGGAGGAAGAGGTGAGCCACAGGTTCACACGGTAGCATCAACAGCACCTACTTTGCATAATTGAAAATTGGCCCTGAAAGGGATGGCTAATAGGAAGGCAATATTCTATAAATCAGTGTTTCCTGGTGGGGGCACAGCTAGCATTGTGGGTGGGACAATTCAGTTACTTGGGACTGCCCTGCACCTTACAACAGATTTAGCGTCCTTGGCTTTGCCTACAAAGTGCCATGGGAACAACAGGAGCACCCCCATACATTCCCCCACACCCCCTGAGATCATTGCAATAAAGGAAATACCATCTCTTTTTAGGCAGAAGATGACTGTCAGGGCTACGAGTAACAACGGGATGGCTCCCACAATTGCCAAGTGAGTCCTCGTATTTGGTGGAGCTGTAGGTCGTTCTAAAAAAAGAATACAACAAAAAGAAACTAAAGATAAAATTTTGATGAGAAGGGGTCAAGAGAATAATAATCATCCTTGAAGTTTAATTTAGATTAGCCTTAGGTTAATTTTCTTAAATACCCAAAGTTCCTGGCCAATGAGTGGCTGGAATGGTGAGATACTTCTGATATGAAAATGGGAGCAGCTTGGAAAAGTGGAAGAAGCCCAGGCTTTGGATAAATGCACCTGGGGTTAAATTCTGCGGCCACACACTAGCTTTGACATCTCTGACAAGTCCTTTAACTAGCCTACAAAATGGAAATGATAACTTTTGTGAGGCTAATGTGTGCAAAGTGCTTAGCATAGGACTACAGAGAATGGTTGCTCAGTACTAAATGGCGGCCTTGATTATTTCACTTTGTCTTGCATTCTTTAATACAGAAGCTAACTGCACATGGCAAAGATGGAACATGAACTAGCTAGCACTGCCAAAGAACTCCTACCTCTTTATGTCTGTGGTCATGATCAGGGACCAATGTTTGCTTTCTTTTCTTTCTCCAAAATCTGAACATCTTGGGACTTCTAATCATTGGTACCTCTCACCAATCTCCCAAGCTCTGTCTGGGGGCCCATGAAAGAAGGAAAAGAGGTCCCATGGCAAATGGTGCTCGGAGAATGATAATTCCCACCTCCCACCATTAGTCATGATTTCTGACAACCTGGGACAAGCTTTAAAGCAGCCAGCCTTTGTTTAGCAGCTTACAGTTTATAAAGCCTGTTCATATCTATTTTGAGTGTCAAAATAGGCTTATGAGTTAGGTGTGTCAGGTATTAAAAGAAAATCCCCAGGTTACAGATAAGGAAACAGACTCCAAGCAGTTAGGTGAGTAATCCCAGAAACAAATGGTCATAAAACAGCTTTTAACTGGCAGGAACCCACTAATGCAGTTTCTACCACTACCCCAGTAAAAGCATCTCTCATTATCTAAACTTGTTTGCTCTTTTTGTTCACAGTACCATTCTGGATTTTATTTTCCTATCGCCTGACTTTCCTACCGAATGTTTCAGTTGTTTTCTCTGAAGTATCTGAAGCTTTACTGTCCACATCTAGTAGTGGAAGGGCGGTGAGAAGCGCTTCTCAGAACACCTCTGGTTTTATATTAACATCATGCTCTCCCACCTCACTTTCTCTAAAGGGCTGAGCCTTTCATCAGACAGTATCCTGCCTTACCCACTTTCCTCACTTCTGTAGGGCAGGAAGACAAAAAAAAAAAAAAAAAAGTTGAATCTGCACAGGCCAAGAGTCACAAGTCGCTGTCATACTCTGTGACAACATAACTTGATAGGTTACAACCATATAGGAAAGTGAAGCAGGCAGAAGCTAAGTAACTTGCCCAGGGACATACAGCCTTATGTCCCACACACTAAGCAGACTGCCTTGAGCTGGAATGTCACAGATAACCCTGGGGGAGGCAGATGGAGAGAAAGGATCTCTCCCATTTGGAATAAGATAGAAAAGTACATTCCGTTTGCTCCCTGCCATAAGAACCCTGGAAAGAAAGGAGCAGCTCTATGTGCTCAGCTTTCGATCCCTGAAACATGGCCTGAGTTGAGTTTTCCTCTCAGGTGCTCCTCTAAGTCCCCCAGCCACAAGAGCATTTCCTGTTTCCTGATCTGTTTCCTGGAGAGTGTGAACTGTCTTACTCTTCTATAAGCCTCCAAAGCCTGGCACATTGGCCATATTCAATAAATATTTGCTGAATCTTTATTAAATAGCAATATGACTTGGATGAATGAAGGTGAGGGAGCAGGATGCATTTTGTAAATACAGTGCTATTCATTCATTCATTCATTCAACAAACAATGAATGACTACGATGAGCAGGCATCATGCTAGGTGCCTGGTAATAGCTCTAGGCACATTGTAATTGACACATTCAGAATATCACCTGGGATGACCAACTCAGCTGTATTGTTTTCCTCAGGACTTGATCCCCAAAAAGTGCAGTAGAAAATCTCGTTAGCTGTTGTGTTGATTCTAAGTGTGCTGGTTACATTCAGAAGTTTCTCCTTTCTCTTGGAATTGGTGATGGTGGTTTCGCCACTCAGTTGTTGGTGGTCTCTGTTTGTCCAGATGACTTCAGCCTCAGGGTAACCCTCAGCCTGACATGTTAGTTCATGTTCAGAGGTGACTGGATCCACAGAAATTTTCTGGTTGATTTTGCGGTATCGGGCTAGGTCAGGAGCAAAAAGAAGTCAGGGCTTTCACTTAGCACAGAACTAGATGTGTGGTTTGGTGTTGTCTGTATTAGAAAGACTATCAATCCAGGCTGGTTTTCATAGAAATAAGCTCAATGCTCAGATGTCTCAGCAGTGGGGAACCCCTGTTAGTTTTGCCTCAACTCTTGTATTCATAAGGCCAAGTTTGGGCTTACAGGAACAATTATCTTGCTATACGTATCATATTGCTATTTTTATTGGGCTCAAATAGATAAATTTAAAAAGAATTATCATCTTTAAATGACATTTGTCATTTAAATAGTCATTCTATCCAAATACAAGACATGTTTGTCCTTTTACTCAAGTTTTCATGTTTCTTGGTACAGTTTTATAATTTTTACATAGGGCATAATTCTTCTTAAATTTATTCCTGGATATTTACTTTTTGTTGTTGTAATGCTGCCTTTATAAACATGAATTTCTCCACCTGGCCAGCACTGTTTTCTTAGACTACGTAATAAACAGAAAATCCAATTTTGATGTGCCATTCACTTTTTCAACTTTATGTCACTGATCTGAAATTAGGTACGAAAATAGAATGATGTCATTGTGAAAATTGGTGCATGTTCCTGGATGAAACTTTTTAAAGCTGAAATATATTTGTTATTTTAAAATAGATTTATAGTTTTAGATTTATAGAAAAGTTGCAAAGATAGTACAGAATTCTATCATACCTCTCACCCAGTATCTCCCACTGTTAACCTCATACATTACCATGGTACATACTTCACACTTTGTTCCATTTTATTAGTTTTTCCCTAGTGTCCTTTTTGTTGTTGTTGTTCTAGGATCTCATCCAGAATACCACATTATAATAGTTATTTTCAAAACCTTTCATGCTGGCTATAATAAATCATTTAAATAGTTATTACATACAAGGAAGAACATTTGATTACATTTTAGATCATTGGTTTGGGAACGTTTAAGGATTAACATACCCAGTGTACTATTATTTAATGCATTTACATCACCTAAGATCTTTATTCATATTTATTCATTACAAGTATGTTAGCATGTTACTATTCTGTTGGTATAATCTTTATTTCACTCCTCGTACTTTAGTGTAGTGGTCCACCTAGAGACTTAACTCTGCATTCCTTTACCAAAGTCATAACAATGGCTTTGTGATATGATACATTCATATATTCACAGAGATTTAATACAAAACAGCCAGGAACAAACAAAACTGAAATGATGTGATATTTTTGTGCTCTTCTATCAGTAAAGCTAACAATGGAAACACAATCAATGGAAATATAACAATGGAAATCAACAAAATCACAACTGAAAACACATACATAATGATTCTCATCAGTGCTTGAGTCCTCAACTTTGTATCTGTTATGTGTAAGAATCATTTTTTAAAAAATGAATCCACTGATTATACTTCATGAAATAATATTTGTCATAACAGGGTCTATAGCACATAGCTTGATTTCTGGGCAATTAAAATTTCAAGCGTAAAATCGCAGTTAATGATAAAATGTTAAAGGTAAAATATTTGCTTGTTTACTCTTCTGTTATCATTTTTAATGGTATAAAAATAAAGGAGAATCTTGTTTCATGCCTTGGCACGTGTATAAATGTGGTGCAACTTTAAGGGCCCAATAAAGGAGGGAATTCATTCCACTCGTTGATTAAATATCCATTATATTAGTCTCTAAAGTGGGGCACATGTATTGGGGTATAGGAAGAAAACATTAGAACTTCCACTTATATGTATTTTTATCATAACAATATAAACTTAATAAGCTTTACTGATTGACACGGCCTCACTTTGTGTGCCACATGAGGGTCTTGTGGAAAGGGGTGAGATTTATAATACCCAAGGAAGGATCGTGACTCATTTGGGCTTATTATAGATTTTCAGATTCTCTCATCTAAGTTTAACTAAACTAACCTGTTTAAAAAATAAACAACTAATTTAAAAGTTTCCTACAAAGAAACTGAGGGTTGAAGATAATACTAATAATTCAAGCACAAACCAAAAGGAAATGCCAGCACAGATACTTTCAAACACAATTTTGTGAAGTTAAAACAGTAACTAATTGAACCTGACAAAGTGTTGGTTAAAAGATTAAGACCATCTATCTTTGTTAATGATGAATTTCACCTAAGGTGGTTTATATCCAAAAATATTAGCTAATGATAGCGAAGCATCATAATTAGCAAGAAATTGAAAATATTATTTATTAAATTTTACTTCATGCATTTAAATTTCTATTTGTGTACACTTATATAATGTATAATGTATTAGCTTGAACCATATGAAATTGGTGATGTTCAATTTCTTTTGCCTTTTAAAAATATCAATTTCTTATGATATAACCTATGTATCAGCACAAGCATATTATTCATAACTACACACACACGTTAGTTTAACATGCTTTATTGATGGGGTAGGTAATCAAAAACATTTGCTGGCTCCTGGTTTACTAGATCTAGAGCACACATGGGCTAATGCAATGGTCACATCAAGACCAAGAAAAGTTCATGGCAGTTTTGAAGTCAATATATAACTCAATACACACTCCAAAAGTACAAATACAGGCAGTAAAACCTGGTTGTGAAGCACAGAGACTTCAGAGCCAGATTGCTTAAGTTTAGAACCTGGCTTGGCCACTTAACCACTGAGTGAACTTGGTCAAATTACTTTATTTCTCTGGAACTCAGTTTCCTCATCCGTAAAATAAGAATAACATCACATATCGTTGACTCTAAGATGCCATCTATTGACAGACACCCTCAGATTTCAGAGATACAAAATGTGAAAAACATGCCTCTTAGACATGATGAAGACCCTACTCCATAGAATCATTTGAGGATTAAATGCATGGTATAGGCAAAGAGTTCAGGACAGTGCCTGGCACCTCATAAATACTACCTAAATGTTAGTTACTATTACTATTACTACTAGAGCTGCTCCGCCTCCTCTTCTTACTACTACCACTTATGTGCACTCGTTAGAAAGTACTGGCAGTTCCTGATGAGCAGCCTTGAAAATAAATTTTCACATATCCAAACCTGTTCATGTTTCAAAATGTTAAGGTTATCTTATTTGAGGGAATATGTCACTCATTCATTCAAGTATTTTTTGTGTGCTCTTGTCACACTACTACTCTCATATGCCAAGTCCTAGGGATACAGAAACGAATAAAACTGACTAAATCCTTGCATTTGTGGAGCATATATTCTAGAAGGAGGAAAGAGTTGGTAAACAAAATAGATAGATACATTTACATGATACATTACATGATATATTAGATGGGGATAAAAGCTATAGAGAAAACTTAAACAGAGCTGGTTGGTAAATCTGGGGGAGAGATGGGGTTGGCGGGGAATGAGAGCAGTTAATCCTTGGTCCACACAAACAAATTAGCTTTATCAAGTTAACTATGCAATATTTGTTCTTTCAGTTGCCTAATCCCACTTAAGGTCTTGAAAGCATAAAGAGGCATTTCATTTTCCCTGCTGTTAGGTTCAACGATTAAGGAAAAACAACATTTTCAATTGAAAGTCAGATGCCTGACAGTCTGGTATTTAAGCTAAAAATCATGAACGGTATAGTAACACCCAAAGTGATGATAATAATTGAGTTAATCCAAAACTAAACTCTTCCAAATTTCAGTTTTGAAATGTTTCACCTTTAAAATCCCATGGTGAGTAAACTCCCTGTGGGGAAGCTGTGTTACCACATGTTTGCAGTGATGGGAAGAGAAGCCTGTCAATGTTACTGTGAAATCATTTGCTTATGGAGATGACTCAGAAATTCTACTTCCTTGAGATGAATAGTTCACTGGTGACACTGCCTCACTGCAATTGAAAATTGGTGGCTAGCTCACTCTCAGTGCAGCTCAATTCAACGCCTATGACCACTATATGCAAATGACAACAAGATGGATTGGGACAAGGATGCCAATTTAGCAACTTATAATACAAAATGGAATATTCAAACAAATCAGATGTTGGGTAATTGCTTTGCTCCCTCAGGAACCCCTCCTTGGAATAACCATCAGAGCCAGAGACTTCCTACGGTGTCACACCATAGGAAAGAAAATTACAATTCCACAAAGGACATTACAAAACCCAGATGACCTGGCAAAACACATTTCCTCACTTACAGGTACAGCTGACACACTCTCTGCATAATAACAACAGGCTAATGAGAGACCTTTTCTGGAAGCACAAACTTACACCCTACACTTCCTTCTACCTGACTGCCAGGCTTATGCTCTTCCTTGCCACTCAAGATCCAGCAATGCTGGCTGTTTATAGGGGTAAGTCTAGATAATTCTCCCATGCCTTGAAATATAGCAGGTGACTAATATTTGCAGATGGACTGAAGAAAATTTGAAAATCCCAACTTGGGATCCCACTATCCATGAATATCACTGTTCTGGAGAAGCATATGATAAAATATAATTAAAATTAAATCTACTTCACAACAGAAATGACATTTTCTTGACAACAATAGCATTAATGAGCCAGAATCATAAACCCACTAATATACCACAAAAATAAAAGCATTTCTCCTAATTCCTATATAATTTTGATTTTGAGTGTATAATGATCAGTTATCTCTTTATGATAGATGTAAACTTTTTATGCTTATATTATCACCCTTCAGATTGATGATAATTAGTCCAGGATTGGAAAGACCAGGGATGAGGATTTAATTCTAGTCACATATTAAAAGGTTATCACATGAAGAAAAGAACCGGGCAGATAATTTCAAAACTATAAGAAGAGAGGGCAGATCTCAACTCAACATCAGGAATTAATTTCAATGGAAGCAGGATCCAAATGACAGGGGTGTCACTGTCAGAAGTACGTGAGCAGAACACCCTTGGGGGATTTCTGTTCTTTGGGAGTTTGGATTAGCAGCTCTTGCCTGCGATCCTTCAGCTCTCAATTCTAGGAATCTTAAGAGTGAAAGCAGAGGTGCTCAACTAAGGTGTTTTCCTTTACTTAGCTATCTGCCACCCAAAACTTTGAACCCTGGTGACCTGATGACATAGTTGTAGGTCAGTACCCAGGAATTTGACACTCACAGTTCCTCTTTAACACTCCAAGATAACATTGGTATAGATTTTCAAGATGAATGTATGCCCAGTGAACATAGTTTATACCACTGCTAAAGAAGAATAGTTTGCTCTATACTTGATATAATTATTTTTTGCCTTCATAGATTGACTCCAAGTCTTTTTGAATGTGAACCTTACAGTGGGGTTTGTCTTTAATATATTTATTTGGGTTTGATATAGAAAGATACAAAGGAAGGAAAATGCTGGCAGACCTAATAAAATGAAAAAATAACAGTTGAATTAAAAAAAAAATTTCCTGAAGGGGCACATAAACAGTGGTTACCTGGTTATGTTTGTGCCCCACAGAAGATGGTTGTGAAGGGAGGAGGGACACTTTTGTTTTCATTTTATTCCCTTCCACAGTATCTGAATTATTTGCACGTACATGTATTACTTTTATAATAATAAAAAAGTAAAGATTAGGAATTTATTTGTAGGAAAATTGAACATACAGTAGAACATGGCTCTGTCATGTTTGGTTCTGGGTTGCTAGGGACCGTCAAGTACGAAACGCTCAAGAAATGGATGAGTGTGTGAATGAATGAACAAACAGACTGCTGCTGTAGTGAGTAAGGCTGGACTTTCAAGAAGGCAACGTTCTCAATGGTTATAATTTTCATAAATATTAGCCTCTTTTATCTATAATAATTCTTACCATTGACTTTCAAAGTAATCCGCTTGTAGTCGGCACCTCCATAGCTGATCAAGCAGCGGTAAACCCCTGCATCCTGCAATTTCACGTCTGTGATCTGAAGTGCAGCCCTTCCCAAGGAGAGCTGGTCTTTCATCAGCTGGGCCCTCTGGCTGTAGCTACTGTGCTGAACCGTCAGGTCTTCCTTCCCATTTATAAATTGAATAATTTTTTTATCCTCCATTTCCCAGTAGACAATTAATGCAGACAGGTCTAATTGCTTTTCTACTGGGAATCTGCATTCCATTGTCACATTGCTGCCATACTCTACCACATATAGGTCCTTGTTAACTGTGATAGTAAATGCTGAAAAGAAAGATGACCGATCTTCAGAAGGTGGAAAATTCCTCAAAAAATCTACAGAATGAGTACACGGTTTACAAACATTTTATCTGGTCATTAATGTGAAAATTATTTAAGGATTTACTTTCCTAAAATACATATTTTATCCAGTAGGCTTGAAACATGTTTTGGGATACTATATCTCATTCCTGAGTTAGAATAATAAAATTAGCTAAGCAACTTTTCCCCAAATTCATTAACATACATTACTGTAGAAATATTTTATATGGTGACAGTGTACTGATAACCAGAAGACTTTGTTTCATGTGGACAACCCCACAATGTCCTTTAACTGGACAACTATTTGCCTTCTTCATGATAGTCGGAATGACACTCCAATACAGTCATGCACCGCTTAATGATGGGGATATATTCCAAGAAATGCATCATTAGGTGATTTCGTTGTTGTACAAACATCATAGAGTGCGTTTATACAAACCTAGATGGTATAGCCTACTACACACCTAGGCTAGATGGTATCGCCTGCTGCTCCTGGACCACAAGCCTGCATAGCATGTTACTGTATAAAACAACATGAGAGTAAATCAAGCACAAGAGAAAAAGCTGCAGTCAAGAGAAGTAATAAGCACATGTATGAGACTTCGGCAGACATAGCATGGCATAATGTTTAAAAGCAAGCTTTTTAAATAAGTTTAAAGAGTACACTTTAAAATAATGATAAAAAGTATAGTATGATAGATATGTAAAGCAGTGACACAGTCGTTTAGCATCGTTATCAAGTATTATATATGTCCACAGTTGTATGTGCTATACTTTTACATACGACTGGCAGCACAGTAGGTTTGTTTCCACCAGCATCTCCCCAGATACATGAGCAATGTGCTGCACTGTGACTTTACAATAGCTACGACATCACTAGGTGACAGACAATTTGCAGCTCCATTACAATCTGATGGGACCACCATGATATATACACAGTCTATTGTGGACCGAAACATCTTTATTCAGTGCATGACTGTAGTCCCATCTTCTTACTGCCCTAAACTCTTGGTCAGTTGTCTGGCCAGAGGTACGTGGGTATGGAGATTTAGGGAGGGAGGCAGTGCCGTATTAACCTGACACTTCCCATGTATACTATCATTCTTCCTTCACATATACTCTTCAGGTGGATAGAATGATCCTGCCCTTGTTTAAAACAAACAAATAAAAGTATACACATAGGTCATTTCCCAAGATATTTTCAGTATTTATACCTGGGAAATACATAATGGGTTCATTTTGTTTCGTTCAGTTTGTCCATATTGCCCATATCTTTGTCTTATGATAGGAGTTTTTGAAATATGTTTATGAAATAAAGATGGAAAAAATACATCTTATTTATTAAAAAATATATATCCACTTTAAGTTATTTTAGTTTTTAACTTCTGGTTAAAATATTTTAAATATAGAACTAACAAAAGGATTGGCTTGGCGTCTTACCTTTCAGCAAATGACAGTAGGCCACGAATGTAAAGCCACTGAATATCCTCATTTTTCTGAAATAACCTAATTATGGAAAACACAAAAAGAAAACTGTTTTACTCAATAGTTGAATACCCAGACATTATGGGACTTGGCAGTTCTAATTGAGACAGTCTTCTGATAACCAGACAATGACTGATTTATAAGTACGGAACTGCAGTAGGGGAGTTAGAAGTTCAGGACCGTCACTTAACATCCCAGAGCCATATAAAACCAAATTTTAAAAAGTTACTATGATGAGAATTTAAAAATTTAATTACAAGCCCTGAAGAAAAACTTGTAATGCACACTCAAAAGAAGTCAAGAAAAAAAATGTTGCACCAAAATCCTCTCAACTAGTTCATGGTTTTTCTGTAGTATTAACATCTAGAAATTCAAACCTGCCTTATATAAAACTTCAAAGCAAAGAGAATCTGACTTACACATCTCTCATCTTTCAATTCTCCCCCAACCCTCCAGCAGGTGCATATTTTCATCATACCCTTTAACTATTCAAGCCTTCTTTATCACTATTCCAACCATGTCAAGCTCTCCTCCAGGTACCATCCTTCAAAAATCCCTCTTCTATCCTTCATTTATTCCAGATAATAAATACTATTCCTGCAGTAAACTGATTTCATTAGTAGCAGGGGAATGAGAAGGAGAAACAGTTAGATTTGACTAATTCATACTAACATGTGAATGACTCACAGCCACTCTGCCAGGGGTATCTGCCTAGACTCTAGTCTTCATTTTGTCATCCTGCTTGAAATTCTCCGAATTCTTTCTCAGCAAACACCAACTGAGCACCGACTCTGTGCCAGGCATTATTTTAGGCACTGGGGGGATACAGCAGTGAGCAGGAAAGAAAACTCCCTCTTCTCTTGGAGCTTGTATTCAATTAGGGAATAAATAAAGACTTGCTGATTTCAGCCAATCTGCCTATTTAATAAAACATTTTCTCTCTTGTGTTATACATACATTTATACTCTCTGAGGAGAAAGTTAGTTTTCCCTCTTAGGGTCTGTTTGACCTCTGTATACATTTAAAAACTCATAAAGGCTCAACTAATCAATGCTACACATATATAAGGCAAAAGATTAATGCTGCTAATACATAGCTCCTAAAAATCTATAAAAAAAACTACACACAACCCAACAGGAAAATGAGCAAAAGGTTCTAACACACAGTTCAGAGAACAAGAACTACAACTGACATCTAAATATAGGAAAGACTGCTCAATGAAAACCAATAAAAAAGGAATAAATTTAAGACATGAAATACCATTTTTCTCTTATTAGCTTGACCAAAATTACAAAGATTCCTAATATTTAGCATTTTTGAGGATATGAATAAATGGATTTTCTCATCCACTAATGGTAGGACTATGAAGTTGTATAACTTATTTTGGAGGGCAATTTGGTAATTTCTATGAAAAATTTAAATGTACAAGTATATGTCATATTAGCTTTCACTTCCTCTCCTAGAAATATGTCCTACAAAAAACAAAAACACATACACATAACAATAGATGTAAAGGGATAGCATTGCTAATATTAGCCCGACACTGAGAATACCCTAGATAATCAAAGTGGTTAATAAATTTTGGTATATTCATACAATGTAATACCATTAGGGACAGAATTAAGTACATATATACGTATTGATTTTGCAGAGGTGTAGAAAGTAAGCTGCAGAACAGTATACGTAGCAGAAATCCACTTTTGTCCAAAAAAAATTTTGTGTGTATGTTTAAACACGTCTGTCCAGAAAAATCCATACCAAGATGCTGACTGGTTATCTCTAGGAGTGAAATTAGAGGGAAGCTAGGTGGGTGTTCATCTCTCTATAGTTTTTTAAAGTAAAAAAGGGCAGGAGGAAAGAAAGAAAAGAAAAAAAGGAGAGGAGATTGTAAATGATTCCTTTAGAGTTTTCCTGTGTCCTAATTTTCAAACGAATGGATATTTTACTTTTGTTATCATAAAAACAAAATTTAATGAACCATTTTACCTTGCCAAGTCGCAGAGGATTTGGCAGACAGTGTGGTATAGTGGAAAGAGCACCAAATCCCAAACATTTGAAGTGAGGTAGAATAATAGTTGTTTATTTTTTCGTTTTTCTTCATTATTAAAGCAATAAACACATTACAGAAAATGAGAAAAGAAGGGAAAAGCTACATACTATTCTATCATTTTAACCCCGGTAATGCCTGGAATCATTTTTGAATGTCAAAATGGGGTGAAGGGGAAAGTTGCTACTATCTTCTGTGTGGAAGCCAGGGATGCTGCTAAGCATCCTGCAAGGCAGAGGAAAGCCCCACAGCAGACATATTCTGGCCCGAAATGTCAATAATGCCAATGCTGAGAAAACTTGCAACCACTGTGAGCATGTTAGTATATATTTTTCTTTCAGTTGTTTCCCCCATGAATCTTTTAAAAAGCAATTATTGGGCCGGCCCAGTGGCTCAGGCGGTTAGAGCCCCGTGCTCCTAACTCCGAAGGCCACTGGTTCGATCCCCACATGGGCCAGTGGGCTCTCAACCACAAGGTTGCTAATTAGACTCCCACAAGGGATGGTGGGCTGTGCCCCCTGCAACTAGAAGTGGCAACTGGACCTGGAGCTGAGCTGCGCCCTCCACAACTAATATTGAAAGGACAACAACTTGACTTGGAAAAAAGGCCTGGAAATACACACTGTTCCCCAATAAAGTCCTGTTCCCCTTCCCCAATAAAAGTCTTAAAAAAAAAGCAATTGTAACCTTGTCATATATTTAATACCCATTTTTTCATTTAATATTATGACAAATATTTTCCATTTTACTGCATGATATTCATAACTATCTTATTTAGTGGTCCCAATAATGTTTAGTGCCTCTATTGTGAGATTGTTTCCAATTTTTAAAATGTCAAAAGTGTTTGTGCATTCAGCAAATATTTTTTAAGTGTTTACTGCGCGCCAGGCCCCAGACTTGGCCCTCAGGATAGATTTGCCTAAGTGGAATTATGGATCAAGGAGAAAGAACATTTTCCTGGTTCTTGATTCATGTGGATAACTGGTACCAGTTACAATATCCAGCACTGGATATTGTTTTAAAAACATTTTTTCTAATTTGCTTACTTAAAAAGTACAACTTGAAAAAAATAGTTGCCTATTATTAGTACAAGAAGTAATCAGTGAAGCCAGAAATTATCTTAAAAATATAAGTTAATATACATGGTGTCAAATGGGTACTAGATTTATCAGGGTGATAAATGGGAGTGGGTTGGGGGGCAGTGTAAGAAAGGTGAAGGGATTAAGAAATACAAATTAGTAGTTACAAAATAGTAATGGGGATGTAAAGTAAAGCATAGGGAATATAGTCAATAATATGGTAATAACTATGTATAGTGCTAGGTAGGTACTAGACTAGTCAGGGGGATCACTTCTTAAATTACATAAATGTCTAACCACTATGCTGTACACTGGAAATTCACATAAAATAATAATGCATGTCTACTGTAATTGAAAAATTTAAAAAGGGGTGGAAAGTCAAGGTGAATAAGAGGTTCAAATTTCCAGGCATAAAACAACTAAGTCATGGGGATGTAATGTACAGCATGGAGAAGATAGTCAATAATATTCTAATAGCATGGTACGGTGTCAGATGGTTGCTGGAATTATCATGGTGATCACTTCTTTAGGTGAATATAAATGTTGAATAACTATAGTATACCCCTGAAATTAATATCGTATTATGTGTTAGCTATATTTTAATAAAACTTAAATTTTTTTAAAGTTAAAACTTGAATTTTTCATGTGAATTGATTGCTTTACTTCTTTTGTGAACTATCTGATCATTTTTTGGGCCTATTTTACTGTTTTCTTACCAACCTGTATGAATCCTTCATGTTCATGTACATATACAAAATCACCCTCTTGCTAGTGTGAGGTGCATAATACTTATTTCTCTCCTTACTGTCTGCACTGTAGATGGGGATAAGGATGGGCTGCAGGTCTGTGAGAACACAAATGTTGAAATAAGACTGCCGCCACAGCTATCTGGCTGTCCTTTCTTTGGGCTAGAATTGATATAACACAATTACAAAATATGAATGTGATATCATAAACACAAATACAATTATTGGGCAGAAGAGAATTTAAGAAACCCCTAACTCCAAGCAAAGAATTGTTGAATAAATCAGAGGGGCATTAAATCCACTCATGGATCACGAGTAATTTTGCCAATGTGTATCTGAATTCCCAGACAAGAACTGAGATATTCAAAGAGCAAGGAAATGTGAACTAGGGAAGAAGTGATGGTTCATTCAAGATGGGGAAGCAGGTTTGTCCCTGGGGGGAGCCCAGTATAATACTATGGAACTCATACTAGTCTATCTCCCAACGGTAAAAAGAATAAGAGGAAGAGACAGGGAAAGAGTTCAAGCTTTGTTTCTCAAAAGTAGGAGCAATGAGTGTCTTGATATCTTCTGGTTTAAGGTTTCCTTTCATTTTTACTCAATGTATATGAACTATGATTGGATTTCAAAAAAATATTCTTAGAGATTGATAAAGTATCTGCAAGTGAGCTGAAAACTCTCCCCATTAATAAATAGATCAAGATGGTTGATCTAACAGGGTTGATCTATTAAATCACTACTAAACTATCAAACTGGACTAAACCCTGTGCCCAAAGTCCTTCCCCTTAGTGACCCTGAGACAGATGGCAATTGCCCAGGTGGGGGCCTCAATTCCCCCCAGTATTTCTGGGGCTTCCTTTAAGATTCCACTCTAATTGTTGTCCTGTAACCTCTGCCTATCCTCTTCCCCTGAAAAAGGTTAATTTTTTTCTTTAAAGCATCATAGTTCTTAAAAAACTGCCAATGTGAACTGGCACAACAATCTTTCTGGAAGGCAATTTTCAATTTGCATTAAAAGGCCTTTAAAATATTAAGACTCTGACTAAGTAGTTATGTTTCTAAGAGTTTACCTGAAGGAAATAACCAGCAATGTCCCGGAGACTTATGTGCAATAATATTCAGTAAATGGCTAAGATAGTGAACCACTGTAAATAACCTTTATACCCAGCATGGGGGATTCATTTTATTTTGTTATCCAACACCATGGAATACAGCCATTTTTTTAAAAAAAATAACATTTTAGAAGGCTATTTCAGCTATAAAAAATCATCCACAGTATGTACACATATTTATTTTATGTGCAAAAAGCAAGGTGAAACAATAGTATTTAAAGTACTCCCTGTGATATAAGACAACCCCAAACTGACTTTGACATAAGCCAAGGTCAATGTGTTTAAGAAATGTCTTAACTTTTTTTTTTTTAAATGTTCCTCTCTTCCTCCTTCAGGACTCCCTTAGGTCCCCAGCGCAGACAGAGCAATGAACTCAGGTTCCAGTATCCTGGGTCTCACAGAAAGAAGGACTTGAGGAGATGCCACAGATGTGCTGACTTACCCAGAGCCCCGTGCTAGTGAGTGACTGAGATGGATCTGGACACAGGTGTCCCGACCTCCTGCCTAGAAATTTACCCCTACACCCACTACCTACCTCAGGATCATATTTCTGAACGCGCACAAACATACTTACAAGAGTGATATTAAACAAAACTGAAGCCCGCCTAGAGAAACGCCAAACGTTTTACCTGTTCACCATCAAGCTTCCCTTTTCCCTTCTCTTCTCTCCATCTCAAAGAAAGGGTCTACAGACCGTGTACATCTTTAAAGTGCCCAGGGAGAGGGCCGGAGATTCCGACCAGGGGGTGAGTCCCAGGGTAGAGAACGCTCCCTACCTGCGGAGGGGAGACTCGCGCGGAGACTGGGGATGCTGAGCCGGTGACTGCGATGAGAACGCGCAGCGTGTGCTTGAATTATGAGCCTGCCCGCCCACTTCGGGGTGGGGATTAGGGGAGAGTCCGGATCCTGATGAGTCGGCCGACAGCTTCCTCTTCTTACCTCTAACCTTCCATGTGGGAAATAGTAGTGGATTTCTGCTTTTGGAATAAAAAAAAAATATGTAAATAAAACCAAAAGTGAAACTTAACCACTGCGGTTTCCCGTAAATCAGCCTTTTAAATGAAAACCTTCAAAAATTAAAATAACGCCCGGTATGTTTTAAACGCAGGTTTAAAGCAAAGCAATGTCTGAAATCATCAGAAAGATTTCAGATGTTGGTTTTACCTTCAGAATCCAGACACCTTAAATTCTGCCATCAGGTTTCCCCTCCCTTTGATAAAAGCTTTTACAAGAATACAGAACATCTTGACCTAACTTGATATAACTCCGCAACATAAATTAGAAAGTAAAACTACACACCAGTAATGCTTTGGGTTTTATTCTAGAAAGTAGGTGTGTGTGTATAATAGGAGATATATTTTTAAATGGTGCATTAGAAACTTCCTCAGAGTTCCTAGACATAAAGATACTTAAATTGCTTGGTCATTAGAAGAAAGACTGGCTCTAGAACTACCTATCACTATTAGGTTGATGCAAAAGTAATTGCGGTTTTTGCAATTATTTTTAACCTGTTAAACCACAATTACTTTTGCACCAAGCCTAATAGCTACGTAATCTTCAGCAAATAATTTACTAAGTAGTAAATTAAGTTGTTAAGTATATTACTATGAGGACTAAGTAATTTACTAAATAGTAAATTAAAGTTGTTAATTAAGTTATTAAGTATATTACTAAGAGGACTAAGTAATATCCTCTTTGATGGTCTCTATGATTTTTAAAACTGGGGGGATGTTTAGCTTTGTTTGTTTTACCAAAGCAATGTTCAGGTCTATGTAATGATCCATAGGAAATGCAGGAGGCAAATGGAATTTGTCTTTCTCTCAAGTTGTTGATGGGAACGGAAGAGTTTTGTTCATCTTGGGGATCAGTGATTTACATATTAGTAATCTGAGGATTTGTGATCTTGTTCATCTCACCCACCTGTTTCCACCCTTCAGCCATTCATTTTCCCATACAGTTTATCAAGCTTCTTAATGAAGTCTTTGATATACTCTGGAAATAGAAAAACTGGATGTGTTTAGAAAAAGAGATTTTTATCACTTAAAAAATATATGAAAATCCAAACAGCCAGGGGGGCATTAGTCCTAAAACCTCGTGTGGGGTTTGTGATTTGGGCGAAGTGGATGGAGAAGCGCTGAGATAGAAGAGCAGTTGGAAGCCAGAGCTGAAGAACTAGACATGCTGATCATTTCCAGTATCACTATTTCCCATTTGTGCCCCTCTTACTTTGTTCATTGTTAGGGGTGAAAACTCATTCCTGCTGATGTGCTGTCTCTGAGTGTCATGTGCATCACAGTTGACTTGAGGTGGGTGGTTCAATACAGATTTCAGAGTTCTAACAGGACCTGTTGGATCCAGTTCTCTGGAGAGTGGTCTTGGGAGTCTACATTTCAACACCAACCTAAGGTGATTCATGTGCACACTGAAGTTTTCAAAATTGATTGTAGAATGTTTAAGGAGAGAAATGAAGCAGGAATTCTTTGCTAGTGCAGTAATGACTCCCCTTCCTCCATCTAATTTGGTTAATTGGTATCAATACCACCCTTGACTCTACCTCTGCCCATTCCACTTCCACTTTTGCCCCTAAAACGAGAGAGGATCCTTGTCTGTCCTGATCTTAGAAGGAGGATCGACTGCAGTGTTTTAGAACTGGGGCTGAAGTGATGCTAGCAATTTTCCAGTGAAGAAGCAATTTCCTGTGGACATTCTTGATCATCAAAAACAGGATCTAATAAAGATACTTAAAACAAAAAAAAAAATTGACAAACTGCATTGTTTGCATTTTACTATTATATAAAGACAATACCCAGATTTGTCCCCATGTTCTAGTTTTGATTGTGTAGGTTTGTAAACTACTGCCCTATGTTATACCCATTCCTATCTCTCTGTCTCCATCCACCAACTCCCATGTTCTATTGCCTCTATCTTTCCCATTTTTTCATACCCCCATAGATTGGTGCTAAACAGGCTTCATGGAGCAGAATACTTTGCCCTGGTTATACAATACAACTGTTTAAGATGCAGGAGTAATTAACATGTGTGAATGGCCAGGTGTAGCAGCTGTCATCACTTAACACCCCTGCTCAGATGCTTCTTTCATTTACACTGTATTTATTTGTCTCCTTCCTTCCTGTCCTGAGCTGGGGAAAAGCTGGCCAGGTAAAGAGCCTTTACCTGCAAAGGAAGCTCCTAGAGTGTGGGTAGTTTTAAACAAAGATGAGGCCTCCAACAATGCCCCCCATCCTCAAGGAATTCATAAACCCAGACGTAAATAATTATGACTTGGAAATCAAAGATGGTGGAGTAAATACTATGCCTGCTTCCTTCCATGACCAAATTAAAATTGCAACTAAATTATAGAAAAATCAACCTGGAGAACTATCTGAAGTCTGGCTGAACAGAAGTTTTATTACTAAGGATATAAACAAGAAGCCACGTTGACACTGGAAGGAGGGGTGGAGACACGGAAATGGCTATCCCCAAACCTCCACGTGGGGAGAACATTTTGGTGGTTGCCAGATGGAAGGGGTTTTGGGGATGAGTGAAAAAAGGGAAGGTATTAAGAAGTACAAATTGGTTGTTACACAGTGATCATGGGGATATAGGGTATAGAATAGGGAATATAGTCAATAACACTGTAATAACTATGTATGGTGTCAGATGGGTACTAGATTCATTGGGGTGATAGATGGAAGGGATTGGGCAGGGTGTAAGCAGGGTGTAAAAGATGAAGGGAGTAAGAAGTATAAAATGATAGGTATAAAGTAGTCATGGGGATGTAAAGTGCAGCACAGGGAATATAGTCAATAATATAGTAATAACTATGTACAGTGCCAGGTGGGTACTAGACTAGTCAGGAGGATAATTTCTTAAATTACACAAATGTCTGACCACTATGCTGCACACCTGAAGTTAATATAAAATAATACTGAATGTCAACTCTAATTGAAAAATTAAAAAGGGGGGGAAGGTGAAGGAGAATAAGAGGTTCAAATCCCCAGGTATAAAACAAACAAGTCATGGGATGTAATGTACAGCATGGGGAATACAGTCAATAATATTGTGATAGTGTGGTATGGTGTCAGATGGTTCTAGACTAATCATGGTGATCACTTCTTTAGGTATATAAATGTTGAAACTATGGTGTACTCCTGAAAGTAACATAATGTTGCATCTCAGCTGTATTTTAATAAAAATCTTTTAAAAATAATAATACTTATGACTTGGATAAATGCTGTGAGAATTTGGGAACACTCTATGGTAAACAATTGAATTTCAAGGAATCTCAATAAATGAACTAAAGGCCATTAAAAATAAAGTTTGCAATTGGGAGATACCCTTTCAGAGGATTCTGGGAAATATTTTATTGATTTAATATCCTAGAACTAAACACCTAAGTGAATGTTATAGAAATGAAACAGTCCCCTTGTGAGTCATTTCACTATTTTAAGGACGTGAATTAGTTTAAATGCCCCTTGTGGAATTGCCTCCAAAAGTACTATTTTCTACTCACACATGGTTTTAAACCAAGAACAATATGAGTTCTGAAAGTCTAAAAGTCTTTAAAACCCCTACCTTGAATGGAACAATTGATTTTTGTTTTCTGATATGAGTAAGTGGTTTATCAATGAACAATGGAACAACTGATTTTTGTTTTCTGACATGAGTAAGTGGTTTATCAATGACCAATTACATAGTCATATCCAGGTGAACTGACTTGAGAAATTATGTAATCTGCCACTCATGATTATAGACTCATCATGAAAGAATGAGTCGTTTTTTCTTTTCCACACCTTTCCCTGAAAGGATATCAAGGCCTTTGTGTTCTGAGAGAGAGTCCAAACATAAACTAACAAACAGAAATTTCAGATACTGACAAATCCTATTTAAAAGAAAAAAAGACAAGAAAGGTGGGACAACATGGTAGAATGCCTGGACGTGAGGCTCCTTTAGTTATGGTGGCCAGGGGAGGTGGTATTTGATAAATCGTTTATGAAGACAACCATGCCAAGATCTGCAGGAAGAGCATGCCTGGCAGAAGGGTCAACAGGTACCAAGACAATAAGGAGGGAACAAAGTTTGCAGATTTTGAGGATGGAAAGAAGGTTACTGTGGCTGGAGTGTAGTGTGAAGGGCGGGGTGATGGGTCAGATCATGTTACAAAGGGCCTTGAGGACCAAGGGAAGAAGGTTGGATACTAATTGCAATGGAAAACCACTGGAGGAGTGAAAGCAGGGGCCTTACCTGATGGATCTTCTAAAAATATCATTCTAGCTGTGGTCTGAAGAATGAAATGTAGAGAGGCCAATGTGGAAGCTGGGAGATATTTAGGAGCTGCTGCTGTAAACCACATTTTGGAAGTAGAACTAACATAACTTGATGATGGATATTAACAGTAAAGGAAAAAAGGCAACCAAGGGTGATATATTTGCTTTGATATGCTATTCCAGAATAGGATGTTATAGCCAGAGTTTCAGGCTTTCACAATATTTGTGAGTTCTCTAAATTCGGGAAGTCTAAAAATGAAACAAAAACTCTCCTGTTAAATGACCAATGGAAAACTGGTTTTAAGCAGTAAAAAGACTCATCATTTCTTAAGAATAAATTACAATCCTTTCTGGAAATGGAAAGTTGGTAAAGGTATTCTGGGAGCAGTCCAAGGCCTTGGTCCTGCTCCTGGAACTTGCTATTAATCTGGCTGCAAAATGGCTGGTCCAGTTCACTTCCTAGCAGAAGCTGAAGAAATGCACTGGAACCCTTGTGCCACGGAAGAGAGAGGAAAGTTTTCAGTTAAGCTTAGAGCATTCTCTTGACAAGATACTCAGAGGGAAAGCCTCAGAGGCTGAAAAATGCCGTCAGCATTAAGGGGTGTGTGTGAACTCTGGGGATGAACTAACTATGTTACTTCCTTACAAAATATGGCAGAGTGGAGAGTTAAGAGGAAAGTGTGGGTTTCATTCTTGCTTGTGCATGAACAAACCAAGCAGGAATGTGTGAATTACGGTCTAGAGTTATAGACATCTGTAGACAAGTGAAGGCCCCAACCCAGAAATTCCTGCTGATTTTGTGCTAATCAGAGATGACAAAGCAAAAGAGCAAACTGTAGCAGCATTTTCAGAGTGAGATAAGATAGTGACACTATGGTTTCAAATATTAAGGTAGACATGGAAAGTGAGAAGCATTGTGGGTATACTTCTATCCCTTCATGTCCACCTCTCTCAAGTCAAGGCCCCAAACCCAAACCCAATAATCCAATAAGCAGTTTCCGCAAACCCAGTGAGGGCTAGCCTAGGTTGGGGTTGGAAAAAGGTCATCCTGAAAGAGAAATACAAAAAACAATTCCCTTTGCAATTGCAGCAAAAAGAATAAAATACCTAGGAATAAACTTAACCAAGGATGTGAAGGATTTATATGCTGAAAACTATAAGACAGTTTTGAAAGAAATTGAAGAAGACACAAAGAAATGGAAAGACATTCCGTGCTCATGGATTGGAAGAATCAACATAGTTAAAATGGCCATATTACCCAAAGCCATATACAGATTTAATGCAATCCCCATCAAAATCCCAATGGCATTTTTAAAAGAAATAGAACAAAAAATCATCAGATTTGTTTGGAACCACAAAAGACCCCGAATAGCCAAAGCAATCTTAAGAAAAAAGAACAATGTTGGAGGTATCACACTGCCTGACTTTAGCTTGTACTACAGGGCTACAATAATCAAAACAGCATGGTATTGGCAGAAAAACAGACACATAGACCAATGGAATAGAATTGAGAACCCAGAAATAAAACCACATAAATATGGACAGAAATTTTTTTTTTTAATTAATTTTATTGGGGTGACAATTGTTAGTAAATTTACATAGATTTCAGGTGTACAATTCTGTATTACATCGTCTATAAATCCCATTGTGTGTTCACCACCCAGAGTCAGTTCTCCTTCCATCACCATATATTTGATCCCCTTTACCCTCATCACCCACCCCCCACCCCCTTACCCTCTGGTAACCACTAAATTATTGTCTGTGTCTATGAGTTTTTGTTTCTCATTTGTTTGTCTTGTTCTTTTTGGTCTATATACCACATATCAGTGAAATCATAGGGTTCTCTGCTTTTTCTGTCTGACTTGTTTCACTTAGCATTATTCTCTCGAGATCCATCCATGTTGTCACAAATGTTCCTATATCATCTTTCCTTAACGCCGAATAGTATTCCATTGTGTATATGTACCACAACTTCTTTATCCATTCATCTATCGAAGGACATTTTGGTTGTTTCCATGTCTTGGCCACCGTAAACAAAGCTGCAATGAACATTGGCGTACACGTGTCTCTATAGAGAAATGCTTTTATATTTTTGGGGTAGATACCCAGGAGAGCGATTGCTGGGTCAAATGGTAATTCTATTCGTAATTTCTTGAGGAACCTCCACACTGCCTTCCATAGCGGCTGCACCAGTCTGCATTCCCACCAACAGTGTATGAGAGTTCCTTTTTCTCCACAGCCTCTCCAACACTTGTTACTATTTGTTTTGTTGATGAAAGCCATTCTGACTGGGGTGAGGTGATATCTCATTGTGGTTTTCATTTGCATTTCTCTGATGATTAGCGATGTTGAGCATTTTTTCATATGTCTATTTGCCATTTGTATATCCTCTTTGGAGAAATGTCTCTTCAGGTCCTCTGTCCATTTTTCAATTGGGTTGTTTGTTTTTTTGTTGTTGAGTTTCATGAGTTCCTTGTATATTTTGGATATTAGCCCCTTATCAGAGGAACTGTTTGCGAAAATCTTCTCCCATTCAGTTGGTTGCCTCATTATTTTGTCAATAGTTTCTTTTGCTGTGCAGAAGCTTTTCAGTTTCATATAATCCCATTTGTTTATTTTAGTTTTTACTTCCATTGCCTTTGGAGTCAAATTCATAAAATGCTCTTTGAACCCAAGGTCCATAAGTTTAGTACCTATGTTTTCTTCAATGCAGTTTATTGTGTCAGGTCTTATGCTTAAGTCTTTGATCCATTTTGAATTAATTTTGGTACATGGTGACAGATAGCAGTCCAGTTTCATTCTTTTGCACGTAGCTATCCAATTCTGCCAGCACCATTTATTGAAGAGGCTGTCTTTCCTCCATTGTATGTTTTTAGCTTCTTTGTCAAAAATTATCTGTCCATATTTATGTGGTTTTATTTCTGGGTTCTCAATTCTATTCCATTGGTCTATGTGTCTGTTTTTCCGCCAATACCAAGCTGTTTTGATTATTGTAGCCCTGTAGTACAAGGAAAAATCAGGGAGTGTGATACCTCCAGTATTGTTCTTTTTTTTTAATATTGCTTTGGCTATTCGGGGTCTTTTGTGGTTCCAAACAAATCTGATGATTTTTTGTTCTATTTCTTTTAAAAATGCCATTGGGATTTTGATGGGGATTGCATTAAATCTGTATATGGCTTTGGGTAATATGGCCATTTTAACTATGTTGATTCTTCCAATCCATGAGCACGGAATGTCTTTCCATTTCTTTGTGTCTTCTTCAATTTCTTTCAAAAATGTCTTATAGTTTTCAGCATATAAATCCTTCACATCCTTGGTTAAGTTTATTCCTAGGTATTTTATTCTTTTTGCTGCAATTGCAAAAGGAATTGTTTTTTCTATCTCTTTTTCTGAGATTTCATTGTTGGTATATACGAAAGCAATGGACTTTTGTACGTTGATTTTGTAGCCAGCAACTTTATTGTATTCATTGATTGTTTCTAATAGCTTTTTGGTGGAGTCTTTAGGGTTTTCTATGTATAGCATCATGTCATCTGCAAAGAGTGACAATTTAACTTCTTCATTCCCAATTTGGATGCCTTTTATTTCTTTCTCTTGCCTGATAGCTCTGGCGAGGACTTCCAACACTATGTTGAAAAGCAGAGGTGATAGGGGACAACCTTGTCGTGTTCCTGAACGTAGAGCAAAGGGCTTCAGCTTTTCACCATTAATTATGAGGTTAGCTGAGGGCTTGTCGTATATGGCCTTTATTATGTTGAGGTATTTTCCTTCTATACCAATTTTAGTAAGTGTTTTAATCATAAATGGATGTTGTATCTTATCAAATGCTTTTTCTGCATCAATTGATAGAATCATATGATTTTTGTCCTTTATTTTGTTTATGTGATGTATCACATTGATGGATTTGCGAATGTTGAACCATCCTTGTGCCCCGGGGATGAACCCCACTTGGTCGTGATGAATAATCTTTTTAATGCATTGTTGTATTCGATTTGCTAGAATTTTGCTTAGGATTTTAGCATCTGTATTCATCAGAGATATAGGTCTGTAGTTTTCTTTTTTTGTGTTGTCCTTACCAGGTTTTGGTATCAGGGTAATGTTGGCCTCATAAAATGAGTTAGGGAGTACTGACTCTTCTTCAATTTTTTGGAAGAGTTTGAGCAGGATTGGTATTAGATCCTCTTTGAAGGTTTGGTAGAATTCACTGGTGAAGCCATCTGGTCCAGGACTTTAGATTTTGGGAAGGTTTTTGATGACTGATTCAATTTCCTTACTGGTGATCGGCCTGTTAAGATTTTCCAGTTCTTCATGATTCAGCCTTGGAAGGCTATATGTTTCTAAGAACTTGTCCATTTCTTCTAAGTTATTAAATTTGGTGGCATATAGTCCTTCATAGTATTCTTGGATAATCCTTTGTATTTCTGTGGTGTCCGTGATAACTTCCCCTTTTTCATTTCTGATTTTGTTAATTAGTGTCTTCTCTCTTTTTATCTTAGTGAGTCTAGCCAAGGGTTTGTCGATTTTGTTAATCTTTTCAAAGAACCAGCTTTTTGTCACATTAATTTTTTCTATTGTCTTTTTGTTCTCTATTTCATTTAGTTCTGCTCTGATTTTTGTTATTTCCTTTCTTCTGCTGACCTTGGGTTTCGCTTGTTCTTCTTTTTCTAGTTTTTTAAGGTGTAACATGAGGTTATTTATTTGGGATTTTTCTTGTTTCTTGAGATAGGCCTGTAATGATATAAATTTCCCTCTTAAAACTGCTTTCGCGGCATCCCAAAAATTTTGGTAGGATGTATTTTCATTGTCATTTGTTTCTATGTATCTTTTGAGCTCTCCTCTAATTTCTTCTTTGACCCAGTCGTTCTTTAAAAGTATGTTGTTTAATCTCCATGTATTTGTGTTTTTTCCTGCTTTCTTTTTGCAGTTGATATCCAATTTCAAAGCTTTGTGATCAGAGAATATGCTTGGTATGATTTCAATCTTCTTAAATTTGCTGAGGCTGATTTTGTGTCCCAATATATGGTCTATCCTTGAGAATGTTCCATGTACACTAGAAAAGAATGTATAGTCTGATGTTTTAGGATGAAGTGCTCTATATATGTCAATTATGTCCAATTCATCTAATGTGTCATTTAGGGCTGCGATTTCGTTATTTATCTTCTGTTTGGATGATCTATCCATAGCTGTCAATGATGTATTTAAGTCCCCTAGTATAATTGTTTTGGTCAATTTCTCCCTTTAGTTCTGTTAGTAGTTGCTTGGTATATTTCGGTGCTCCCTGATTGGGGGCATAAATATTGATGACTGTTATGTCTTCTTGTTGTATAGTCCCCTTTACCATTATGAAATGTCCATCTTTGTCTCTTGTTATCTTTTTCACCCTGAAGTCTGTTTCATCGGAAATCATTATGGCTACACCTGATTTTTTCTGGGTACCATTTGCTTGAAGTGTCAATTTCCACCCTTTCACTTTGAGTCTATGCTTGTCCTTGTAGCTGAGATGTGTCTCTTGTAGGCAGCATATGGTTGGGTTTAGTTTTTTGATCCAATCTGCTACTCTGTGTCTCTTTATTGGTGAGTTCAGTCCATTTACATTTAGGGTGATTATTGATATGTGAGGATTTCCTGTCATTCTGTCTTTAGTTTTCTGGTAAGGCTGTGTCTCCATTGTTTCTTTGCCTTTTTGTTGTTGTCTGTTATTTGTGTGTGGTGGTATTCTATGATGTTTCCCTCTGTTTCTTCTTTTATTACAGTATATATTTCAGATTTGGATGTTTTTTGAGTGGTTACCCTTGAGTTTATGTAAAAGAAAGTTTGATATTTAGAGTATTCCAGTTTCTTCAGTACGCTTACTTTCTCTATTCCCATATTCCAGTTCAGGCCTTTACGCTCCCCCTTTTTATGTTTCGGTTGCCACAAGTTGTCCCTGTTGATGGTGGTCTAATAGCCTCCTTTAGTATTTCTTGTAGTGCAGGTCGTGTATTAGAAAATTCCCTCAGCTTCTGGATGTCTGGAAAGGTCTTTATTCCTCCTTCATATCTAAAGGAGATCTTTGCTGGATATATTATTCTTGGCTCATGATTTCTCTCTTTCAATAGTTTGAATATTTGGTTCCATTCCCTCCTAGCTTGTAGAGTTTCTGCTGAAAAATCCGATGATAATCTAATGGGCTTTCCTTTGTAAGTTACCGTCTTCTTTTCCCTGGCTGCCTTGAGGATTCTTTCTTTATCATTGATTTTAGACAGCTTCAATACAATGTGCCTTGGTGAAGGCCTGTTGGGATTGAGGTAATTAGGTGTTCTATTTGCTTCTTGGATTCGAGGATCCAGTTCTGGACAGATAATTTTTGACAAAGAAGCTAAAAACATACAATGGAGGAAAGACAGCCTCTTCAATAAATGGTGCTGGGAGAATTGGATAGCCATGTGCAAAAGAATGAAACTGGACTGTTATCTGTCACCATGTACCAAAATTAATTCAAAATGGATCAAAGATTTAAGCATAAGACCTGACACAATAAACTGCATAGAAGAAAACATAGGTACTAAACTTATGGACCTTGGGTTCAAAGAGCATTTTATGAATTTGACTCCAAAGGCAATGGAAGTAAAAGCTAAAATAAACGAATGGGACTATATGAAACTTAAAAGTTTCTGCACAGCAAAAGAAACCATCGACAAAATAAAGAGGCAACCGACTGAATGGGAGAAGATTTTTGCAAACAGTTCCTCCAATAAGGGTCTAATATCCAAAATATACAAGGAACTCATGAAACTCAACAACAAAAAAACAAACAACCCAATTGAAAAATGGACAGAGGACCTGAAGAGACATTTCTCCAAAGAGGACATACAAATGGCAAATAGACATATGAAAAAATGCTCAGCATCACTAATCATCAGAGAAATGCAAATAAAAACCACAATGAGATATCACCTCACCCCGGTCAGAATGGCTATCATCAACAAGACAAATAGCAACAAGTGTTGGAGAGGCTGTGGAGAAAAAGGAACCCTCATACACTGTTGGTGGAAATGCAGACTGGTGCAGCCGCTATGGAAGGCAGTGTGGAGGTTCCTCAAGAAATTACGAATAGAATTCCCATTTGACCCAGCAATCGCTCTCCTGGGTATCTACCCAAAAAATTTGAAAGCATTTCTCTATAGAGACACGTGTACTCCAATGTTCATTGCAGCTTTGTTTACGGTGGCCAAGACATGGAAACAACCAAAATGTCCTTCGATAGATGAATGGATAAAGAAGTTGTGGTATATATACACAATGGAATACTATTCGGCGTTAAGGAAAGATGATATAGGAACATTTGTGACAACATGGATGGATCTTGAGAGTATAATGCTAAGCGAAATAAGTCAGACAGAAAAAGCAGAGAACCCTATGATTTCACTGATATGTGGTATATAAACCAAAAACAAGACAAACAAATGAGAAACAAAAACTCATAGACACAGACAATAGTTTAGTGGTTACCAGAGGGTAAGGGGGTGGGGGGTGGGTGATGAGGGTAAGGGGGATCAAATATATGGTGATAGAAGGAGAACTGACTCTGGGTGGTGAACACACAATGGGATTTATAGTTGATGTAATACAGAATTGTACACCTGAAATTATGTAATTTCATTAACAATTGTCACCCCAATACATAAATTTAAATTAAAAAAAAAAAAGAAAAAGGTCATCCTTCTTTGCTTCTGGTGTAGTAGGGCTGGTCTCAAGCAAAATCATTGGGTATCCATCACATATCACACTGTATTTCACATATAATCCCCATTTGCTTTATTTTGGTAAAAGGAATAATTAATGCCTGCTGTAACCACACAAATTTTAACCCAGTTAATGCTTCCTTTTTCATGTGTTCATGGATGGCAAAAGGAAGATGGGGAGTTGGCATGGGGTAGAATAAACTCTAACATCAACACACTCATTCCCAGGTTTGCTGGGAAGAGCTTGGATGGACACTGCCAGGCCAAGCTATGTAGTACTTCTGGGGAGGCTTGCCATAGAAGGAGGAGAAAAGGAATGGACGCTGAGGTCTGCGTATGGTCTTTTGGTGTCCCTGGCTGACACAAAAAGATGTGTGTCTTGTGAAGAGCTGCGAGAGGGAATACATAACGAGGTAGGTCATTTTATTCATCAGAGTTCGGGGACGGTTTTCAATTTTTTAAAAAAGGCATTCAGGGTAAGAGACCAGGCTGATTTTCTCAGGGATGCAGGAGGCGGAGAGTCACAAGCTGAGAACAGGGTCATGTGAGTTGCACAGGCTGTAAGAGAAGGAAGTTAGCATGGAGGCCTCCTGGTTGAAAAAAAAAGAGAAATATAAGCAGCTACTTTGAGTGGGAAAAGTTTGGAAAGAGAGAAATATCTAGAGAAGATTTGAGGAGTTTTTTGTTCAATATGCTGCACAGAACATTTGCAGAGACACCTTAAGAAAGCTTAAATATTATTCTTCAATGCTTTGGCAGTCAGTTTATGTTTTCTTAGAATGCTATTACATGCTTGGACCGAACCATGTGAAGCCTCAGTTTTATTCAGGTTACACTCTGAAATATAATATCCTCCTGCTCAAAAAAAGCTTTCCTTGACTTTGCTGCCCCCTTAAATTACTGTCACCTCTGATTATTCCATTTCAATGGCAAATCTCAACAAACTATAGCATCACTTTTTTTCACCTATTAAATTAAAAAAACAAAATGCAATAATTATAAATATAAAAATAGTAGTAATAGTAAAACATTACATAACACAGCATTTTTCTTTTTTTTTTTAATTAATTTTATTGGGGTGACAATTGTTAGTAAATTTACATAGATTTCAGGTGTACAATTCTGTATTACATCGTCTATAAATCCCATTGTGTGTTCACCACCCAGAGTCAGTTCTCCTTCCATCACCATATATTTGATCCCCTTTACCCTCATCACCCACCCCCCACCCCCTTACCCTCTGGTAACCACTAAATTATTGTCTGTGTCTATGAGTTTTTGTTTCTCATTTGTTTGTCTTGTTCTTTTTGGTTTATATACCACATATCAGTGAAATCATAGGGTTCTATGCTTTTTCTGTCTGACTTATTTCACTTAGCATTATTCTCTCGAGATCCATCCATGTTGTCACAAATGCTCCTATATCATCTTTCCTTAACGCCGAATAGTATTCCATTGTGTATATGTACCACAACTTCTTTATCCATTCATCTATCGAAGGACATTTTGGTTGTTTCCATGTCTTGGCCAAACACAGCATTTTTCTAAACAGAATTTTTAATGTCAGAATTTCGTATTGGTGATTTACATATATTAGCTCATTTAAATTTTATAACAATCCTATGAGAAAGATGCTATTATTGCCCTTATTTTAGAGAAATGGATATTGAAGCACAGAGTTTAAGTAACTGGGCTAAGCTTACACCGCTAGGAAGTGGCACAACTGAATTTCACACCCAGGTACTCTGTTCCAATGTCTGTGTTAACCACTGTATAAGTGCATGGTGAAATTAGTGTCCTTATTTACTCCTTGTGGCATTGTTTACTTGCGCAACCTCAAAAAGTTGAATATAGAGTTACTGTATGACTCAGTAATTCCACTCCTACCGAGTTTCTCCAAAAATAAGACCTAGCCAGACCATCAGCTCTAATGCGTCTTTTGGAGCAAAAATTAATAGAACACCTGGTCTTATTTTACTATAATATAAGACCGGGTCTTATATAATGTAACACTGGGTCTTATATTAATTTTTGCTCCAAAAGACGCATTAGAGCTGATGGTCCGTCTAGGTCTTATTTTGGGGGAAATATTGTACATATATACTAAAGAGAATTGAAAACATATGTACAAAAACTTGTCCACAAATGTTTAGAGAAGCATTATTATCAACAGCAAGAAAAGAGGGAACAATCCAAACGTCCACCAATTTTGAATGGGTAAATAAAACGTGTTGTATCTACACACTGGAAAATTATTCAGCCATAAAAAGGAATGAAGTCCTGGAACATGCTATAACTTGGATGAAACCTGAAAACTTTACGTTAAGTGAAAGAAGCCAGATACAAAAGGCCATATATTTATGATTGTATTTATATGAAATGTCTGGAATAGGTGAATCTATTGAGGTAGAAAGCAGAGTAGGAGTTGCCCAAGGCTGGGGGAAAAGGGGAGAATGGGGTGACTGCTAAGGGTACAGGGTTTCTTTTTGGGGTGATGAAAATGTTATGGAATTAGATAGAAGTGATAATTGTACAGCCTCTTGAATATACTAAAAGACAGAAAACTGTACACTTTAAAATGGTGAATTTTATGGTATATGAGTTATATCTCAATTTAAAAATTACTAGGCATGAAGAGAACACATCTCAAGTCCACTGCTGTCATTATATTACACTGACACATGGTGTCACTGTTGACAAAGTTCCGACAAGGTTTTACGAAGCTCTGGGCTGCTCTGATGGTTCAGATCGCACCCAGGCTGCAGGTGTGGTCCATAATTTAAGTGTAAGGTTAAAATTTAGACCATGTTCCCCAGAGCCTGGGCAAAACCATTCCAGAATATTAATACTGAAGAGCTTCTAGCTTCAATCCCACACACTGTGCTACAACTTGCCTTCCATCACAGACTGTAAGTTTTTGGCTAACTCTGGTTCCCATATGAATGGAGAAATTCACACTCCTTGCACAAGCATCTCTGTTAAAAATAATTACTTCTAGGCATGTCTTAAACTTTCTTGTTTTTTTAAAAAACTACTTTATGGATACCCAGGAAAATACTGAATAATTTTCCTTTCCTGGGGTAGGAGGCTTTCAATGAGTTGAAGATTTTACATCAACTCCCTCTAAAATATTTACATTATTTAATCCAATATTTCCAGGCAAAATATTAAAAAGCTACATGTATGAAGATGGTCATATGATGTTATTGACAGTAGCAAAACAAAATCAGAAATATCTAACAATGGAAATTGTATTCACATATCGTGAAAGTCTTATACCTATTAAAAATGGCACATATGAATGCTATTTGACAACATGAAAATCCTTATGCTATGATGCAAAATGATTTTATAAAGCATACACACATACATTCACAAATTCATACAATTAGAAGTAATGCACATACCAGTTAAAGTTATATTCATGTCCTGTTGAAATAAATGATTTTAATCCTCTTACCCCACATTCTATAAAATGTGTTCAATATCTATACCAAGATTTATCTCAATTACCAGGGGATATTTTCTCATGGTCACTTTTTTCACTTATATTTTAAAATTGTGAACAATATTATACATTCAAGAGTATTTATAATGTATGCATACAGTTTAATGTGTATCCATTGCATTTCTATCAGAAATCTGAATTCTACTCAGTTGGTTGGACTACAGAGATATTAATGTAGACACTATTTAAAGGGGTGTGGGTAGAGTTAAGAGAATCATTCAGTTGAGGCATCCCAACCATCAAGTTGAGGTTAAGAACCATCAAGTTGAAAGTCTTGGTGTAACAGCGGGAAGCCTATCCCATCTGTAGGCTAAAGAGCAAGGGAGGAAAGCATTTCCAGAGCTCTGTGAGCTGGAGCCACTGCGGAGGGCCCCTGGTCAAGAGCTACAGTTGTAGAGGGACACAGCCACTGCCAGATCCTCAACCCAAAACAGAGAAGAATGGATAAAACACATACTACCTCTCTTTCCTCCTGTCTCCAATCTCTGTGGATGCCTACATTGTTTAAACCTAAATGGAAACCAGCGGTGAGCCCAGGTGATGTTTTCCGAAGAGGTCAGATCCTAAGGTAAAGAATAGGGCAGGGAAGGGAGGAAGGTGGATACGAGGGAGGGCAAATAGAAAACCTAGTCTACTTGTTTTGCCACCTAGGATTTATGCTTGCCCTTTGCTCAGATGAGAGAAACTCATCCCTTACAGATGTGAGAATTACAGAGTCCTACCAACCACCATATTGCTTTGATGTGATGTCAATTTGGGCATACTATGACTTAGAAACTAAATTATAATATTTGTCTCCACCAGTACTCTTCATATAAAGAAACAGAGAAAGAGGGGCAGGGAAAAAAATCAGTTAACATTTTATATACAGAGCTACCTACAACGGTCCTTGCCTCTACAGCTTGTTGCTAGGCTAAAGTTGATAACCACAGCTTCCTACTTCATTCACTTATGTTTCCCTTGCCTTATGCAGTACCTTGTTAGATACAGGATTTTCTCCCCTGGTCTGGTGATGCAATACTTTAATTTCTGCATGATCTGAAATTTAAGTGATCCTGAATTTATCAGGTTACTGCAATGTCATTCAAGGTCTCTGGTCCCGATCCCGGCACAAGAACGCAGGACATGGAGAGGCCAAAAAGGAACAACAATGGAGCCATAGATAGGGGAGTCATACCACTATATTCTCGCTGGCGGCTGGGTTGGAGACACAAGAAGCAGGAGCTGCAATCTGCCGTCTGCTTCTCTGCCAACCAACCAACCTACCATGCCCACGGCAGTTACATTAGTGGCTGATGGCTAACTGGTCACAGCTGATGACCATCTACTACCTGAGCCAGCACCTTTCCATGTGAGGCCGAAAGCCTGGAAACTGCTCTCCTGGCTCTGTCCCCACATGCAGTTATCTAATGATCATTATTATTGCACATGGGAGTATTAAGACATGCCCAGGGAATCTCTGGATGTCATGCACAGTTCTCCTTGCCCTCCTATAGCTGGAACCCAATCCCCTCCTTGGTAATTGGGATCAGTTATCCCAATGCTATCACTATGAGGTGCCAAAATAATCAGGGGGCAATTTCCGTTTTTAATTCAATAGAAACATAGATGGGCCCTCTAGTGGAAGCACTTCTTCCTTTTGAATTAGGACTTCCGAAAAATGATAAAGCCAAGGTTGTAGACAGGATGTGCTGGGTATTTTCCATTTGTCCTGTCAGTGTTTGTCCCTAGGAGACTGACCTTGATAGACTGCATGGACCTGTCTCCTTCCTCTTCTGGCTTCCTGTCCTCTCTCAATATTAAACCTATTCTGCAAGTAGAAAAGCCCTTAGAAAATGTTTATAACTGTGGATTACATGTCTAAGTGACAACCTCTCACGGGACACATTCTCTTCCTGGAAACAGACCCAACAGTGGTGGTTGATCATCATTTCTGGAGAAGGACAGCTCATTCAAGTCTCATGAAAGCCTATGGAGGCTTAGTGCAGCGCAGACGCTGGGATTCCTACACACGTAGGTTACTGACAAGGCTCACTGAGGTCTTTGAGACTGTCGTTCTGCTTCCTCTGCCTCCTCAAAAATCTCACAGCAGAGTCGCTGCTGTTGACTTTGCCCCTTTGACCTGCCCTTTCCAGGCTTCTGGTGCAGGCCTAGGTCAGGCGCGCGGGCTCTTTAAGGGAGTCAAGGGCTGCGCTGATTGGCTGAGGATCGGAACCCACTGTCCAGGCTCGTCCCTCTGCGCGGCGAGGCCCGGTTCCCGACGCTGTCTGGGGGACCCCGAGCCTCAAGGACTCTGCCACCATCCGTCTTCGCGCCTCCGCCGCCCGCTGCCCAGTGAGTGAGCAAAAGCCGTGCGGGCCCCGCCGGACGTAGGCGGGTGGAGAGGGCGCGTCTGCGCGGTGGCGTCCGCGACTCCGGGCTCCGGGCTCCGGGCTCCGGGCTCCGGGCTCCGGGCTCCGGGCTCCGGGCTCCGGGCTCCGGGCTCCGGGCTCCGGGCTCCGGGCTCCGGGCCGCGCTGCGCGCATGCTCCCCGCGAGCCCCGCCCTCGGCTCTCCTCCTGCCCGGTGCTGGCAGGTAGCGCCAACCCGGGTCGGAGAGAGTCCGTTCTTCCAGGCGCCAGGACTCCTGGCCTTTCCCGTACTGTGGTAATCGAGTTGGGGAAAGTAGGTGGCACTGTCAACGGAACTCAGCATACGATGCAGGAAATACCCAAGTTCCCGGAATTGGGCCCTGGGACTGTGGGTGGAGTTAAACTGGGAAAAACCTCCCGGAAGCTGTGGGTTCCGGGCTGGAATTTGCAGGGGGAAGTGAGCTAGTTTGAATGGAACACGACTTATTGAAAATGACTGTAATTAAGCAACCAGTCATAAATGTAGGTAGTTAATGTGTAATTTGATCAGGAAAAGAGTGCAGAAATTTGGATGACAGGTCATGGGATTATCCCTATCTATCATCTATATCTATCCTCTATAAAATCACATCCAGGTTGCCACTGGAGGAAGGCTGCCCGTAACTTGCACGCCCCCCCACACTCCTTAGAAATACCCAATTTCCATTGTAATCTATAGCACAGCTGAGGCAGGGCTGGAGCGTTAAAGAATGCTTTTTAAGGTCTCAGGGGTAATCAAAGGAGAAATGAAGGCAGCAGGGACCCAAATCAGCATTCTCAGTCCGCTGAGACACAGCGGTGTCTTAGTTGTAAGTATCAAGACACTTGTCACCAATGATAAGTGTTGGAATTTTCTACTAATAGAATTACCAGATGACCCAGCAATCCCTCTCCTGGGTATCTACCCAAAAAATCTGAAAACATGTATCCATAAAGACACGTGTGCTCCAATGTTCATTGCAGCCTTGTTTACGGTGGCCAAGACATGGAAACAACCAAAATGTCCTTCGATAGATGAATGGATAAAGAAGTTGTGGTATATATACACAATGGAATACTATTTGGTGGTAAGAAATAGGACCATTTGTGACAGCATGGATGGATCTTGAGATTATGATGTTAAGCGAAATAAGTCAGACAGAAAAAGCAGAGAACCATATGATTTCACTGATATGTGGTATATAAACCAAAAACAGTAAGAGAACAAGACAAACAAATGAGAAACAAAAACTCACAGACACAGACAATAGTTTAGTGGTTACCAGAGGGTAAGGGGGTAGGAGGTGGGAGATGAGGGTAAGGGGGATCAAATATATGGTGATGGAAGGAGAACTGACTCTGGGTGGTGAATGCACAATGCGATTTATAGATGATGTATTACAGAATTGTACACCTGAAATCTATGTAATTTTACTAACAATTGTCACCCCAATAAACTTTAATTAAAAAAAGTGGAATTTTCAAAAGACTTAGCTCATATAATAGAGTGAATTCAAAGTTATCCCTATTGCAAGATCACTCTTGCTGCTTTTCTTTTTTTCCAGATTTATTGAGAAACAATTGACATACATCACCATATACAATTAAGGCGAACAGCCTGATGTACTGACTTACCTGTGTCGTGAAATGATTACTACAATAGGTTCAGCTAACGTCTACCATCAAGTATAGATACAATAAAAAGAAAAGAAAGCAGTTTTTCTCCCTGTGATGAGAACTATTAGGATCCACTTTCCTCACAACTGTCCTATTTACCATACAGCAGTATTAATTCTTGTCATCATTTCTGATATATATTTTGTGAGTGGGAGAGAGAACACTGAGACTATTCTGGACACCCTAAGGAACCTCCCAGACTTTGGAAAATGGCTTTGTTAGTATGGGGAAGGTTGAAAATACTGAACTCCTGTATGTAGTTTACAAGGTGTGGTGCACTCATTTTCAGGTGTGATCTCCCCTGAGTACCACAGGGAAGCTCTTCTTCCTGCTCAGCTTCTACCTTTAACCCTTGGGAACGTCTCCTAACACATCCAAACTACAATCCAGACCCAAGACAGCAAGGCCCCGAAACACGTAAGCCTAAATCCTAACTTTCCAGATAGTTTCTCTTACCTAGATGGCTGACATGAGAGCTGTCCTTGCACTTCAGGGAAGATCCCACCCCTTAATAAATAGGAGCACTATAAGAGACACAGCTCTGTGACATTGTGTGTGTGAGTGTGTATGTGATTAGAGGACAATTGTTTTCTTTATAAATGTTTGCAGTGTATGTAAAAATTCAATTCTGCCATCTTATATGCAGAAGAAAAATAAGAAACGGCAAGTGGCCTGAGCTATGCTTCTCTTGGATCACTTATTGCTTTCTGCAAACTTTTGTGGGAAAGAGACACCATGACGACTGCCAAGATGGATAATATATTGCTTCTGCCTTTCTGGTCTGCCATTGGAAACGGATGACATGGGGCTGTCTGAGTTTGTAGAAAGGAGAAAACTTACGCTAATCTCCCCACTCTCAGTGGGTAGCCTCCAACTCTGGTCACAGGATGGAGGGGAGCAGTGGCAGGGAGGGCGAGAAACATCATGACCTCCCAGGCCTGATCCAGGCCTCTTCTTTCTGGGCGTGATTTGGCCTCCCGTGCTCAGCACTAACGCTGACTCTAATCAGAGGCCCCTGTAATTCCAGGGTGTATCTTTGGGCCACAATCCAGGAAAGCCACTGAAGTCTGCCTTGTAGTTCCCACTCACATGGAGCCCCACTAGCAGGGACAACCCATTCCACCTTGCATGTAAATGCCCCCCCCGCCCCCCACCCCGGCCCCCACCTTCCCAGTGAGCCAGAACCCAAGATTTCCTGATAGGATATGGAAAATAGGAGCTCTGCTGGCTTTTTATAGAAGACTGGGTAGAAAGCGTTAAGACTGGCCACTCGGAGCCAGGGTTCACACCCTGCCCAACAGCCTACCAAAGAGAATCCGCAACACTGTTGAGGAGGGTAGAGCAGTTGTAACTCTCTTGAATTCTGCATTCTTCTGAAAGTAAAATCAACAACGGAAGGTCTTCTGTACCCAATTGGATTAAGAACAAAAAATTAGAGTTCTGGCTCACCTAGAGTTGACAGCCCACTTAAGAACTTCTTAAGTAAGATAAACAAGAGAGTCAACACCATATAGTCATTTAAAAATTGTGTTTCCCAGGATATTTATCCTTGTTTTCCCATTTTGAGAACGTCAGTAGTAGCTTGAAGAGAACAAAGGTGAGGTTAAAGGAGGATGGCCAAGGGATGTCAGCAGTGGGTGGATGGAAATAGGGGGTATGTGGAGAGGGGCAGGGATTACAGGAAGAGAATCGATAGTGACCTTGAGAAACCTGTTCCTGAAACAATGCAAGGAGCACAGAATCCTATCCTCCAGGTACACAAGGCGTCTTCTCAGAAACAAAGATTCTCTCATCTAACTGGACAAAAAGTGAAAGGATGGACGGTGTCTACCCTGGACCTCACAAAAGAGAGGGTTTTTTTCTGTTTGTTTGTTTTTAAGTATTCAGTCTTCAAGATTTACAGTAGGAAGCAACATCAGGAGACATGGGGGCCGTATGCTTATAGAGCAGAAGATTTTGGAAGTCATCCAGTTCAATCAGCTGGTCTTGGGTGAGTAAATGATGTGCCAGGATAGTTAAGCTTTCCCAAGATCAGACAGCTAGTTAGGAGCAAAGACTAGAATCCATGTTGTGTTGCCACGTCAGAGATTCTTCTGTTTTTTTCTTTTCTTTCTTTCTTTTGTTTTTTATACATTGCCATAAGTTCACGATAGCCCAACTCAGAGCATATGAGGATGCATGTAGAACACATTGTTTTAATTAAACCTCTTTTCCTTTTTACATTTTAGGTCAAGATGGGGTTTATATTTTCAAAATCTATGAATGAAAACATGAAAAACCAACAGGAGTTCATGCTTATGAATGCTCGACTTCAGGTACATTTTTAAATAGTTAAGCTTTTATGTTGTTGCATTGGTTAAGGTTTCTAACACGTGTTCTAGCAGTATGTTCTCTTTGACCCCAAAAGGTAAAATGCTCTCAGGGCTCCATTCTCAAAGCCAAGACGAAATGGATTGTTAATTATCTAGTAAATGAGCTTGTTTAAATCTCCAGTGCAGATACTTGTGTAAAAATCTCCATACTATAAAGGGACAACTGCTTAGAGTCTAGGGTAGGCAGAATGATACCCCTCCAAAAGAAAGATATCTACATCCTGATCCCCTGTGAATATTTTTTTCCTTACATGGCAAAAGGGGCTTTGCAATGAGATTAAGTTAAGGAGCTTGAGATGGAGAAGATCCTGGGTTATCTGGATGGGCCCAATGAAATCACAAGCGTCCTTATAAAGGAAAGACTGACCAAGAGGGCTGAGGTGGAGGGGGGGGGAAGAGAGAGAGAGAGAGATTTAAAGATGCTATGCTGCTGGCTCTGAAGATGGAGTAAAGGACTATAAGCCAAGCCACTATAAGCCACTATAAGCCAAGAATTCAGGCAGCCTCTAGAAAATGGAAAAGGCAAGGATACAGATTCTCTCCTAGAGCCTCCAGAAGGAACTCAGTCCCACCAGCTCATCTTGGACTTCTGACCTCCAGAACTGTACAATAATAACTCTGTGTTGTTTTAAGCCACTGAATTTGATAATTTGTTACACAGCAATAGGAAATTAATACAGAGTATGAAAACTGGAGACTGGATTTATACATAGGTTGGATAGAAAAGATCAAAGCAAAGAGGAATATTGTCTAATTGTCTAATATACAGTGTCAAAAAGTATTTTAAAATGCTGTATGTCAAAGTCAAGTGTTAAAAGTTTCACTGGCATTATCTTCCTAAGATTTCAAACCAAGATCTCTGGGCCTGTCATTCATTATGGCCCTGAGATAAAAAAGGCCTACTCTGAGGCAGTCTAATGAGTGGTGAAAAGTGAGCACTGAAGCCAGACTGCCTGGGTTTGAATCCTATCTCTAGCCTTGACTAACTGTACGACTTGCGTCTCAGTCTCCTAATGTGTAAACTGGAGGTGGTAATACCCACTTTAGAGGGTTGTTCTGAGGAGTAAAGATGGTAATATAGAGAAGGTATAGAGAACAATGCCTCAAGAACAATGTCTCACACTCTATAAGTTTTGCTGCTGTTACTGCTATTAAAAAGTGGTAAGAGTGTCTTATGCAGGATACTAATGTCTTTTGGGGGAATTGAACAACTGAAAGAATGGGCAACTGAATTATTGTAACAGAACAAAGTGACCTAGGGGAGACCAAACATTAGGCATACAAACCAGCCAAGAACGTCACATGCTCAGAGAATCCTTGTCCAGGACCTTTGGGAAGTACATGGCTTTTACTCTTACATCATTCCCCCTGAACTCAGGGTCTGTGAAGAATCTGGGATTTTACGCTACTTGCAAGCTAATAAATCAGCCTGTTACTATTTCACGGACACTGGCAGAATACAGGAAACAGTCTTACACCTGTGTTAGAGACAGAGGTCTTGATGACTCATAGCACAGCAAGCAGTGTAAGCACGCGGCTGGTGTCAATTCCCCATATGCCCCGCAAGTCCCACAGAGGTGATAAAGATGGGTTTAAATTGGTGCTGTGCCTTCAGTGGGTTTGTGGCACCTTGGAAAAATACCGGGCTTGGAGAATCTACTGCTTTTATCGTGAGTGGTGAGCTGGTGGGGTTGGGGAGGGTTACCTCATTCCTCAAGGCTGTTCACTGCTGGTTTCCAGGCAGGAATTCCCGCCTGTTCTCGGGAATTTTTTTCGCTTTCCCGTTCCCAAATCCTGAGATATAAACTGTGTTCTGTTCACCATGATGAATCGTTTCCACAAAGTGACGGCTGATACTACCAAGCACCTGGGTCCAAGGAGCCGATTTTCCCGATTTCCCGACCAACTTTTCTTGGGATTCGCGAACAGAAAAGCAAAAAAATTCCCAAGTATGGGCGGGAATTCCCACCTGGAAACCCTAGCGATAAATCTAACGATAAATAGGAAAAATGTCTAATAGATACATTATGAGTAGTACATTTACTTTCCATTGTGGGTATTACTGGGTTCAAGGAGCCAATTTTCCCGATTTCCTGACCAACTTTTCTCAGGATTCGGGAACGGGAAAGCGAAAAAAATTCCTGAGAACGGGTGGGAAGTCCTATTCACTGCAAACACAACCCAGAGAAATGGCCTGAGCAAAGAGCAGTCTGGGCCTTGCATCCTTGGCAGACCCAGCAGGAATGTGCTGGGACATTCAGGGCCTCTGGCGGACTGCCCGCCCTGACAACCTGCCCCTCAGCGCCAACAACCAGAGCTTTGAGAACAGCCCTGGCTTCTGCCCACTGATGCCAGTGACCACCACAGCGGATGCCGGGTCAAACCGTCAGGAGCGCTGTCGACAACACAGTGTTCAGCTGAGCTGAATCAAAGGGGAGCCAGGCCCAGGCATTTCAGAGAATCTTTGTGAACCCAAAGCCCTGTTGAGCCAGTAGCTTTGCTTCGGGTGGCAGAGTGGGGGATCAAGGTTTTCCCAGAGAGTTAGCTACTACTTTATGCAAATTTGTGACGTCAGTAAGGCCAGGCCAGCCGTGCCCTCAAATACATTTTAATTTGACCAGCAAATGGGCCCTTTTCCTTGTAGTTGTCTTGTCCTAGATAACCCACCCCAAAATGGGAATGTCAGGTCTGAGAGTCGCAAGGCCTCCATGGGTCATTTTTAACAAGAGGTCAGTAATGGACAATAGCTGCCTTGCATTTTTGAAAGGAGCATGTTACTGGTTGCATTTTGACACCCCCCTACAACCCCCCCCCACCCGCCACACACAAATTCGTATGTTAAAAGTACTAATTCCCACTACCTCAGAAGGTGACCTGAGATTGGGTGTTTACAGAGATAATCAAGTCGAAATGAGGTCATTAGGGTGGACCCTAATCCAATACGACTGCACACATCTTTCCCTCACAGCCCTCACAAGGACGCAACGCTGCTGACACCTTAATTGTGGACTTCCAGCTTCCAGAACTGAGACAATACATTTCTGTTGCTTAAGCTACTCCGTTTTTTGTGGCACGTTGCTATGGCAGCCATAGAAACTAACATAGGATGTATTTGGTGTTTGTGTCCGGCAGGTGGTGCTGCTGTACTTGGCAATGGCCTCTGGAGACTGGCTGTGATTTTTCTTTTTCTCTGGGATTCTGTGTTTTCTATTAGACCAGATGGAAGAGGTCAGGGAATCCCTGAATGGGAGCATATCCTCTCATCACTATGAATATTTACAATATAAGCAAGTAACACATCCATTTCATTATACACGTATATGCGGGGAACACAACTGCAGTGTCTTGAAGCCGTTCAAAGGTCACTTTAATTTCCCTTCCTTACTGCAAACTTTGTCCGAACCCTATCAATTGAATTCCAGTGATTTTTTCTTCTGTGTGGGAACACAGACCAAAGAGTTTAACACAGGTACTTCAGGGGCTATTGTAACAGTTTCAGGAATAATGCTGTCTCCCAGCTCGGGGAACCTGCGGGGTGCAAAGGGGTGAGGGCAGCTTTTTGTCCTTTGGCTCCTTATCGCAGATTAGGTGTTGCTTCCTCCCCTGGGTACCCCTGGCCTCTGGAGAGCACTGGGGTTCAGGGGCATCACTCTTTTAGCATCTTCTGGTGCCATTGCTCTGTCCTGTGTCCATGTAAGAAACGTCCGAACCTGTAGAGAATTTTTATGAGTTTATTTGAGCCAAACTGATAACATATGCCAGGAAGCAAAATCTCAACAGATTGAGAAAATGCTCTGGAGAATGGCAGTTTTGCAACTTACTTTACACATTAAAATAAAAGGAGAAGAGTAAGGAAAGTTACATGAAATGTTAATAGATTAAAGAGCGGGAGAAAGCAAAGCAGGGAAATCTCTGGGATTAGATAAAAAAGGCAAAATGGAAAAACACATACTTCTTTTACATTGTTGGGTACAAAATAGTTACCAATTAACATTACAGCACACAGATGGTATGCGGGGAACAAGATAACAGCGAGGGGTTCTGTGGCCTCATGTTCTGGTGCAGCGGTTGTGCCACGAGGGGCTATAAAAGATTATTCTGAGAGTTCAAAGGCGTGTTATCTGAGATACGAAAAGATAACAGAAAGAAGGTACAGGTCTGGGACGTGACTACCCACCACGACCTGCTTTCAGTTAGGAATTTTTGTGTTCAGATCATCCTGCGTGGTTACTTTCGCTCTCTTGAGTTTGTAGGGTCCACCATGCAGGCTCCCCTGAGCTAGTCAGGTTTAGTATGTGGTCCCTTTTTCATCCATACATGTATCCTCAGCACTTTGGGCCAACCTGGTGCTTAGCTCCCCCTGCAGCCGTAAGGGACCAAGTAGACATGGGTCCCTCCATCCAACAGAGCCATAAACATCTGAATCCCTCCTCTCCCCTCCCTGATGTTCGCCAGCACAGCCAGCCTTCTTCCCTGAAGTAGCTGGCATTGGGGGAGAGATGGAGGGAGAGACCGGCTTGGTGCCAGCAAGCAAGACTTTGCATCTGCTCTCCGTCTCAACGCGCCCCCCCCACCACTAGGTTCAACAAACAGGCTTCTGCTGTTTCAGCCTACCCAAAGTTCTGTAACCTCAGTGCTGACACGTTATTTCAGCTTTGTGGACCCCCTGACCCATCTGCCGCAGCCATATTGCCTACCTCTTGGCTGGGGTGTGTGGCTTGCTGCCCCACTGTCATGCCCCACTGTCCTTCCATCTCCCACCCCAGAGGAGCACGTGCCACAATGAAAGCACCCACTGGGTGGCCTGTTTCGACCAGACCTTTTGTTGCTCAGCCTCGTTTAACACACAGAACAGTGACAGACCCTTACTCTACCCTCCCACCCTCACTACCACCTAGGCGAGAGCAATCCTACCAGATGTCAGAGTCTTCTCACATCCCATAACCTACCAAGAGGGTTCTTGTCCTTTCTCTTCCAGAATGCCCTGTCTCCATCAGCATCCCATCTTTGTCACCAAAACGGGCAGGTCCTGTGAAGGGCCTGGGATTTTACCCTACAGCAAGTTAACAGATTAGCCCTTTAGTGTTTCATGGATGCTGGAAGCATGAAAATGACATGTTTTCTATGCACCCCAAACTGAACAGAGGAGATGGAGGTGGGCCTAGTTGGACACCGCAGTGGATGCAGTAGGTTTCTGACTTAACTGAGGAACCACGTTTATGGTGAGTGGTCAGCAAGGCTGCTCTTGGGGAAGAGATATTATCATTCCTCAAACACAACCCTGAGAAATGGCCCCGGTAAAGAGAAGTCAGGGCCTGCATCCGTAGCCTACCCAGCAAGAAAGTCCAGCAATGCTCAGGGCCCCCGTGGATTGATTCTCCCAACATATGTGTTGGTTAAGATGATTAGTTTTTCCTTCTTGATCATGTACTTTATTACTTATCTTCTAATTTCAAGGAAGGAGACAAAGAGAATATAGAACACCATAACTGAAGCAGCTTTCCAGCCCTAAATCTGCTTGAGTTGTGATCCCAACTGGGGAAGCCTAGGGAGAAACACACTTATCTGCAGCCATTTTGGAAGATCTATTTGGTCCGTGAATGTTCCCCATTCAAAGGAATTAAACTTCTAGCATCATTCTTAGGGTGTAGAGCTATTCTTCTTTATGAAAAACAAAAAAGCACCATGAAATATTTTATACATATAAGAGAATATATTTATAAGTTTTGAAGCATAATAAAATGAACACCAATGAACCCATCACTAAATTGAAAAATTATGTTCTCACAATACCCCTGAAGTGACCTATAGGTTCCTCCCTACATGTTAAGTGAACCCAAGCAGCTAAAGCTGGGCTGGAATTGACCGAGCCCTGAGAACTGATGTATCAGTATTTCATTCCTACCCTGTTTCTCCGAAAATAAGACCTAGCTGGACAATCAGCTCTAATGCGTCTTTTGGAGCAAAAATTATCGGAATATAAGACCTGGTCTTATTTTACTATAATAGAAGACCAGGTCTTATATAATTATAATACAATATAATGTAATGTAATATATAATATAACATAATATAACATAATATAATATAATATAATATAACATAACATAACATAACATAACATAACATAACATAATATAATATAATATAATATAATACAATACAGGGTCTTATATAATGCAAGACCGAATCTTATATTAATTTTTGCTCCAAAAGATGCATTAGAGCTGATTGTCCGGCTAGGTCTTATTTTCGGGGAAACACGGTATTTATGGCTAAATAACATTACATTGTATGGCTATACCAAATTTTATTTATCCATTCACTGGTTCATGGACATTAAGGTTTTTGTTGTTGTTTATTTTCCCACCTTTTGGCTATTGAGAATAGTGCTGCTATGAAAATTCTTATACAAGTTTTTGTTTGAACACTTGCTTTTCAGTTCTTTTGAGTATATACATACCTAGGAGTGGAATTGCTAGATCATGTGATAATTTTATGTTGAACTAACTGAGGAACCACCAAAATGTTCAAGATGATGGCAACTTGCAGGTGTCTTTCTCTACCAAAGTTGGAAGAGATGGAAATAAGTTTTTTTAACTGTATCATGAAGAGCTGGATCTAAATGCAAAGAATATAATGAATTATTTGATTTTTAAAGAGACTGCTAAAAATGTTCAGCAAGTCTCTTTAAATGTGGGGCAAGATATTAACATGTCTGGGATCACTTAGAGGAGTTAATGAAAATAACTCTTAAGATTTACTTTTCTGTACGCTATGTTCAGGAATGGTAGGAAAGTAAAATAATTAATAAAGGTCCCTGGTACCACAGGCTCTTACTTCTCCAAAGGTAAACAAATGATAAAGAAAGGTCAAGCCACCAAGTCGATTCTTTGCTTCCTAGCCCTTCCAAGGTTCCAGGACCCTTTCTTTCTTTTATTTTTTTAAATTAAAGTTTATTGCGGTGACAACGTTAGTAAAGTTACATAGATTTCAGGTGTACAATTCTGTAATACATCCTCTGTATATGTGTTCGCCACCCAGAGTCAGTTCTCCTTCTATCATCATATATTTGATCCCTTTTACCGTCATCTAACACCCACTCCCCTCTTACCCTCTGGTAACCACTGATTTTTGTTTATTTGTTTGTCTTGTTCCTTTGTTGCTTTCAGTTTTATATCCCACATATCAGTGAAATCATATGGTCCAGGACCCTTTCTACACTCAATTCTCCAAGGGGAACACACTGGTTTTAGGTTTGTTCACAAACTTAAATGAGGCCAATAAATCCAGTTGTAGCCTATCAGAAAGATTTTCTTTTTCTCCCTCAACTATAATTCTATTTTCATAAATCTGATCAGAGTGAATTTTAATTCATTTTTAGTTCTTGATTGCTTGAGCAAGGGGGGAGGATCATTTATTTATTCACTCAATACAGCAATTACTGAATGCCTAGTATATAGAGAGTTTGAGGCACAAATTTGTTTATTCTTGAACAAATTAACTAAATGTAAGATAATAATGAATCCACATTTTAAGAAATGTTTTAGTTGAAATAATTTTAGATTTGCAGAAAAGTTGCAAACTAGTACAGAGAGTTTACATATACCCTTTGTCTAGCTTCCTCTGATGTTAACAATTTACAATGCTCAAACCGGGAAATTAGTATTATTAGTACAATACTATTAACTAAATTACTGATCTTCTTAAAATATCATCAGTTTTTCTCTTAATGTCCCTTTTATGTTCCAGGACCCAACCCAAGATCTTGCATTGCATTTAATTGCTGTCTCCGCCACTCTGTGACAGTTCCTGATTCTTTCCTTGGCTTTCATGATAAGTACCTTTGATAAGTAGGTAATTTTATTGGGCAGCTCTTTAGTAGTTCTCTCACTTTGGATTTTTCCAGTGTTTTATCATGATTAGATTGAGGTTGTGCATTTTTTACATATCATTCTTAAACCACAGAATGCTGTTGTATCTTTGTCACTGCGTCATATCAGAGAACACTTGATGATATATCTTATTTCTGGTGATGTGAACCTTGATCTCAATTAAGGTGGTGGCCACCAGGTTTCTCCACTCACGTAAATGTATTTTTCTTTTCTAACTGATAAAAATCTTTGGGTAGATATGTTGAGAATGTTAGTATCTTGCTTCTCCTCATTCTTTTGCCCACTCACTTTAGCAGCCACTGGTGGTTCTTACCTGCAACAGTTATTACTATGATGTTTGCCTAATTGTGCCTTATCTCCTCATTCCGTTTATATTTGTTTGTTGGAAAAGCTTTTCCTTCTCCACATATTTTTTCAATTATTTATATAAATATGGTCTCATGGACATTTTATTCTATGGGTTATAATCTAATACCATCATTATTTTATATTATGGCTTAAGTTGTTGTTTTGGCTATTGGGAATTCCTTCCAGTTGGCTTCTACGTCCTTTTGACATACCCCATTTTAAAAAAATATTTGCTTATTTTATGTGATCATAAGATATTCCATTTATATTGCCCTTACCCCAGGCCTGGAATTAACCACTTATTCAAGAGTCCTGGTTCGTTTTGTTGGAGAATGGCATCAAGATCTAGGCTCTAGGTATTCCTAGATTCTCTCAGCAAGGATATGTACTAATCCATGCATGTGCACATACTTATATTATTTCTATATCTACCTATAAGTATATATTTTCTAAACCATGAGTTTATACTGATATATATGATTCCAGTCCAGCATGACATTTAATTTGAACCTTTCCCCTTTATTTGCAAGTTCTTTCTCAGACAGTGAGAAACCTGTCCTAGAGGCTACCTGAATTTCTGACACTCTTGCCTCCATCTTTCACTTATAAGGACCTTTGTGATTAAATTGGGCCCATCTGGATAATCTCAGATAATCTCCCCATCTCAAAATCCTTATCTGAGTCACACTTTCAAAGTCCCTTTTTGCTATGGAAGGTAACATAGCCATAGGTTCAGGATATGGACTTCTTTGGGGGGGGGGCATTATTCTGCCTACCACAGCTACTTATTATTTCCAATATTTTGCTATTACAAACAGAGCTACAATGAATAACCTTTGGTACTGTTGGAGGTCTATCTTCAGGGTAGATTTTTAGAAGTGGGACGGGTCAAAGGCAGGTGTTTATGTAGTTTGTTAGATACTGCCACATTTTCCTTCTGAAAGGTTGTACCAAGTTGAGAGGGCCTATTTCCCCAAAGTCTCACCAACAGAGTTTGTCTTGCTTTTTAGTTTTTGCCAGTCTGATAGGCAAGAAGTGGTATCTCGGTCTTGTTTTCATTTACATTTCTTTATGAGTGAACTTGAACATTTTCTTAGATATTTTAGGGCCATTTATATATCTTGTTTTTGTGAATTGTCTGTTCATTTTTTTTCAATCCCCTGTCCCTCAATTTTAAGAGTTCTATATACATTAAGGATACTGACCTCTTGTCTGTGGAATATGTTGCCAAAATTTTCTTCAGATTGTTATTTGTCTTTGACTTTGTTTATGGTGTGGTTTTTTTTGCCATGAAAATTTTAAAAAATAATTATGTATTCAAATTAACAATACTTTATTTTATTGCCTCTGCATTTTGAGTCTTTATTTAGAAAGCCTTTCCTTGTACCAAAGTTAAAGATGTAGTCACCATATCTCCCTATGCTACTTGTATAGCTTCATTCATTTACATTCAGATCTCTAATTCATTTGGAGTTTGTTCTTGTGTGTGATGTGAGATGTGGATTTAATTTTACCTTGTCCCAAAGGGTGACCTAGTGGTACCTACAACATTTATTAAAAAGTCCATCTTTATCCCCAATGATTTGAGATGTCACCTTTACCAAGCTTTTATATGTATCTGCTATTCAACTGGCCATTTGGTCTCTTCATGTACCAGTACCAGATTATCGTAATTATAGATGCTTTTTAGTATGTTTTGATGTCTAATGAAGCTAATACATACCATTGTAGTTTATCTTTTCAGTATTTCCTTTTCAATGTTTACTACATGTTTGCTTTTTCATAGAAACTTTAGTTCAACTCGTCCAACTCTATAAAAGAGTTTGTTGATTTTTTTTATTGGGTTTGCATCATTGATAAGTTTATTAAGAAGACCTGTTGAGTCAATCTATCCAAGAATGGATGTTTTTCTATTCGTTTGAGTCTATTTTTATGTATTTCAGGAGTTCATAAATGAATTATAGACTAAACCAGTTGTGTGTGTGTGTGTGTGTGAGTGTGTGTGTGTGTGTGTAAAAAAGAAAATTTTAAGTTACAGTTTCCTGTAAATGATTATGAAAACATTCTTGCAGTTGAAGTCCTTGTGTATCTGGCTAGGGACTCTGTTAGCAGTGCATATGATGGAGGGACAGTTTTACTCGCAACGTGCAAGACTGAAGAGTAGGAAGAGAGAGAATTCCAGAACTTCCAGGCAGGTTGGGGTGGCATCATGGGAAATCTAGAAGGGAAAACAGGACCCCAGGCTGCTGCCTCCTGGATTTAAGGCCAGTATATGATTGCTAAGGACTATGGATTCATTCTCCTTGTGTGCAATGGGAGGTTCACAGGCATTAGAGTCAGACACACCTGGGGCCAAGCCTGGCTCTATCACCTGCTGGTTGTATGACCTTGAATAAATGACATAGGCTCTCTGAGCCTCAGCTTCATCGCTAAGATGGGGAGAAGGATACCCACGGACTAGCTTGTATGGCAGAGGAGATGCTCAATAAATGTTCCTTTCTTTCCCATTCATCTACTTTCCTCTCTCTTATTTGCTCATTGTCACTACTTTATTCTGTCTTTCATCTCTAATTTAGTTCTCCATTTTTCATTCTTCATCATTTTTTATCTTTCCCCATCTCTGTATCTTCAATGTCAGGCATGTGCTTTCCTAGTTCCCGTTCCCCTCCGCCTTACAGGATGTTTAGCACTTCAATGAATCAATCCTGGTCACGGGACCCGGGGGCCAACGAGCCTGTCAGCCCCACAGCCTCTCGCTGGCACTCCCCATCCCACTGGGAATGCTCAGCCCTGAGACACTACAAGGCATTTGCAAGTGTCCCCTCTAGAGCCATGGCAGAACCTAAGTCATTCCCAAAGGTTCCTGTCACCTGACCCAGAGGACACAGATGTATTCCTATGTGCCCACCTTAGTACAAAAAGGAATTGTTTCCTGTTCATTCCTTTTGCACATATGATATTTCAGGATTGTTATGCTTTCTTCCCCCCTGGGAAATTTCAGAACAACAACAAAAAATCTGAGTTTAAAATGAATTCACTAAATACCAGTTTACTTGTGATGTATGTGGGACGTTGCAAAGGAATCAGCACATGTTTCAGGAGGTACTGCGTAGCATTGTCCTGGAGATCCAGAGTACTTTGGGGGAACATAATTCCTCTCTCTTAGGAATCACTTACTTAAATTTGGGTGACTATAATAGCAATTTAAAGTATGCTTTTATTATAATCATTGGATAAAAATATTTCCTGTTTCCAATTTTTCTCGTCAAGAGATTTGACATCTATTTCAATACTTAGCATTTACTTCACAACTATCTATTGATTTGTACATAACCATAAGTTCTCATTAAAATGTAACAAAACAGCAACTTAAAACTTGTTGCCATCTTTAATACTTTCTGAGACTTCTGGCTTGGATTCAAACCGGAACTCTGAAAACATTCTCTCACGCAGAATCAAACCATCAGTACGTACAAATTAGGTGGCCACTTTGTCAGCCCTTTTCTGTTTGACCCCCTCTCCCGACTCCTCCTAGATTCATTCTCTGCCCTTCTCTGCCTTGCGTCCTGGGGGTCTGACCCTCAGCCCTGCATCTCCAGGTCTCCTCACCCTCAGCTTCAGTCGGACTCAGCCAGTGGGAGGCATCAACCTGGAGGGTGGGAAGATGGTGAGTTTAGGTATGTGGCTCTCAAGGTGGCAGTGGGTTCCTAGAGCCATTGCTCTTTTCAGGCCTTGTCTCTCCCCTAGCGCCATCTCTCATAGGCCTAGGAGTGTTAATGGCTTCCTGCTGTTTCTCAGCCCCTGGGGGCCTCACTACCCCTTGTGGTTTATCTTAAAACCCTGCCCACAAAGACTACAGTCCCGTCAGTTAAACTCTTGCGAGGAGTGTGCTCTCTACCCCCTAACACCATACAAACAAAAGGATGGGAATGTTCATGTTTTTGTTATGAACAACTATCTAAAATGTAAAAGATATCTGCATTTATCATTATCACTAAAAATATAATTAATATGCATTAAACTTTAACAATGCTTCTGGCAATTACAGATTTAGTGTGATGCTCTCAAACCTGTATGAAATACATTCTAAAATTACAAATTGAGATTTTGTGTCAGACTTTGTTCTAAGCTCAACTAAGCTCTCTAACTAGGTGATAACTTCTTTTCCAATTCCCACCTTGGGTGTGTACATCATATGAAATGAGAAGAGTCTATGCTGACCAAAGAGAAAAGACCTAAAACTCAAGCATGTTACATGGAATTTGTAACAGAGCAGCTGCTTCTTTAATAACATTGATGTCTCCTTTCAGATACAGATACTGGAACTACAGAGAGTTCTAAAACCACAACTTATGTACATATCTAGCGCAAAGTTAAGCTAATAAATACTAGCTTCCACATACCTAGTTACTTCAGCCATATAACAACTAATAATGTAACATCAAGCTGAAGTAAGTAATGCTGATTTATTTCATCCATGAGGAATACACATTGGTCCCTAGGTGAAAGGCTCTGAAAAAAAATTGAAGATAAAATATTCTTGTTCATTTGTGAGCTTATTGAACTGGAGCCATTTCTAATCTGTCTCTGGGGTACAGGCCATAGCACTGTACAACATATGAATCACTGTCATTTTCTACTGTGGCTCTGTATTCCAAATGCCATGCAACAGACAATCACGTTAAAGTTTCAGTGTGAAAAATTTCAGCTTCATGTAGAGAAGCATAATCTAAAACATAATTTTGCCAGCCCTTCCTACATTCAAACTTATTGTTTAAATTATTATTTCTTTGTTTTTGGTGAGCTTCTGTTCTTTTCCATGTTTGACGTTATAGTAATGTTCATGGCACAGAATGGATGACAGAACACTAAACTTGAAAATGTACTTGAAAATGACAGCCTTAAATGCTCATATCAATCACACATGAAAAAAAAAGAGGTAAAATCAACTCCAGCAATAGCAAATTTTCTTTCCTTTCAAAAATACGATTTTAAAGTCAAAACATCTTTTTTTGTTGTTTAAAATTATGGACAATTTGTTATTATAAAAGTAACTGGTTTGATAATAAAGCATTATATTTAAAAATAATTTACTACAAATACATTTTAAAATAAATGTTGATTCTTTTGAGTGTAAACAAGTGGTTAACCAAAGAAGAAACAAAATCTCGTTCATAGTTGTGATAAAATCTATCCCCGAAGTTATTGGGTATTACACAGAAATATTTATATTGTGTTCTTCAACTCCCTGTACGTACTTTTAAAGAACCAGCTGAATCTAAACAGAATATAAAAACATAAGTTACAAATAAATATAAAAATATATATGTACAAGATTTTTACCAAATACATGATTACCTTGTATAAATGCCTAAATATGAGTTCATAAATAAAGTAAAATGCTGAAGAACTCTGTTCTCTGAATTATAGAAAAGGGGGGTTTTCTGAAGACAAGTGTTTGAAGTTCATGTACTAGAACTTTATGAATTTCACACAACAAATTTGATTAAATGGAACCACTCATTCAGATAAAAATACTTCCTAACATGAAAAACACAAACCGGGCTTTCTGAATCACAAAAATTATGAAGATGACAGAAACAATGTGAAATTAAGAAAAAGTATATTTTGGGTTTCTTTTTTACACAGCTATGCTTAGTCTAGATAAATCTTCCACAGGCATGCTTTCTGTGGCATCCAGTTGGTTATATTCCTGTATGAGTGCTGAAAAATATGACACAGCTTCTGTGAAAAAGCTTTCCTCCATCCCTTCACTTTGTAGATGGTGATGAAGATGAGCCTGTTTTGTATAGAGCCTCACGAATCTCTTGCTAACTTCCATGGAGGCAGGCTTCACATACAAACATGGGTATTTGCAAAAGCTAAAAATGAATGGGACTGGCCCACAGGAGGTACGGAACACACGCCGGTCTTCCAGCCTTCTTGATTCCACGAGACAAACCATAGAGAAGGTTTTAATCTTTCCGTATTTCTGCGAAGATCTGAAATCTGGACATTTCCTTTAACCATGAGGGCACGAGTGAAGTAGAACCCATGTTTGGGGTCAGCCCCAATTAGCTCGTGATCTTTACTGAAGGCATCTGAAAACATCTGGTCCGACCTTCAAGGAGGAATGTTAACACCTGCCAGTGCAGACGGAGGTGTTAGGCTCGACACAAGATAATGCAGTTGAGGAAAAGGAACTATGTTCATGCTGATTTCATTAAGGTCCCTATTAAGGGATCCTTCAAAGCTCGCAGAGTGTGTTTGGTTAAGCAGCATATTTGCCACAGTGTTGGTGGCAAATATCAAAGGGCTTCTGCTGCCACTTTTTAAAAGCCCCAGCTCTCGAAGTATCCAGACTCTTTGGCTTTATAGTTGTACCCAACTTTCCAGAATTCACCATGAGGTCAATTTTGCTAATGATGTCAAATAAAGACAGAAGGATATATTGAAGTCACGAGTCTGTATTCTTCTGGGGATTCATCCTTAAGCACTTTTTAAAGAAATGTGCCAAGTCCAGATCCTGTTCCTCCTCCCATGAAATGTATTATTTTAAAAAACCCCTGCAGACAACCACTGCTCTGCGGACTTTCTGAGTTGCTCTAAAATCTGTTCTTGATGAAGACTGCCAAAAATGTTGTGACCCAAAGCCCAATTATTCCCTGAGCCAGGAACTGATAAGTGATGAGCTGCTTGCTATCAAACATCTCAAAGGTCCCTGCAGAATTTCATTTACTACCTCTTCCTCCAGGTCAATCAAGACAGCCTGCTATCCACATTTCTAAAGAAGCTGCTTATTGCCTCATCATAAATTCCTCTCTGGTTAACTGTGGCATGCTCCCTCAATGCCAAGTCCCAAAAGTAGCAGCTGAAATGGTTTCTGCACTGGCCGCCCTGTATGACCACCAAGTGGGTCATGCTGCAGGGAGGCCCCCCCAGGGCACTTGGAGCCTGCACCAGCCTTTGCATCAAAACATTTTAAAATTCTAACCCGATTATGTTATGATCTATCTAATTTGGTTTTTAGGGTTTTTGATGGTAAAGTCTCCCAATACCCTCCTTTTCCTATACTTGCCCTGAAACTTAGGCAAGGATTTGCAAAGCAATGCCTCAGAATGTTTCTGGGAAAATTACTGCTGCCTAGCACTGTAAGTAACACGTTGGCATTTCTATTTGCTTCTTATTAATGTTTACGTAAAGGATAGAACCCCAAAGAGAATATTCTGATACTGATTTATTTATTCAGTGCTTACTGAGCAATGACAGCATGCCAGGCACTGTGCTCATCAATGAGCATATAAAGATGAAAGACAAAGTTGAGTCGTTTTATAATATTTATATATTCTGAAATGGTTCACATTATTTCATGTAGTGCTTGTCTTGGAAGAAGAAATGGTTGGATCATTTTCAATAAAGAAAAACTATGTGTTCTCTATGAATTTATTTGGTAAATTAATGATGTTAAATTCATGGGTAGGTTCAGTTCTAGGATATTTACTGATGATAAATTAGAAGAAATACGTGAGCCATTAAATTTTAGATTTATTACATTAATGATAATATAATTATAATTTAGGATTTGAATTTGTGTTATGTATGGGCATGTTCACTTGATTTTTAAATCATTGTACATGGTTTGGATGCCAAATTATATAATATGAAATATTTATTTTCAGTCATATACACAAAAAGAAAACTATTAGTTTGAAGCCATATTTGTTTTGAGGAAAATTTGAACATGAAAACTTCAAAGCTTAAGAAATGATATTGGAATGGGTGATTATGGGTGATTTTCCTCTCTTGAAAAACCTTTCTGCTATTATATATATCTTTATCATATGTACAAACAAACAAAAGCACTGTGAGAGCTACAGCTATAAACTCTGTACCTCAACATCAGCAATTGCTAATCTACCCGCAGGGTTTTGGTAAAAGTTTTTTTTGGGGGGCACATATTATAATAAAAATCAATACCACACGAGATCATTAGTATGTAAATATTTGCATAGTTAAATGCTTTAGGAAATTGAAAGCAAAGAAAATTCTATTAACCTAACCTAGATTTTTAAAAAAATACTGTTAAAACTTGTTCCCTTCTAAGTAACACTTTGTTGTTATATAAGCCCCTTTAATAAATACATCAAGTAGAATGTTCATTTGCAAGAACTGTCACTTTCAAGAAATGGAAACCCAAAACACAACTATGAAGAAAAAATTTGCCAGTTGTGATAGATAAAAATAAAAAATGAATAATGTTCAGAAACAAGGGATGTACAGATGAGAATGGCAGTGGTTTTGTCCGCTTTATATGTTCCATTAGGCAAAAAATTACTCCCACTGAACACCATACATGATTTGATGTTCTCACATTCTCTCTCTCTCATATATGCTTAAATAAACATACATGTTTAAATAAACATGCACATGTTTAAATATGATATACTTTTGCACAAAATTTATAATGCAAAAGGAAGTATTTTAGATGTGGACCTCTCCAGTGAGAGGATCCCAAGGGCACATCTATTAGCTTCATGACCCTCACTTTCTATCGTGGGGTGGGGTGCAGTGAGAAAAAAAATTCCAGCATGTTCATACCTTTACCAAACTGAAAAGTTAAAGCATCCGAGAAGTAATCACTTCAAAATCAAATTGTTGTCTTATGGACTTTACCAAGGGGAATCCAAGGTGCTGTAAAGTGGGAGGATCATTGCTCACTTCTCAGTTTTCCCTCCTCCAGTGGATGCTTTGTGCCACTTTCATGACTTCACAGAATTAACTGTTCCCCTGGATCACTGCTGTAGTCCTTTTAGACAGTTCAGTATCTATATCTCTTCTGTGATTAGGAGCCTATCACTTCTGGGGGGTCCCTGGCAAGCTGAAGTTCCATGACAGGGCGACAGGTTTCTCATTCTTCCTAAATCTGAGCAGTAAAGCATTTCTGGAGGATAGCCTTCCCCTGCTGCACACCTTTTGGGGGAGGAGATGAGAATGCAACTGCTGCCCTATCAGCTCACCCACCGTCACCCAGAGAACCTCACCCTTGGTTGGGACCTTATTTATGGTCTTCTCCCATCCACTGGATACCCTAATTCTCCCTCGCTGTATGCCTTCAGAAGAGGTGTCCCAGGCTCAACTTGAATTTGTTAAAATTTTGGCATCTCTGCTACAAAGCACAGATCTCAACTATGCCACCTTCCGAATTCTGTGCTCACAGTTCTGCCCTTTAAATGCAAGGAAATCAGATGGAGAAAGAAGTAATCAGGGCTCCCCCAAACTGTCTCAGAACTAGGCATAGAGATGGCAAAGTAGTTTACAAACCTCGGGGAGTGAGGAGTATAACTGACAGCAGTGCCAGCCAACACTGTGTCTTTTTGCCCCATTAATTCAGTGAGCCCCAGGGCAGCACCTTGGAGAACTCCCCCGAGGCTACTGCACCTCCTCTCCTGGCCATGGTGCACTTGTTTAGGCAAATCTCTGCAAGCCCCCTCCTTGCCTGGCTGTTACTTCATTCTTTTCTTTGTGTATACATTTATTCATTATTTACTCCACAAATATTTATTGAACACCCATCTGAGGCGGTGGAGATACGAAATTGAACTAAGTCACTGCTCATACAGAGGGTACACTTTAATGGAGATGACAGACAACACACAAGGAGATACAATGTTGCCATAAGCAGTATGACAAACACTAAGGCTAGACGTGGCGTGGGGAAGGCCTGTCTCTGAAGAAGATGTATTTGAGCAGAATTCATTTTCTGATTTGAAATAGGAAGTGCTATCTTCTTCCAGACTGAAAGTCAATAATGCTAGTCAGTCATTCATGAAAGCTCAGGCCTTTCCCTTTCCACCATCCTCTCATTTCTGTAGTCTGTCCCCAACACCTGCCCCAATCCAGGGCTGAAACTGAGCCACTATTGTTTTTATTACTTCATATCTTAGCTTGCTTGCCAATACTATCAAATTAGGCTTTTGTTTGCAGCAAAAGAAGTCAGAGTGAATAAACAGCCCATAGTAAAAAAAAAATGCACCTCTTTCTTATTAAGAAAAGAACATTTAGGAAGATTATAAAAGAAAGTTTTGACATAAAAATCTAATTACATTTATGTTTCTCAATTTGACTTCTCCCTACCTGTGGCTAGTCAGTTTGGGTTTTTATTTAGCATTGTATTGAAGGAGGAATAAGTGTCACTACAGGGATTAAACAACAGCAAATCTAAAATTTATTGGTTATGACTGGGTCAGGCTCACCTTTCTATAGAACACTTAGACCCATACAAAACAAAGCCATAAAGACAGAATGTAAAAATAACTATTTTGTTTTCCATTTCAGGAATTAATGGTTATTATAATAATGAGATATTTTATTTTTCATATCCCATGTGAACATGAATATTGGAAATATTATTTCCCAGAAGTGGATAATTAAATAATGAATTCTTTCCACAATCTACTTTTGTTTTCATATTGAAATCAGGTTTAAGTAAGAAATTTCTAATTTAAAGGCTTGCCTAAAATTAATTAGAATTGGAGATGATCTGCCCTAGGAATTCATCCTATGAATAATTATTATACCATATGATTTCATCTATATATGGAATCTAAAAAACAAAATAAATGAACAAACAAAACAGACATAAACTTACAGATACAGCAAACATTTTGATTGTTACCAGATGGGAGGAAGGTTGGGGAAAATGGGTCACCGGGGGAGGGACGAAGAATTGGTTGTTACACAGTAGTCATGGGGATGTAGGGTAGAGCATAAGGAATATAGTCAATCATATTGTAGTGACTATGTATGGTGTCAGATGGGTACTAGATTTATCAGGGGATCATTTCGTAAGTTATATAAATGTCTAATCACTATGTTATATACCTGGAACTAATATGTTAACTCTAATTGAAAAATAAAAAATTATTTTTCAAAAACAATTATTATATCACTAGATTAAGTTTCTGATGTTAACTGGACTCTGATTTTTTAGGTACTGCATAAATGTATTTTCTTTTTTTTTCTAATTGACTAGATTGATTAGGATTAATAATCAAGGAACATTTTGTTTGTTAGTCAGGCTTTGGAAGTTTTCAAACGGATAAGCCCACATATTAAATTTTAAAATGCAGTTTGAAATGTGTAAGAGGTTTAACAATCTAATTTTGTAAATGAAACCAAATGCTAATCAAATCCTCCAGTGAATGTGAATTTTTTAAAATTAAAATTTACTGGGGTGACGGTGGTCAACAAACTACATAGGTTTCAGGTGTACAATTCTGTATTACATCATCTATAAATCCCATTGTGTGTTCACCACCCAGAGTCAGTTCTCCTTCCATCACCATATATTTGACCCCCTTCACCCTCTTCTGTTATCTCCCCTTCCCCCTTACCCTCTGGTACCTATTGAACTGTTATCTGTGTCTCTGAGTGTTTGTTTCTTTCTTTGTCTTGTTCCTTTATTGCCTTCAGTTTTAATCCCACACGTAAGTGAAATCATGTGGTACTTGACTTTTTCTGTCTGACTTATTTCACTTAGCATAATAATCTCTAGATCCATCATGTTGTTGCAAATGTCCGTGTTTCATCTTTTCTTATGGCAGAGTAGTATTCCATTGTGTACATATACCAAATCTTCTTTATCCATTCATCTATCAAAGGACACTTTGGTTGTTTCCATGTTTTGGCCTCCGTAAATAACACTGCAATGAGCACAGGAGTACACATATCTTTACAGATAAATGTTTTCAATTTTTTTGGGTAGATACCCAGGAGAGGCATTGCTGGGTCATATGGTTATTCTATTCTTAATTTTTTGAAGACCCTCCGTACTGTTTTCCACAGCAGCCATACCAATTTACATTCCCACCAACAGAGTATGAGGGTTCTTTTTTCTCCACAGCCTCTCCAACACTTGTTATTATTTGTCTTGTTGATAATACACATTCTAACAGGTGTGAGATGATATCTCATTGTGTTTTGATTTGCATTTCCCTAATAGCTAATGAAGTTGAACATTTTTTCATGTATGTGTTGGACATTTGTATGTCATATTGGGAGAAGTTTCTATTCATGTCTTCTGCCCATTTTTTAATTGGATTGTGTGTCTTTTCCTTGTTGAGTTGTATGAGTTCCTTATATATTTTGGATATTAGGCCCTTATCGGAAGCATTGTTTGCAAATATCATCTCCCATTCGGTTGGTTGCCTCTTTGTTGATGGATGGTTTCTTTTGCTGTGCAGAAGCTTTTAGTTTGATATAGTCTCATTCATTTATTTTTACTTTTATTTCCCATGCCTTTGAGGTCAAATTCATAAAATCCTCTTTGAACCCAAAGTCCTAAGTTTAGTACCTATGTTTTCTTCTATGCAGTTTGTTTCAGATCTTATGTTTAGGTCTTTGATCCATTTTGAGTTAATTTTGGTACTTGGTGACAGATAACAGTCTAGTTTCATTCTTTTGCATGTGGCTTTCCCTTTTTCCCAGCACCATTTATTTTCTCTGTTGTATGTTTTTCTTTCCTCCGTTGTATGTTTTTGGCTCCTTTGTCAATAATTATCTGTCCATATTTATTTGGGTTTATTTCTGGGTTTTCAATTCTATTCCATTGGTCATGTGTCTGTTTTTCTGCTAATACCATGCTGTTTAGATTATGGTTGCTCTGTAGTACAAGCTGAAGTCAGGGAGTGTGATACCTCCAGCATTATTCTTTTTTCTTAGTATTGCTTTGGCTATTGGGGGTCTTTTGTGGTTCCAAACAAATCTGATGATTTTTTGTTCTACTTCTTTTAAAAAATGCCATTAGGATTTTGATGGGGATTGCATTAAATCTGTATATTGCTTTGGGTAATATGGCCATTTTAACTATGTTTATTCTTCCAATCCATGAACATGGAATGTCTTTCTATTTCTCTGTGTCTTCTTCAATTTCTTTAAAAAACGTCTTATAGTTTTCAGTATATAGGTCCTTCACATACTTTGTTAAGTTTACTCCTAGATATTTTATTCTTTTTTTTAATGAGGTGTACATTTTCTTTCTTTTTTTTTTTTCAATTGGGAAAGAGGAACAGGACTTTAGAGGGGAACAGTGTGTACTTCCAGAACTTTTTTCCAAGTCAAGTTGTTGTCCTTTCAGTCTTAGTTGTGGAGAGTGCTGTTCAGCTTCAAGTTGTTGTCCTTTCAGTCTTAGTTGTGGAGAGTGCTGTTCAGCTTCAAGTTGTTGTCCTTTCAGTCTTAGTTGTGGAGGGCACAGCTCAGCTCCAGGTCCAGTTGCCGTTGCTAGTTGCAGGGGGCGCAGCCCACCATCCCTTGCAGGAGTGGAACCAGCAACCTTGTGGTTGAGAGGACGCACTCCAACCAACTGAGCCATCCGGGAGCTCAGTGGCAGCTCAGCTCAAGGTGCCGTGTTCAATCTTAGTTGAAGGGGGCGCTGCCCACCATCCCTTGCGGGACTCGAGGAATTGAACTGGCAAGCTTGTGCTTGAGAGCCCACTGGCCCATGTGGGAATCGAACCGGCAGCCTTCGGAGTTAGGAGCATGGAGCTCTAACCACCTAAGCCACCAGGCCGGCCTGGTATTTTATTCTTTTTGTTGCAGTTGCAAAAGGAATTGTTTTTTATTTCTTTTTCTGAAATTTCATTGTTAGTATGTAGGAATGCAATGGATTTTTGTACATTGATATTGTAGCCAGCAACTTTATTGTATTCGTTTATTGTTTCTAATAGCTTTTTGGTGGAGCCTTTAGGGTTTTCTATATAAAGCATCATGTCATCTGCAAAAAGTTGACAACTTCTTCATTCCCAATTCGGATAACTTTTATTTCTTTCTCTTGCCTGACTGTTTTAGCAAGGACTTCCAATACTATGTTGAAAAGCAGAGGTGATCGGGAACAACCCTGTCGTGTTCCTGAATGTAGAGTGAAGGGCTTCAGTTTTTCACTGTTAATTATGATATTAGCTGAGGGTTTGTCATATATGGCCTTTATTATGTTAAGGTATTTTCCTTCTATACCATTTTATTAAGTGGTTTAATCATAAATGGATGTTGTATGTTGTCAAATGTTTTTTCTGCATCTACTGATATAATCAGATGATTTTTATCTTTTATTTTGTTTATGTGGTGTATCACATTGATCAATTTGTGTTATGTTGAACCATCCTTGTGGCCCTGGGATGAACCCCACTTGATTGTAATGTATAATCTTTTAAATGCATTGTTGTATTCAATTTGCTAGAATTTTGTTTAGGATTTTTGCATCTGTATTCATCAGAGATATTGGTCTGTAATTTTCCTTTTTGTGTTATCCTTACCAGGTTTTGGTATCAGGGTAATGCTGGTCTCATAAAATGAGTTAGGAAGTATTGCTTTTTCTTCAATTTTTTGGAAGAGTTTGAGGAGGAGAGGTATTAGATCCTCTTTGAATGTTTGGTAGAATTCACTAGTGAAGCCATCTCGTTCTGGACTTTTGCTTTTGGGAAGGTTTTGGATGACTGATTCAATTTCGTTACTGGTGATCGGCCTGTTAAGATTTTCCAGTTCTTCATGGTTCAGCCTTGGAAGGCTATATGTTTCTAAGAACTTGTCCATTTCTTCGAGGTTATTGAATTTGGTGGCATATAGTCCTTCATAGTATTCTTGGATGATCCTTTGTATTTCTGTGGTATGCATAGTAACTTCTCTTTCGTTTCTGATTTTGTTTACTTGTGTCTTTTCTCTTTTTATCTTAGTGAGTCTAGCCAAGGGTTTGTCAATTTTATTAACCTTTTTAAAGACCCAGCTCTTGGTTGCATTATTTTCTCTATTGCCTTTTTGTTCTCTATTTGATTTAGTTCTGCTCAGATTTTTATTATTTCCTTTCTTCTGCTGAGTTTGGGTTTCATTTATTCATCTTTTGCTAGTTTTTTAAGGTGTAACATGAGGTTGTTTATCTGGGATTTTTGTTGTTTGTTGAGATAGGCCTGTAATGATATAAATTTCACTCTTATTACTGCTTTACTACCTCCCAATAATTTTGATAGGATGTATTTTTAGTCTTATTTGTTTCTATGTATCTTTTGATCTCTCTTCTTACTTTTTCTATGACCCAGTCATTCTTTAAAAACATGTTGTTTGATCTCCACATATTTGTAATTTTTCCTGCTTTCTTTTTGCGGTTGACATCCAATTTCAAAGCCTTGTAATCAGAGAATATGCTTGGTATGATTTCAATCTTAAATTTGCTGAGGCTAGTTTCATGTCTCAACATATGGTCTATCCTTGAGAATATTCATTGGAAGTTTTTGAGCAGAGGCACAAATGGGTAGAATTTACATTTTTAAATAATCAATCTTATAATTTTATATCTATCCTCTAGGCAAATAATAGTAACTTTTATTGAATACTTATTAAAGTTCTGCTCTAAACTTTTGTATGTATTTTCTCACTTAACCCTTTAAGGTAGGCATTGTCATTTGCCGCATTTCACAGATGAGGAAACTGAGGCACAGAGCGATGCAAGACTTGCCAAAAGCCACACAGTTTGCAAGTGATGGAACCAGGCTTCAAATACAGGCAGTCTGGCCCTGGTGCCCACAGTATTAACCTCTGGGCTTTTGTTACTAGCCATAAACCACACGCTGGACATAGAAGGCTCGCATGGGGCTACTGTAGTAGCCAAGTTGATAAGGATTTGGATTTCAGGGGAAGCAGCAAGAATGGAGAAATGGGAGATTTCAAAAATAAAGTTGGTAGAATTTCTGGACTAACTAGATACTTGGGGGATTAAGAAGAGGAGTATGTTGAAGATGAAACTAAAGTTTTCTTCTTCTGGAAGAGTTGTGGAGCCCCTGAGGAATACAAGGAACTGGCAGAGGAGCTGGTCTGGAGGAAACAATAAGCAAAGTGTAGGGATGTTGAATTTGGCGTAGCGCCAGGAATGCGTGTGAGCGGGCCCCTGGCAGCCTTGCTCAGTGAGCGGATGGGGCTCCAGAGAGAGATGTGGGGATCTTCAGCAAAGAGGAACTTCGAAGTCAGGAAAACAAGTGAACTATCCAAGAAAGGGAAAGGGAAAAAAGGAAAGGAAGGGAAAGGGAAAAATGGAAAGGAAGAAGGCTCTAAGTCTAGGTCTAACCACTGACCCCCTCACCCCCCACCCCAAAAAAAGGCAAGACAAAGGGCTTAACATACCAATGCCTGCAGTGCACCAGCACCTTGCAAATATGCCATCTTATTTAGGAGAGCCACCCTGTAAAGTATCTATGTTGTTCCTAGAAATAGAAATTTAAGTCAAGAGATTTAGGGGGCTTGCCCACAATCACACAGCAAGTAAATAACAGAGCTAGAATCGGAGCCCAGTCCATGTGACTCCAAAGTCTGTTTCTTTCCATAAGTAAAAAGGTGTGGAAAGGTGGACATTACTGGCCTGGGTGAGAATTGGTGGCTCGGGCGTATGGGAAGACATGAAGGACAGAACACGAAGCCCAAGAGGTAAAGTGGAATAGGATTTCTAAGGGCTATGTCATGTTTAGGACTTAGTGAAAATTTTAAAGCAGGAAAGTAACATGACATTGCTTTTGAGACAGGAATATCAACATAAATAAATATAAAGAGAACAGTATAAAGATGGGTTGGAGAGAGAAGAAACTAGGAATAGAGAAGACAGATTGGCAGTAATGCAGTGCTTTGTTGATGGGCAATGATCTGAGCTGGAGCAGGGAGCGCAGGAAGGAGACTGGATTCAAGAGGTATGCGGAGACACGGTGGCTCTCCATCGGCCCGTGGAGATCCCATTAAAGAGTTCTAGGACGGAGATTTAGAATTCAAAAATCACCCGCAAGAGGTGGTAGCTGGAGCCTGGAAGATGATGAATCACCAGGAACCGAGAAGACCAAGAGGAAATGGCTGAGATGGAAATTCCGGGGGAAATTCAACAAACACAGAATGCGAAGGACTTTCTCTGGAAAAGGCTCCAGTGCTGATCTGTTCTTAGGGTTGCCGTTTCCCTTTGTGTCCCATTTATAAACGGGGAGCAGGCCTTGACCTTTCAGAACTTCCTTTGCTTCTTCACCTTGAGCACAGACAGCAGTTTCCTTATAAAACCACAGGCTGGACTTGATCTCTCCCAGGGCCCTTGGCCTGGAGCCCGGAACCCATGCTTGTGCAACAGGGTAGGAGAGGGCATATCTCAAGAAATGTTCAGAAGGTCATGTCTGCAGGCCATGGTCATTACTGGATGTGGTGGCTCTTCCAGTTGTCTGAGGAATTCGATATAGCAATGAGGAGAGGGTCACAGGGGCCTGGGAAGGCTCACATTCAGAGAGTGGAGGTCACTGAAATCACTGCAGGGCTGGGGGCTCGAAATGCTGCGGGGGAGAACTTGGTAACAGTGAGTGTAAAGGCTCTTTCAAAAGGGCTTAAACAGAATAATTCAGTTAGTTTGTACCCCAGTCAATTAGAGCTCCTTATGTAGTGTCTTTATAAAATTCTTGCACTTTACCCCTATTTTCCACATTGACTTGATTACTGCAAGTGTAGTTATAGTAGACTGCATGTTTAGGCTTTGGAATAGGCACACCTGGGTTTGAATCACAGCTCTGCCATTTAATAACAGGCCACAGTGAAAATCACTCCAATTCTGATCCTCAAGTTTCCTCAACTGTAAATTGAAATAATACCTTTTGTGGCAGGTAATACTGATCACTCAACCTCAGATCCATTTCTACTTCCTTATAGCATACCTGCCTACACAACAAAGGCTGGAAAGCCAAAGGCAAATTCCCAAACTCCCTTGCAGCTGTGTTTTACATCTGACCTGGTTCTGCCAAATAGGCATCCTGAAGGAAACTTGGGAGGTAGATGTGAGCATGTAAAGTTTCAAGAAGATACTGTATCTTCTTATAACCCTCGTAGTGGAGATGATTAGTATTTTAGGAATGTGGAGGTAGAGTTTCAGTGTTTGGTCCTGAGCATCTGTGACAGGAAGCAGCAGCTGTGGGGTTCCCCTAGGAGAGTTCCATACCCAGGCTGAGCATTTCTCCTGGCTTTGTTGTTCCTGATAGTATGGAAAGCGAATTAACATTATGGCTCTCCTCAAAATTCTTAAGTTGCCAAATAACCTGCAATAATTCTCATTTTGTTTAAACTAAATGAGATGAGTGGACTCCATTGTCTTCAGCTCATAGACCAACCTCAGTTTTGTAGGAAAATCTGTATGTAAACTAGTACAATACTTAGCACCTGGTGGATCACAGCATTAGCTGCCACAATATAGTAGAAACAAGCATCCTGCCATTTCTTAAGGCTTTCTGACTTTATTTTTTGAAGCATATTTTGCTTCTAAGATTCTGAGTTCCAAGTATCATAGCACAGAGGTCTTAGCTTTGTGCAGTTAGGACTGATATAGTAGAACATTAATTATCAAACTGAGAGACGTACTTTTTAAAATGAAGAAATCCAGGATAAAAGAAAATAGTCTTAATTGTTGTTTTTATTTCAGTTGTGGAACTGTCTTTGACTTCAGTTAATAGTGTTTTAATATACCAGATACTGTTAGCAGCTGTGTCTTTAAAGAATCTTAGATAATGGTTGAGATCATTGGTCTTTTGTTCTTTCCCAGGCTGTTCATGTTGTCAGTATGTTCTGATCTTGGTGGGGAAATTCCATATGCGAGTACTTTGGAATCCATACCTTACTATAAAAGGTTTTTGCCAAACTCCAATTCTGATTTTTCACTTAGTGTAACCTCATTATTCACAAACATCTGAGAGTAAGAATCAATTTAATTGTGTTGTAATAGTTACTGGAAGATATGTAACAAGATGATGTAACCAAAGCATTTAAGCTTCTAAATAATACTACAATTTTGTTCATATTCAATTATTTTCATAAATCATTGATTTAAAAATAGTGCGGTTTTTTTTTTTGCGTTTTTTTTTCAAAGCTTCAATTTACTACTCATTTCCCCTTTCAGATTCTTTCCAAACTGCTTATTGGTTGTTGAGAAAAACAAGTTAAAATTAAATGCCACTTGTCACAACTTTCATTATGGTTGCTTTTTTTAGTGATTTTAGTTTATGTTTTGTTTACCTGAAATTCTGATTTTACTTTTAGTTTAGAAGGTATCTATAATTGTTCTGTACAGAATTGTACACCTGAAACCTATGCAATTTTACTAACACTTGTCACCCCAATATGTTTTAATAAAAGACCAAGTCATAAATTAAAAAAATAATGGTTCTGTTAATTTAACAAAAGCATAGACATATGTAAAATATTCTCATTTCTGATGAAAACAAAACCTCTTTTGTGGCAGACACATAGAAATAACTTTTTAGTATTGTCCAATTAAGCAAAGACAACTTTTCTATTACATGTGAACACATTATGCATAACCTAAAAGATCATTGGAAACTGAAAACACAGAAGTAAACTGATTTTTTCTCAAGGCTCACCTAATTATTTCTCAAAATTGGAAAGGCTCCAATTAAAAAAAGAAATTTCAATGACGATAATTTATAGGACAATGTCATTGACTTCTTTGTACTCTGAAAATGTTTTGTGTCCAAGTGAAATTTAATCATTTTATTATCATATTAAGGAGAAACATATAAAGTGGTCTGTGGACCTTTATGTAATTGTCCCGTCTGAAGCTCAAGAGACTGACAAATTACCGAAATCAGTAATTCTGTGGCTGTCCTTAATATTTTTAAACAAAGAAACTGAAGAATCAAAACACACAAGAAAGAACAGATGTAACAGTTTTAACAGCTGCAACACAGGAAAGAACAGATGTAACAGATGTAACAGTTTTATAAAGGTGGTTAGATGTGGTCTCTCCTACTATGTACAATTACTTTTAATAAGCTAGCTCCCTTTTATTATGTTCTCTTTAAAATTAATTGTGGTTTTGTAGTTGTTAAACTAGTATCAGATAAGCCTATAAGATCATTAGAGTCTGAAGTCATAATCAGGAACGTTTAAATTTCAAATTGTTCTGTAAAGCAACATGAAAAGTAAGAGATAGGAAAATTATTTCTATAGAAAGGTCTAACATTTTTAAAAATAGAATAAAGAAATTTATATTTATGATTTGGGTTAGAGATTATTAAGGAAACTTGTACGTTTCTCTTTTGCTTATTTTTTTCTTAGTTCTTAATATTTGGGGAAGAAGGATGAAAATGAATGTACATTTAGTTAAATGATGCCTATTATTGGTAAGTTAAAGATTGCATTAATATAATTACAAAATTTATTAATTTGAATTTTAAAATATGTTTGATCTAGACATATGACTTTAAACACAATTTTATGAAGTATGGAGTAATTAACAAAGTTTTAATTGGTAATTAACATTACAGCTCAATGATGTTTTTCATCAATATTTTTTTGCCCATGGAGAGGGTGTGCACAGATTTTTGTTAACCTTATGCTCAAGAGGTTTTGCAGATACAATCTTGCTGGTTTTCACAATGTATCTATGCTATAAGGAGATGACTGCCTCTATTCTCATCAATAGGAGACTAGAGATCGAGAATGAGATTTGTTCATAATTATTTTTAAAAAATAAACTGAAATTTTGGAATAATTTTAGAGTTATAGAAAAGGAATACAGAGTTCCTGAATACCCTATACTTAATATACTCTACAGTTAATATCTGACATTACCATGGTATAGTTGTCACAACTGAGACACAAACATTGGTGTATTACTATTAAATCAATTCCATATTCATATTTCATTAGTGTTTTCCAAATGTTCTTTTGCTGTCCCAGAATCCAATCCAGGATGCCACATTACATTTAGTCTTCTTGTCTCCTTTGTCTCCTCTGGACTATAACAGTTTGTCCAATTTTCCATGTTTTTGATGACCTTGTGAGGTGTGAGGAGTACTGGTCAGGTATTTTGTAAAGTGTCCCCCAGTTTGGGTCTGTCTCATGGTTACATTGGGGTTAGGGGTTTTTGGGTGGAAGACCACAGGGGTGAAGCGCCCTTCTTCTCACATTCCATCAAGGACACCTGCTATCAACATGTCTCACCACTAATATTAATCTTGATCACCTGGCCAAGGTAGTGTTTGCCAGGTTCGTCCAACGTAATATTCCTTTCCCTTCTCTTCTCCTGCCTTCTCAGACTCTACTCCTTGGAAGCAACTAACAGCAAAGCCCACCATCAAGGGTGGGAATTAAACTCCACCTCATTGAACTTGGCGGGGCAGGATCTACACAAATGATTTGGAGTTATTCTGTATAGGATATTTGTCTCCTGCATTTATATCAGTATGGACTCAGGGATATTTATTTTATACTTTGGGTCGTAATCCAATACTATGTTATACATTTGCTGCTCAAATTGTTCTAGTTTGGGTCATTGGGAGCTCCTTTAGGTTGGCTCCTATGTCCCTCTGACGTGCCCCATTTTTTTTTTCTGGCACCATAAAATGCTCTCGCTCATTTTGTATATTTCCTATCCCAGTCTTAGGTCAGCCATTTCTCCAAGGAGCCCTGGTTCCTTTTATTGGAGGGTAATATTATAAACCAAAATCTGCGTGCTGGGTGTGCTCTTTGCTACAAGGGTGTCAGAGGACAGAGCTAGGAAATATATACACTTCCACTAACCATGTATATCTATAATTTGATCTGTCTAGCTATACCTATATTAAGTTAAATATGAGTTCATACTGATGTCACTGCCTCTAGTCCAATATACCATGGTTTATTCTAGTGTTTTCCCCTTGCTTTTTGGTATTCTCCTTTTCTAATTGTAAGAAACCTGACTCCCACCATCTGCCATGAATTTATTGTTTGTTCATGTCCAGTTATACATGTAGTTTCAGAATTGTTAACCCATACCCTGTGAGAAATCACTTTAGTAACTAGAGTACAATACTTATGTACAGTTCCTTTTATCTTTAGTTCTACAGTTGCCAGTCAAAATACCATTTTCCCAAGTTAGGTCAGTTCCTTTTCCTCTATCCCTTTCAGTGAAGTTCTGTCATGCATTTATAACAGAATTAGATTATTTTGTCACAGTCCACATTCTATCCTATGTATCCCCTGACCTTCTGGGTGACATGTAAATTTGTATACGGTAAGGTTCACTCAGTAAGGTTTTAAGGATTTTGACAAATGCAGAGAGTCATGTATCCACGACAGTACCATACATGTTAGTTTGACCACCCTTCCTTGTTCACAATTGTTTGAGAGTTCCCAGAGGGTTGCTTTTCACACTCTTTCAGCCTGATCTTTGGTTGGGAAAAAACTTAGGTTGTGAAGTCTTTCGTCTCAGGCAGTGGTTCTCAATCCTTGCTGCACAGTGGAATGACCTGGCGACCTCTAAAAAATACTGATGCCTGGTCTTGGTTTCACTGGTCCCTTCCAGTTTAATTGTCTGAGGTGTGAGCCTGGGCACTGGGGCTTTGAAATGCTCACAATGTGCAACCAAGATCAGAACCACTGGTCTTGGGTTCATCTGTGTCATAACTGGCTTTAGTTGCCTTTTGATAACAAAACAGATAATTAATTGATGTACCTGCATCCCTTTGGGGCATATTAGCAACTATCATGTAAGATATTTGAGTAAGTAATATACTAAGGATGAATTTCACATACTAAATAATTATGCGTGCAAAAACACTATCTTTGACCCTCTAATTGAATTCAAAATGAACTTCAATTTCTGCTGCTGAAGGCAAACTGAATTTTGACAAGTCAAAGCGACTGAATTATTTCTAGGGTAAAACTCATTTCTTTGTAGATAAAGAGATGAAATTAGCTTGCCCCCCCCTTCTCTGTCCCTTTCTTTCTGGACCAATGTAGGTTTGGGTCCAGGTGGTCTCAGGTGTCATGGGCTGTAGTCACACAACAGCCTAGCCAACTGTCTCTTCATGTCTTTCCTTAAGGAAAGAAGAGTTTGTGAGAGTGTGCCTTTCTGGGACTCTGTTCCATCCTTGTGTTTACACCTTATGTCTTTGTCTGGTCCCCAAAAGATGGTTTGCAGCCAAAAGATGGGTAAGATATCTCACGGGAGACACAACCTAAGCCAGGCGGAACCGAGTGGGGACCCCCAATGAGCTGCCTTGGACAGGTATGGGAAGGGGCCTTGCCTCCCCTTCCCCCTGCTTGGGAAAGTCTATTGCCCGCTCTGGCTTTCCCCTTGCACCTGTTTCCACTTCTCTCAATGGAGTTGTTACAATGTGAAAGACATGATCCTGAAAAGGTACATGCTTTAAGTAAAAACATCCTGGGACCTTGTGATTCGCTGTTTAAAGACAAAGGGTGATTGGAATAAACATTTTCTGTTATGGGTTCTGAGCCTCACAGACCGTGTAAGAAACAATGTTGCTTTCTTGTAGTAGTAGACCTATCAATAAAAACATCCAGCCAGCTTTATTCTGGGCTCCAGTCCTCTGAGACTGAGAGACCCCTGGCCTTCGGAGAGATTTAACTGCATTAAGTCTCTGTTTGTTTCTTGCTTAAAAAAACCCAAACCGCCCCTTCTCGCATCTTCACTGCCCTTGTTGCGCGGGACGCGACAATGGGCATTGGAGAAGGCACATCTGGTTGGAGGAGGCTTTTCTGCTGTCGTTTTCTGTTTGATCAACCTGGGCAGTACCAGATGATTTTCTCTGAGGGTGTCTGACCATTTTCAAGCTGGCTTGGCCACCACCTCTGTGCTCTGGGGTGCTGCTGATCCTCTTGACATCCAGTTGCCTTCCTCAACCACCCCTTGGCTTATGGTCTCTACCCAAGTGTCATGTGGGGTGACCTGTGGGGTCTCTGGTCCCGCTCCCCACATAAGAACTCAGGACATGGTGAGGCCAAAAAGGAGCCATAAGGAGGGGAGTCATATCACTATATTCTCACCGGCGGCATCCACCTCTCTGCAATCCGCTCTTGCTAGCCCCCATTTTTCTGCTAGCGTAGCCACGGCAGTTATATTAGTGGCCAATGGCTCACTGGTTACAACTGACGGCCAACTAGCCACAGCTGATGGCCATCCAATCACAGTTGATGGCCATTTACTACCTGAGCCAGCACCTTTCTATGTGAGGCCGAGAGCCTGGAAACTGCTTTCTGGGGCTCTGTCCCTACACTCCACCCCTACAGGGTCTCGCCTCACAATCTACGCGACAAGCGTCTTCCGCGAGGGGCCCTGTGTGAGGAGCTTGGAGGTGAATGCAATATCCTGGACACAGTCTCTCTGGGCACAGCCAGGGTTTCTCAGGGCACCACTAGTACTTCTGGGCACAGCCAGACTTCCTGGGCTTCTTAGGTACCACCAGTCTCCCTGGACACAGCCAGGGTTTCTCAGGGCACCACCAGTCCTTTTGGGCACAGCCAGATTTACTGGGCTTCTTAGAATACCACGAGTCACCCCGGACACAGCCAGGGCTCGCAAGGCACTGCCACTCTCTGGGCACAGCCAGACTTCCTGGGCTCAGCCAGGGTTCTCAGGGCACTGCCACTCTCTCTGGGCCTCTCAGGGTACCGTGCTGGAACAACAGCGGCTCGCAATCTAGGTGCTTACATATTCTCGATGGCGGCTGGTCAAGACACAAAAGCAAACATCTGCCAGTTCCACTACATGGTGGTATGTTCCCAAACAGTCAAGCTGTCCATTAAATTAGGGATGGAAGGCAATTCCCCATAGTCCACAGTCATTCTCCAGGGCTGTCCTGGGGCTGAGGGACAAACTTAACCTCACTGTCATCTCCCAAGGAGGACTCAGCAAGTGTTTCCTCCTGGGACTACAAGTCCTGCATCCGGGCTGCCTCAGCAAGCACTTCCCAGCCCACAGGCCCACAATGTCCTTCTCTTTCTCCGGCCTCTGCTGGTTGGAGAACCGTCCACATCTTCCCACCCCTCCACGGGGGTCCAGCTCTCAGGCAACTGCTCCTCCTGGTCTTCCTGAGACTGGGTGTTCATACGCACAAACTGCTCCACCGCCCTTCGGAAAGCTTTGGCCAGCACCGTATCCTGCTGACTACGAAATGTGTCAGGCAGGGTGACCTGCGGGGTCTCTGGTCCTCACATAAGAACGCAGGACACGGTGAGGCCAAAAAGGAACACCCACGGAGCCATAGGTAGGGGAGTCATATCACTATATTCTCACCGGCGGCATCCGCCTCTCTGCAATCCGCTCTTGCTAGCCCCCATTTTTCTGCTAGCATAGCCACGGCACTTATATTAGTGGCCAATGGCTCACTGGTTACAGCTGACGGCCAACTAGCCACAGCTAATGGCCATCCAATCACAGTTGATGGCCATTTACTACCTGAGCCAGCACCTTTCTATGTGAGGCCGAGAGCCTGGAAACTGCAGTCCTAGCTCTGTCCCCACACCAAGTGTCTATTATGGGGTCCCTGGACCTTAGTCTGTGGTGGCTCCTTGGTAAGCCACCTGCTTTGAATTCTTAGTTACCTCCTGTGACCCTCTCCAGGTTGACACAAGAACCTTACAAATGTTTTGCATATCTTGTGGCAGCTGAGGGAGACTGAGGTGGCCTCTCTCAGGTCTGCTCTAGGCCTAAATCTGCCCTGCATCCATTTCTGCTGTACTTTAGTTTTCCCTACCCGGAGTTCTCAACAGGAGGCAGGACCACAAGTGCTCTTAGTCTGGGGATCCCCAAACCCCAAATCCACTACATCCCCTGGGGCTTCAACTCCTAAGAGGGGCTAAAGAGCCAAGCCCCATCTTTATATCTAAAAATCTCATTCTCCTCTCCCAGTTGCTTCCCACAGTAGAAAAAAGGATTGGAGGGGAAACTGAGTCATATTATTACTCATTCCTCCCCACCCTATGGTTTACATCATGAATTCTATGCTTGCTATCCTCTATGCTTTGCTAATAATACATCATGCCAGATTTTAGAATTAAAAACAACTTTTCTCTCTCACGTATCTAACTCTCTCAAAATAATGCTTGGGGTTTCAAAAATACATTCAGAAATCTAGTGTCCTGTGTTCTGGGCTGTATGCTTTCTACTCCAAACCTGTGGAAGGCGCTGACTAAAGTGGTGAAGGACTTGAAGCAACAAGAAGATGGTGGCAAAGAAAAGTCTCTATTGATGTCTCAAAATAATACTCCCCTACCATCATGGAGTGATATGGACCTGATACTCCAAATCAACTTCAATTTGGAGTTGGATGGATTTGGAAGGCAAAATGATCTCAGTGAACGTTGTAATAAAGGCCAATAGGAAGCATCTGCATTTAAAGACACACAGATCTTTCCTCACCCGTGATATATTAAAGTGAACATATATTTTAGGTTTGGATAAAAGCTCCAGACCTCATGTGTTCAAATACCTCAGGACACAGAAAAAGAATATCGTATCTATTCTGTACATATTCCAGGAAGATTTCACTGCCAAAGTGACAGTTGGGGATAGCTGTCCAGAGGGACTTTTGCAAAAGTCTATTGAGAATTTTCTTAAAAAAATGAATCAAAGCAATTGAAGAATGAAAATCCACTGGAAAAGCAGGTTATTAAGTCTGTGCTAAGATTCAAAAGATGACTAAACCACATTTTGTCTTTTGTCCTCAGCTGGAAAGGCAGCTAATGATGCAGAATGAAATGAGAGAAAGACAAATGGCCATGCAGATTGCTTGGTCTCGGGAATTCCTCAAATATTTTGGAACATTTTTTGGCATTGCAGCCATCTCTTTAACAGCTGGGTATGTTTGTTGTTTACTTTAAAATTTTCTTAAATAATTTACTTCTTTTGCCTTTGCCACTGTATTATTATTAAGTTGGCCAAGATAGGACTCGGTCCAAATAGTGTATATATAAACAAAGTATAGCTTAGTCCTCGGAGGTAACTCTGTAGAAACATGGTAGTAACAATTACTTCTGCCTTTAGTTTCTTAGATTTCTTCTGTCCTTTTCTCCACTTCATAAGTTAGAGAGAGGACTGACTTGACCCCAAGATAGGAGTTTACACATTTACCTCCACAGTCCCTAAAGGATAGACATCAATACTTAACCATTTATACAATGAGTAATCTGAGCCACGACATCAAATAAAAATGCGCAAGATCTTGTCCTTAAGAACTGCAGAATCTGGTGAGGGGTTATGGGTAAGAAAATCCTATTTTCAGAGAAGATTCAAATGATTAAGTAACTTTTGAAATGAAGGCCATTCTTTCAAAAAACAGGAAAACATTTTTTTTCATTGAGTATAGAGATACGTATTTACATTTCTTGATACTCTTCTTCTTTGTTCTTGAACCAGAGCAATAAAAAGGAAGAGACCAGCCTTCCTCTACCCTCTCGTTCCCTTAAGCTTTGTCCTTACCTACCAGTATGACCTAGGCTATGGGACCCTTCTACAAAGAATGAAAGGTAAGTCCTTGATAAACCAGAGGCTTTATTTCTGATTCATCTGGTTCAAGTATTGTCTCCTTATAATCCCTTGACATATGAAGATTCTGATAAGACCCTCGCCCTGAGCTCCCCATAACCAACACTTCTGCCCCCTCACACACTGTGGTATGCTGGAGCCAGCTCATACCAGCTCATGAGAACCAACTGTCAAATTTTCAGGAATTTTATAAGCTCGTTGTTAAATACAATAATTATTACAAGTTAAATTATATAAACTTACAGTGAAATAAATTGCAAAAAAATAAACATTAAATTATATTTAAAACAATGGTAAAAATACTCAACAAATCAGTGTCTAATTATTCTACTATTACCTATACTCTTAAGTTGTGAATATCTGTTGGATCTGTATGATAGAAATGCAGATACAACATACAGACACAATAAAAGACAGCTACAACTCTGACTTCAGTGACATCCCACTGGGACCTTGAAGTTGACTGTGGTGGGAGTATGTGACCGTGGAAAATTGCAAATGCCAAATCAAGACTTGACTTATTTTTTGTTGTTGCTTGTCTAGACCAGGGGTTGGAAAACTATGGCCTGAGGAATGGCCAACTCTTTTTGAAAATACAGTTTTATTGGAACACAGCCACGCCCATTCATTTCTGAATTGTCTGTGGCAGCTTTCCCATTATCATAACAGAGCTGAGTCATTGCAATAGAGATGAATGGCCTCACAAGCCTAAAATATTTACTGTCTAGTCCTTTAAAAAAGTTTGCCAACCTATGGCCCAGACTTAAGAGAGTGATGAAGGAGATGTCAATAATGCAGGTTATGCTTAAAAGTGTGTTGTGTCCATAGCTATTACCTTGTGAACAGCATAAAAAATTGAGGAAATATTCTCCCAATGTTTAAAACTTGTTGTCTGAAACAACAAAGTTCTTCCCATCATTCTCAACTATGTCTCATTGTTTATATGGACATTAGAATTCTCAATGCCTCATAAAAATTAATATGCAGTATTAAGATTTGTCAACTCTATGACAGAGCATTCATTTGAACATATTACTAATGGAAAGTGAGTTTTTTCCTAGGAACATTTTTACCGTATGTTTTGGAAGTAATTTTATTACAGGTCCATCTGAGTGTACAGAATATTTAAACCTTCAAGGCATATTGTGGGAATTTCTTATTAAAAAAATACAACTTTTGAATCCACCAGAAAACTTACCACATTAGAAAGTTCAGGTGAACACACAATGGGATTTATAGGTGATGTAATACAGAATTGTACACCTGAAATCCATGTAACTTTACTAACAATTGTCACCCCAATAAACTTTAATTAAAAAAATAATAGAAAAGAAAAGAAAGTTCAGGTTACAACATTTAGCCCTCTTAACTAGTGATAACCCCAAGATATACAATCCCTGTTGAGCTGAATTTATCATCAGCCATTCTGTAAATATGTACTGAGATTTGCCATATGTGTGATACTCTCACATGGGGATATCTAGTCTGTCATTGGTGGCCAGCCTAATTATATACAAGTTATAATGATCTTTACTTACGATTTAAGATTGAGGAAAAAAGTGTTTGCAGATGGTTGAAATGCTGTTACAATTTGAAAATTGTAGTTTGCCCTGTTGAATTTGGAGTATACATTGTGTGCTAAAAGAGGAGAACTTAAGAAAACATTTATTTGCCTTCATTTCCAAAGTTTATGAAATGTCAATGTGTATTATCATTTTTTATTAATTTTTCTAATTCTTCAACAATAAAAGTTGGCAAAGAAAGTACTAGCTGTTATCTGAAGCAGGAATTGTTTATGAAATTGTGTATGTGTGTGTGTATATATATATATATATATATATATCTACACACAGACTAAAGAACTGTATATATATACAGACTAAAGAACATCTAATATTATTTCAGGTATTTATAAGTAGTTTCAGGTCAAAGATTAGCTTTCCTGAAAATTTAGAATTTTTAGTAAACCTTATTTTCTCTCAGGTCACTTATGATATGTTAAGGGGCAATGGGAAGCAGACTAGTTTCTCTACCTCAAACCCTTCCAAATACAACTAATACTTATCCTGACTTTCCTTCAGGGAAAAAAAATATTACTTGGTATGCTTTCTCTTCTACATTTTTAAATGCTGTCTTCTGTCAAATAAAATCCCTGCCATCTGATTTATCTCTCTCTGAGTCTTCAGAATTCATCACTATGTTTCCTTTGGGAGGCCACTTCTCCTGAGGGCAATGGGTGAAATATTTAACTGTGAAACTTGGGGACATCCCTCCACACAGTGTTACAGCTTGTCACTGGCACACAGCAAGTGGGCCTTCTCACAAAATGCTGGTACCCCTTTGTCACCTTGCACGTGTCTGTACTTTATTTAAGGTGAAGCTGAGAACATACTGGAAACAGAAAAGAGTAAGTTGCAGCTGCCAAAAGGAATGATTACTTTTGAAAGCCTTGAAAAATCCAGAAGGGAACAAAGTAAATTCTTCATAGACAAATGAAACCATGTTTACCCACTGAATCTCAAAACACAGAATTGTGGACTTGAATCATGGTTTTTATAACTTTTTAAATGCTCAAGATTTTGATACCATGGATTGTATTTTAAAATGTTAAAATGCAAGATCTGTTTTGTTAATCTATTTTAAAATAAAATTTATAACACTCAACAAAAAATGGAGGTATTCTAAATAACTTTCAGATTTCTATGTATGTATATTACAAATATCTAAGTGTAAAATTAATAAACTGCATTGTTTCAAATTCCTGAAAGCAAATGTCCTGCTGCTCTCATTTCTCTGTCTCACATGCTTTCCCCATCACATTCGTCTCTCACAGATACTCCTTGTATTTGGATTTGTCAATTGTGTCCTGCCTCCAAACGACGGAAACAACGAATATTAGTGACCAGCATGCACCCTGTGCTTACTAAAGTCAGGCACTGTTCTGAATGTATATGTCCTAGTAGTCATCCCAACAATCTCATGAGGCATCATTTTACAGATGGGGAAATGGAGACACAGAGAGGATGAATTACTTGCCCAAGGTCATATACAGACAGAAATGGGACTTGAACCTAGACCATTTGGCTCCAGTGTCTGTGCTCTAAAAGGCCTTGAAAAAGTTAGGCCATCAAGCATTCTTGACATGCAAAGACAGATGTGAAAGACAAAAGGCAAAAGCATTCAAATACCAACTCAGAGCAGAGTTGCTAGAGAAGTGGGAAGGACGGGAATTTGACTAGGATACCCATCTTTTCATTTCCACTCACCAGGAAAGCTATACTCATGAAATAATCTGATTTATACCCATTTCTATAGTTGCAAACACCACACATAATACACTAATTCGGGAGATATTTATTGATTGTCACTAACGTCCAGGGCTGTTGTAAGCACTGGACCTCCATGAGTGAATGTGTAGGCAAGGTCGCTGCACCCCAGGCAGAGGAATAAGTTCTAGTGAGGGGTAAACTGGGGAGAGGAACAAAGAAACAAGGAAATAAACAAAATAATTTCTGACAGTGACAAACACTTCAGCAGAAATGAAACAGGATAAAAGAATGATTCGAAGAATGTTGGTGGCGGGGACTACTTTAGACCCGGGATAGAAAGGACTCCTCTGCAGAGGTGACGTGGGAGCTGAGAACAGTGATGAATGAGTCAGTCCTATGAAGTGTAGCTAGGTATGGGGGCAAGAAAGGGATCTCTAGGTGAAGGGAAGAGCCAAAGGGAAGGCTCTGAGACTTGCTAAAGAAAAAGAGAGACGGCCAAGAGAACAGAAGATGAAATCTGAAGGAGAGAAGCAAGCATGGATACAATAGCTGGTACCTTGAAGCAGTTGACAACATATGAACCTATGGCTTTGATACAATTTTGGTTGAAGAGACTTGGGCCAGTTCTTAAAGGATGCATTGAAGATCTCCATGAAGACAAGGTGAAGAGGAAGGACATCCTGGGCTGTAGAAGGAGACTGATTAAAGGCAGAACCCTGAGTGCCAAGCCCAGGGATTTGCTGCTGGTTATTAGATTTGCCTGCAGCAAGGTATTCCTTACCTGGGGGACTTGTTAAGAATGAGCCTGAAGGCTCAACTCGTGAAGGCCCTTGGGTGCAACACCAAGGAGTTTGCACTCCATCGTAGAGGGACTAAGATTACAAATCAATCAACTTTATATGGTGTTCCACCTAACTTAGTTTGTGTTTGGGGGTAAGGCTGAAGGATCCTTTATGGTATAGTACTTAACGACACTTTGTAAAAGATTATAGCAGTGCACCAAATCTACTCCAAACAGTTTTAGTGACAAATACTAAAACCATTGTCAAGTTGTTAGAGGAAAGGAAGACCCTTAGAAATGGGTCCCCCATTTTACAGTTGAGAAAATGGAGGCCCTTAGTGATTTACCTAAAGTTCCACATATGGTAATGGTAGTTTGCACTAAAACCTTGGTGTTTGGTATCCCTGGAAGGATTCTTTCCAATGCAACATGCTGCCTGACTCTGAAAGGAAAGTCACAAAGTAAAAGTCAGAAACAATTTTTAAAATCTCTCATATATGCTCAATTTCATAGTCTTAGAAAATGAATTAGGGTGGGATTAGAAGGGCATAGGTTAGAAGAGGATGTAATTCTGTATATCAAATATACCAAAGGGGGATTTCACAATTCAATGTTCAAGTTTGAAATATGCACAAAAGAAAGATTCCAATTGCATGTTACATATAAAACTTTTCAACATAGCAATGTGTATCATATTAAAAAACTGTTTGGATACATATTTGCCGTACCTGGGAAGAAACATTTATTTTGAAACTGGTTTAAAACCTACACGTGATTCCCAGGTCATGTTTAATGAAGTTCCATATCCAGCTATTGTTTTTCTCAAACAAACCATCTTTTAATTAACATGATACTCAGGGAATGTTTCCAAACAAATAAAATTGAAAGCCTTGCAATATTGAAAAAATATTACCTCACCAAATACAGCAAGTAGAATACAATAAAACAAATATATATGATTTTGGTGCTGTAACATGTGCTACCAGTATTTTACTTATGGAATTGTGAGATTTCACTGCTTTCTTCGATTTCTTTTGGTTTCTCTCTCTCTCTCTCTCTCTCTCTCTCTCTCTCTCTCTCTCTCTCTCTTTTTCTCTCTCTCTCTCTGCGTGTGTGTGTATGTGTTCTCTCCTCTCTAAAGATATACATTAAAAATTCAAACTAAACTCTTCAAGGAGCCTTTTAATATCTAACCACCTCCCAGAGGAGGTGAAGGAAAGTCAGTGAGAAAAGTACATGGTAATCTTAACACACTGTAAAAGACTAACAGATGCATTGAGAAATTTAATGTTTTTACAGAGATTTACATAATTCATCAGATTTCTCTCTCGTTAACAATTCATTCATTTATTAAATTTTCATGGATTGATATACCAGATACTATAAAGCCATTTATACTCTTCTTAAAATAAGAAGGGTATGTGGAAAATGTTCAGCTGAAAAGATCTAAATTGTGAGGAGATAAATGATTTCTGTTTTATTTTTGTTGATATAATTCAGGCCATTGCCCACGTTTAACTTTATAATCAAGGAAAGACATCAAATATTGACTAACTTTACATGAGTATACACAACCGCCAGAAGACAAGAAAAACAAAAGGAAAAACTAGAACCACAGAAGGTCCAAGAAAAGAAAGATGGGCCAAAGGAGGAAAGGTAGGAAGCCTACACCAGAGCTGGGGCTGAGGGATGGGGGCAGTGGATGGCAAGGAGGTGGGTGGGGAAAGGGGAGGAGTGTGGACCACGTGACTCTAGGTCTAGGGGGCAGTCCGAGGGTTATAAAAGCTTGCTGGAGCCAAGGGAAAGCATCCTGACGTCCAGCATTGGCACAGGGGCAGAGGCTGGTGATCCACAGCAGCCGCGGGGTCCAGAAAAAGGCTGAAACGCCCAGAAGAGCAGAGATAAGGGCCAAGATGCCGCGCCTGTTCGTGTCCTACCTGCTGGGAGTCTGCCTGCTACTGAGCCAACTCCCCGCAGAGATCCAAGGCCAGAGGAACCAGAAGAAGAATGAGTTTATCAAGCTGTGCGGCTCCGAATTAGCCCTCTACTGGATCCGGCTCTGCGGCAACCTCAACTGGGACAGGATGGCTCTGAGCCCCAAGGAGCCCGGGCTGAGAACAGGAGCCCTTGCAGGTGAGGCCCCGCCCCTGGCCAGTCCGCGTTTCCCATTGGTGGCTGCCAGCGAGCCGCCGACCAATCCGAAGCGCGGCCCGCACTCGGGGCTCCAGACCTCACCGACCGCCAGCGCTCAGCCTGACTCAGGTGCCCGGGGCCTCACAGTTTGGGCTTTTCCCTCGGAACCTGCATTTCTGGGGAGTGTCTCACGGGGATCTCCCCAGAGAGAGGGGCAGCAGCGGGAACAGCACAGGGTCTCCCTTGGTGCCCTTCACTTCCTGGCAGCCAGGGTGACCGCGGGTAGAGAGGGCTCAGAAGGGGAGGGGGCGGGGGAGGCCACAGGGGGGGGGGCTGCCCAAAGCCCCGCAGGAGGCAGGGAGGGGCAGCCAGCGGCGGGGACCCGGAGTCCAGCTGTGGGGGCCGGACGGCGCGAATGCTGGTGGCGGGGCCAACTGGACAGGGCATCCTGACTGAGATGGCAGGGCTCACACAGTGGGTGTGAGCTCTTATCCAGCATGGCTGGGCGTCAGGGGGACAAGAGGCAAGGGGCGTTTGCTCTTCAGACAAACACAGCCCCAAAGAACAGAAAGCCCGACTGATGCTTCAAGCATCTGGAAGCTGCAACGGATTATCTTTCAAAGCAAAATCTCAGAATTGAACGCGGCTCAAATCCAGAATGTATTGAAAAAGAAGCAGCAAACACTTGGTTAGCTATAAGGCATTCATAAAGGTAAGTTGGAAGCTAAGTGTAAGTTGCAATGAAAAGTTTCACAGAGGTAGAGGCCCCCTTCCGGGGAACACGTGGAACTTGCACAGTGGACAGAAGGAGAGATGACAGAGGGTCCCGTGGGAATAAGCAAAACCTGGGTCACGCTGGAGTACTGTAAGCTGCCCAGTTATAATAAACCAAGTCGTTCAGCTATCGGGATACTGGCTGAGTCTTTTGATGTGTATGCTATTGAGGCAATGCTTTCCTTCTGTCTATGCAAAATTTTACAGTTTTCCCGATGTTCATCGACGTGTGTTTTCTCTCCCCCCACCCCACTTATTTAACTTAGATATCATGTCATTGACCGACGCCAAAGATACAGAAACCTTAAGTATGCTGCAATCCGCTCCTGCTTCTTCAGAAGAGAGGCAGCCATCGCTGCGAGAGCTACAAGCTGCATTACAGGATGGAAATCTTAACTCTGAAGAATTTAAGGACAATATTCTTACTGGACAAAGTGGAGCCGAAGACAGCAGTCAGTCGGAATTAAAGAACATAGGCTCAGCTAAACATTACCTACAAAAGAGAAGCGCCGGTACTGTAATAGTCGATAGGTGTTGTAACTATGGCTGCTACAGGAAAGAGTTGGCTCGATACTGCTGAGATGGAGAAAATGTGTATTTCGTCTGCTAAGCACCTGTGTGTCTCACCTGTGTTCACATTCACTGATGCCTCTGTCACTGATGCCCACTGATTATTGGAATACGAACAATCATCATTAGGGTTTGGGTTTTTAATTTTGAGTGTAAGGAATTATTCCTTGCATTATTGTAGTTACTGCTAATAAATACTTTTCTGTTAAAAAGCGTGTTTTTATTAATGGCATAATTGTTATTGCTGCTTTAATACTATTAACTTAAAATAACACAACCTTTATCACTTTACACACAGTAAGTCAACTTACAAATTGTTTTTAAATTGATAGTAAAACTCTCAACTCTATTTCTTGCTTTAGTGAGAATGGATTAGTCCACTTTTGAAACTTGTACTTGATACGTTATGATCTGTCACCCACTTTTTCCTCTAGACCTACTGTCCACATGTTCTTTCACTACTTAATATTAAACAAATTATTTGAATAGCAAATGAAAAATTAAAAATAATTCAACTTACACAAAGCTTAACGCTGGCTATAAAAAAAGGACCAAAATGTTTTCATCGATATTAACTCAGGTCAGATACACAAAGAGTCAAAATCTTGGACTTTTCTAATAGACTTTAAAAGATTTTTCTGTTGCATTGAGCTTTTAATTACAAACAACGAGATTCGACTCTAAATCAATTGAATTCCGTGGGGGCCATATGAACGCAGCTATTTTTCAAACCGGGGTTCTTCTCTTAATTCTATCATAGAAGACACTAAAAAGTAAACTACGTTTCTTTAAGCAGAAAATGAATACATACATAAAAAGAATAAACATCTCTGTGTCATATATTACAGAAAAGCAGCTTTAGGAAAGAATGCACTTTTTGTTCACTATTGTAGAATTTACAATCCATTTCGGTAAAATAGTAACTGGATTAATATGAAAACTTGTTAGAGTAGTAAATTAACAAAGTTCTCAGTTTAGTGTTTAGCAGTTCCTTCGATAATCCATACACATAAAATCTTGGCAGCATTTATAGAAAAATGCCCTTAAACAACAAGTAAATCTCCATCTAAAGCCTATAAATAGAATTTAAAGGGATTAAGACAGCGACTGCCTTATTTCAAATCCTACACATGATTAACAATAATCAGGCCTCTAAAGTTTTTGAAGTCCTCACCAAGACCAACTTGTAAAACTGCGCACGCACAACCTCAGAGGCCATTAGCGATCTCATAATGCCAGGAAGGGTGCTGTCTGAAATGTCCAACCCAAAACAACAAGGGCGCTGACCAGGAAACTTGCAGCCCAGACAGAACAAAGAGGCTTCCCTGGATGCAGAAGACGTCTCCCCAGACCTTGCTCTGGCCACGTACGTCCCTCATCTGCTCCTCCACAAAAGCCCTGGAGGCGGGACCCCTGCTCCAGAATCAGCATTCACTACCTCTGACGACATGGCCATTTTGTAAGTGGGACACTGAGGTCTTTTATCAACACCGGTAACTCAGTGACTTTCATCTTCCAGCACATACCACTACGCCTGGCCTACGGTTTTCTCTATTTTAGATGGAAACGTACCCCCAAATGTAACACCGCTGGTCCCTAACTTTGTGAGCTAAGACCCCTAGCTTTCTGATTCCTAAAAGACCATGTCTAGGTATAACAGGTATACATTTAGAAGTAGTCTCTGCTGTGGCAAAAACTCCCTAACTTCTCCATTTTAAACAAATCAATAGAAATCCACATTCTGTCGCTGAGTTGGCAATTCAGCATCACACATTATTCTAATGGAGCTACCCATTAACCTGCGCTTGAAATCCAAAAGCACCAAAGCGTTAGGTTGCCGGACCCGCAGTTTTCAGTGAAGCCCACCATAACACCTACTGCTCCAGCCTGCATGGTCCTCGCAATTTAGGTGCCTGTCTCCCTCCTGGGGATCAGCAGAACTTTGCCAAGGGTGCTTGTTTCTCTGCTCAGGGCCCTATTTCCTCAGGTGACCACAGTCATCCCCTCGGAAGCTTTCATCTCTGCAGGGCACTGCCACTGTGCGCTGCACATCGCTGACCCGTTACTTCAGTACGCCAGGCCTTCAGCCTTTTGGCAGCACGAGGAAACCCCAGGGACACAAGCCACCCACAGGATCCCCTCACAGACCAGTTGTATTTGGTCTGCTAACTTGTTCCTCTGGCTATTTGGATGACAGTAAGAAGTGTGGCCGGAGCGACACAAATTCATCATGACCACTGACAAAAGAAACTGGAAACCTATCTCCCACTGATACGCAGTGGTGTCGCTGAGTCTGAGGTTTAGACGACATTTCTGATTCACAACTTCTCAGTCCACAAGTGTCATGGGCTTCAATGAGGGACTGCGAACCTCAGTTTACTTTCTCCTTTGGAGGACATCCTCTGGGTACAGCAGCGCTCTGTGCATGTTTTCTGCTCTACCAGGACATGGGGACAGCAAACCCTGAGCTTGAGTGGGTCTGGGCGTTTCCCTTGGTGTTAGGAGAACAGAATTCAGGACGTGAGTACATGAAGTCAAGTCCTAGGGAAGACTGGCAATCTGGGCTTCTAGCTTGGTGAGGGTTTCAAAAAAATGTAAAAGACAGCTGTTCAATATATGTGAAAATCAATAGATCAGAGATGCGATAATAATAGACACTGAAATGTAATAAGGGAGGTCTGTGAAAAGCTATCAGCATGTGAGGGTAGTGTGGTTGGGCTTTGAGGAATACAGGTGACTGTTTTTCCTTATCTTCCCACCATTCCTACAACCATTAATTTTCTGCTGATGAAGATCCGATTTATGTAGGAAAACCAACTCTATCCACCAAAGATATGGAACGAGAGCGAGAGAGAGAGAGAGAGAGAGAGAGAGAGAGAGAGAGAGAGAGAGAGGCAGAGAGAGACAGACAGACACAGAGAGACACAGAGAGAGACACGGACAGAGAGAGAGACAACACACTATCAACCCAATAGGGACTCTGAGACACTTAACTGTTACACATCTTCTCAAAATACTCCAGAGAAAACTTGGCCTGTGCAATACTTTTCTCTTCACCTTCAAGGAACTAAGAATTTTGAAATGAGTCCAACTAATGCTACGCATTTCAGACTAGCAATAATAAAAAACACCTGGGGTTGAATACACGTGTGCCTCTCGATAGTTACTTGCTGAATTCAACAGCCAAGAGACACACACGGTACGGGACTGACCTTCCATCCAGCTCCCTTGTCTGACCCTGCACCTTAGGAAACAGCCTGGAAGTTGAATGAGGCAGGCAAAGGGGGTTCTGTTCAACTTCTGACTTTTATAAATTCTCTTCAGCAATTCAAGCGGAGACATCAATTTCCTACTAGAACAGGAATGTTGTAGGAAAAGTGAAAATTCAAATACCCAGCATGGACTCCTCCTTTGCTCTGACCCTCCAAATGGATTTCGCCAGAAGTTATTCAGAAAAAGATAGCACGAGGAAGAGTGAAAGAAATGAATTTTAACATTTGTTACATGACTAATACACATATTTAGAATTTTTGAAACAAAATTACTTTTAAATTGTACATTAACGGTATTGACTTTATAGGCCAGGTCCTGTTATTCAGAATTTGGATATGGAGGATTTCAGTAAAGAGTATTCATGCTGATTGGAGAAAAGTACTCCAGTGAGCTGCTGCGGCAATGCCAGTGACCAGAGAGCAGGGTGTCAAGGCCAAATCAAACAAACTCACAGACAGCAGGGTGGTTACCAGCTTGGAAGCAGTGTCTGGGGAGGATGAACAGGGTACAGAAGGTGAAATATATAGCGACAAAGGGAGACTAGACTTTGGGTGGTGAGTACATAGTGCAATGTACAAATAAAGCATTATACGATGGTACACTTGAAACTCACATAATGGTATTAACCAATATGCCCCCAACAGATTTCATTAAAATCACTTTGGCTAGAACCTTTAGACAAGTTACAAAATACATCTCCCTTTCCATAGTACACATTTTTCACCCCATTAAGTAGCATGCCCTGATATTAATGACATGATGAGCTCTTTACAATACATTTAAAGTACTGCATAACCCACTTATGGTCAAACCAAGTATATTTAAAAGTTTTCACGTTTTCATTTCTTCAGGATTGCGGTAAGTCACATATTCAATGGAATTATTCCAAAAATGTTTTACCAGATTCTTCGGGTAGTGGCTACGTGATAGTTTTCCAACTATTTGGCACACAGTAGTCAACTAGGGACTTCTAACCATACTGATGCCTGCTTTGCATACCAGAATACAGAGGTTGAATTGTTTGGGCAGAGAACGTAGGCGGGAGGCGCTCTTAAAGCTCCCCAGGTGATTCTAATGTGCTGCGGCATTGGGAAAACTTTGCACTGGGCTCAGGGCCCAGGGTGGACGTGGGAGCTATGGTACACTGTGGAATCGGAGGGATCAATCATTCCACATGGAAAAAGATTCTACAGAAAGATAAGAAGTATCCTGGGGCACTCGTACAGAATTGCCCAAGAGTTTAAGAGTTTCAAAAAATGTGCAGAGGGAGCCATTTAATGGCCAGGGCACCCAGTGCACAGATAACTACCTGAACTTTGGCCCACTGAGCTGACGGTGGGGTCCAGTCGTGGTCAGGGACATCCTGACTAAGGGACACGGGGCAGCAACATACACGGCGGTGAGCTCACCTGGGAAGGACATGAATTCCCATTTCTGTTCCATCAGTTGATCCCAAGGGACTCCCGAGGAGCCAAGGGGTCGGCTCCGAGGACAGGGAAGGCTACCTGCTCCTTTGAGTTCAGCTTTGGCTCCGTCCTGCAGCAGACAGTGCTCGGGAGCCATGTTGAGCTCCCGGCGTGCTGCTTTCATGACCCAAGTCATAACGGGCAGCTCCGTCTGTCGGGTCGCAGGCTCCAGGACAGCCTCTATTTCCAGGAGAGGCTAAGAACGTGGCCAGCAAGTGCTGTTCTAAGGGCATAGAATGCAAGGCCTCACAGGGCAGTTTCTTGCCTCACAAGTCCATGGGGCAACTTATGGCCATTTGAGGTGGCGCATAGGCATGAAAAGAGGTGACTGAAGCCTCTCCAGTGAAGGGATCTCAGAGGGCACAAACGGAAGTGCCTGTATTTCTAATTGGACAGATTCTAGAGCCTTTTGTGAAGGGGGCCCATTCCAGGTGGGCTGATGTGTAAGTCACAACATCCGTGAGAATCCGTAATAGTGTAAATATGGACTGTTGGGCCTCCACAACCCAACAAGTCTTAAAGTTGCTGGACTTGTATCAATATTGTGGGGCCCAAGAAGGTCAATAGCGGTTTCTTGAGAGACGCAGGAATGGAGCAGCCGTCAGTTTACCACATAATTTTCAGGAATTTAAGAAAGGTGGTGGGGTCTTGCACTATGTGAGCAGCAAGGGCCCACCCATCCCTTTCGTGAGCTCCTTTGCATGTTCTCAGTGAGTGGGTCCAACAAATCTCCTTCGACGAGGATGCCATCAATGTGACGTCAGCTGAGCTCCTGCAGGAAGATAAATACAGTTAAGATCTTGCCTGTAGAGACTGTTGTTGATGGCAGGCTGCTGAGTACCCCACGCGGAGTTTGTATTGTGTCCCAGCAGAGGCGAAGGCAAGATGCAGCTAGGAGGCTCTGGGAATAGGTATTGAACAGAACGCAGCACCAAATCTATGCTATCACATGAATTCCCAGTTGCTGAATGGGTGGAATAAGTAATTACAAACCTATTGAGTACTGGCTATTAGGGCACATGTTCGGTTTTCTCTTTAAAAAGGATTCTCTGGAGCATTCTATTGTTTTTTCAGAACATGAAATGCGTATGTGTGCATGGCTTTAAAGAGGTTTGTTCGTTTGCTTGTTTGTTTTAAGAACACAGCATGTCTTCTAGTTGTGCCTGTAAAGGCGGGGAAGCCTGCATTTGCCTGTTAACCTTAGCCATAGAGTAGCGCAGCCCTGGCACGTGTGCCACACACAGCTGCACATGTTACTTGACTACTCTCAACTTGCCTCCTGGCTCTGAAAACCAAAACCGGGAGAATGGCCACTTCACTGGACAGCTGTGAGCACTCTGAGACCCTCTAGGCAAAGTCAAAAAATGACCCTCCGTAAATTTATATTTTAAAGGATCAATTACTTCGGAGAAGAGCTTTGCAAATGGATTATTTTCTGCAAGGACAGTCAACCCACGAAAACACCTCAAACCTCAGTTTTGAAAACCCTCTCCCCAACTGCTCGTCTTGATGAAAACCTGTCGAAAAGCACTACTTCTGGCCATCCAATAGCCAGGGGCAGGTTGTTTGTTTGTTTGTTGAAGAATTACATAATGTTGAGCATTTGACCAATGCTCCGTGGGCCTTGTTGCAATTAGCAGCAATCTAGAAATTAGAATTATTGCCTTCCGGAGCTATATTTGTACCTAAGTGATTGTTGAGCTATTATTTTAATTCAAAGTGTACTAACTTCGTGCCATTCTCTAATTAACCTGGTGGAGCTGAAGTCATCTGAGTACATTATGAACATGAGTAAATAATTTATTGGGGGGAAAAATGAACCTATTTGCACTTAAAATTTATTGTCCATCTAGAAGACCTGTTTAATGAGCATATTATCTGAGACTATGTGGAATAATTTTCAAAGTTAAATTAGAAGGTGTTAAAAATGACCCCCCTGTGTTATGGGCTTCTTTGCTAGGGCCATACTTCACATTCTCAGTCGTTGAAGACCTACAACTTGCTCTTATCATTAAGGGACTAGCCCCCCTTGACTAGAGAACCTCCAGCTTAGTTCCTGCACAAAAGTGTCCTTTCTCCACAACCTACCTGATGACAATATTGTCAAACGTTGGCAAAGTTTGAGACACCATTTGGAGACCCATCTTTAAGGCTTTCTTGTACAACTGTATCTGGACACTGCCCTCAAGCCAACGGCCAGAGTCTGAAAGTACTTCTCTTCCTTCCTTGCCTTTGCACTTCAACACGACTCAATCTGATTATACTAATTTGTTACGTAACTTTATTTAGACAACAACATGTCTTTCCTAGTAATTCCATGATTCCAGCACTACTGTGGTTTCTTCAGTCAGCCATTACCTGGGAGAATGTTCTGCGTGACCCTCCCTAGAGGTCCTGCACCTTTAGCCACGTCCACTCTCTATTCATGCCCATCTTACTTTTCCTCACTTGATCCTCTTTCATTCTATCTTGCTCCTAACCCGCCCTGACGTACCCTGGTAAACAGGGTACTTTGGTACACAGAGTACTTGTGCTCCTGGAGTTCAGCATAAATATCTCTAGAACTTAATTTAGTGGAGTTGAAGGGTGGGGGGAGTAGTCGCCTGGAAAAAAGCTGAATGGAGAGGGAAATCACGTCCAATATACTTCTCAACAGGTGATGATTTTCTATAACACTTATCCCTACTGACAGGAACCTACATTGTACAAAGTGGGGTTGGAGGGGAAATGAGGGGATGCTGTCAGGTTTGGTTGGTGTAGCTTTCCTACAGTCCTGCTCCCTGTGAAAGCCCATACTCGTCATAGCAAAAGTGTACGTCACTCATGGAATAGTTTTGAATACTACCGTATTAGATACATATTCCGTGCTTCTTGGGAACTCACTAGTTTTGACTTTCTTTTTTTTTTTTTGTTTTTGCTTACCAAACCTACTGCTGATTTAATTAATCCAGAAGTTCTCTTTGAAATTTTGAAAAGATCCTTAATTTTTAAAAGCTTAAAAAGAGATGATTGTGAAAATCACTAGTTGGTCTGATGTCCTTTTTTTACTGTTCTTTTAAAGCAACATGTCATGTAATATTTACATATTATACGGACTCTGAGTCCGTCAGACAAACTATGCATTTTTTTGTAATTCTGTATTTCAAGAGTACACCACAGGGAGATTTCATACTTGGATGTTTACATTGGAAAGGCGGACAAAAGGAAGATTCCAATTTAAAAAAAAAAAAAAGAAATGGGACAAAGACGAAATATATATTTAATCACAAAAAAAGGAAAGATTCCAATTGCATGTTACACATAAAATTATTCTACATAGCTATGTGTATCATATTCTAAATAAATCTTTGGATACATGTTTGCTGTTCCTGGGAGGAAACATTTATTTTGAAACTGGTTTAGGAGCTACACATGATTGCCAGGTCATGTTTAATGACTGTTCCATATCCACCTATTGTTTTTCTCGACAAAACTCTCTTTTACTCGTTATGTTGCCATCCAGGCAACGTTTCTGAAGAAATGAAATTAAAAGGCATGTTATATTGAAACAAAAATCACCTCTCCAAATACAGCACAGAGAGTATAATAAAAATATATATATATGACTTTGGTGCTGTACCATGCACTACCAATATTTTCCTTCAGGAATTGTGGGATTTCACTGCTTTTATCCTTTTCTTTTCTGGTTTTGTTCTCTGTGTTTGTGTGTTCTCTCCACTCTATAGATATAGAACAAAATCTCAAACTAAACTATCCAGGCCTATTACTGTCAAATTACCTCCCAGAGGAGGTGAAGGAAAGTACTTTTAGTGGGAAAAATACATGGTAATCTTAAGACACTGTAAAAGACTAAGAGATGCTTTGAGAAATATAATGTTTTACAGGGATTTAGATGAAAATTCGTCAGCTTTCCCTCTCGTCAACAATTCATTCATTCATTTTTTATGGATTGATATGCCAGATACTATGTAATTAAACCCTTTGTAATCTTTTTAGGATTAGAAGGTTATGTAGTAAATGTTCACGCTGGAAAGATCTGGATTGTGAGGAAATAAATGACTTCTGTTTTATTTTTGCTAACATAATTCAGGCTATTGGCCACGTTTAACTTTATAATCAAGGAAAGACTTCAAATATTGACTAACTTCACATGAGTATACACAACCGCCGGAAGACAAGAAAAACAAAAGGAAAAACTAGAACCACCGAAGGTCCAAGAAAAGAAAGATGGGCCAAAGGAGGAAAGGTAGGAAGCCTACACCAGAGCTGGGGCTGAGGGATGGGGGCAGTGGATGGCAAGGAGGTGGGTGGGGAAAGGGGAGGAGTGTGGACCACGTGACTCTAGGTCTAGGGGGCAGTCCGAGGGTTATAAAAGCTTGCTGGAGCCAAGGGAAAGCATCCTGACGTCCAGCATTGGCACAGGGGCAGAGGCTGGTGATCCACAGCAGCCGCGGGGTCCAGAAAAAGGCTGAAACGCCCAGAAGAGCAGAGATAAGGGCCAAGATGCCGCGCCTGTTCGTGTCCTACCTGCTGGGAGTCTGCCTGCTACTGAGCCAACTCCCCGCAGAGATCCAAGGCCAGAGGAACCAGAAGAAGAATGAGTTTATCAAGCTGTGCGGCTCCGAATTAGCCCTCTACTGGATCCGGCTCTGCGGCAACCTCAACTGGGACAGGATGGCTCTGAGCCCCAAGGAGCCCGGGCTGAGAACTGGAGCCCTTGCAGGTGAGGCCCCGCCCCTGGCCAGTCCGCGTTTCCCATTGGTGGCTGCCAGCGAGCCGCCGACCAATCCGAAGCGCGGCCCGCACTCTGGGCTCCAGACCTCACCGACCGCCAGCGCTCAGCCTGACTCAGGTGCCCGGGGCCTCAAAGTTTGGGCTTTTCCCTGGGAACCTGCATTTCTGGGGAGTGTCTCACGGGGATCTCCCCAGAGAGAGGGGCAGCAGCGGGAACAGCACAGGGTCTCCCTTGGTGCCCTTCACTTCCTGGCAGCCAGGGTTTCCGCGGGTAGAGAGGGCTCAGAAGGGGAGGGGGCGGGGGAGGCCACAGGGGGGGGGGCTGCCCAAAGCCCCGCAGGAGGCAGGGAGGGGCAGCCAGTGGCGGGGACCCGGAGTCCAGCTGTGTGGGCCAGATGGCGCGAATGCTGGTGGCGGGGCCAACTGGACAGGGCATCCTGACTGAGATGGCAGGGCTCACACAGTGGGTGTGAGCTCTTATCCAGCATGGCTGGGCGTCAGGGGGCCAAGAGGCAAGGGGCGTTTGCCCTTCAGACAAACACAGCTGCAAAGAACAGAAAGCCCGACTGATGCTTCAAGCATCTGGAAGCTGCAACGGATTATCTTTCAAAGCAAAATCTCAGAATTGAAGGCGGCTCAAATGCAGAATGTATTGAAAAAGAAGAAGCAAACACTTGGTTAGCTATAAGGCATTCCTAAAGGCAAGTTGGAAGCTAAGTGTAAGTTGCAATGAAAAGTTTCACAGAGGTAGAGGCCCCCTTCCGGGGAACACGTGGAACTTGCACAGTGGACATAAGGAGAGATGACAGAGGGTCCCGCGGGTACCAGCAAAACCTCGGTCATGCTGGAGTACTGTAAGCTGCCCAGTTATAATAAACCAAGTCGTTCAGCTATCGGGATACTGGCTGAGTCTTTTGATGTGTATTCTATTGAGGCAATGCTTTCCTTCTGTCTATGCAAAATTTTACAGTTTTCCCGATGTTCATCGACCTGTGTTTTCTCTCCCCCCACCCCACTTATTTAACTTAGATATCATGTCATTGACCGACGCCAAAGATACAGAAACCTTAAGTATGCTGCAATCCGCTCCTGCTTCGTCAGAAGAGAGGCAGCCATCGCTGCGAGAGCTACAAGGTGCATTACAGGGTGGAAATCTTAACTCTGAAGAATTTAAGGACAATATTCTTACTGGACAAAGTGGAGCAGAAGACAGCAGTCAGTCGGAATTAAAGAACATAGGCTCAGCTAAACATTACCTACAAAAGAGAAGCGCCGGTACTGTAATAGTCGATAGGTGTTGTAACTATGGCTGCTACAGGAAAGAGTTGGCTCGATACTGCTGAGATGCAGAGAATGTGTATTTCATCTGCTAAGCACCTGTGTGTCTCACCTGTGTTCACATTCACTAATGCCTCTGTCACCCCACTGATTATTGGAATATGAACAATCATCATTAGGGTTTGGGTTGTTAATTTTGCGTGTAAGGCATTATTCCTTGCATTATTGTAGTTACTGCTAATAAATACTTTTCTGCTAAAAAGCGTGTTTTTATTAATGGCATAATTGTGATTGCTGCTTTAATACTATTAACTTAAAATAACACAATCTTTATCACTTTACACACAGTAAGTCAACTTACAAATTGTTTTTAAATACCTAGTAAAACTCTCAACTCTCTTTCTTCCTTTAGTGAGAATGGATTAGTCTATTTGTGAAACTTGTACTTCATACGTTATGATCTGTCACCCACTTTTTCCTCTAGATCTACTATCCACATGTTCTTTCACTACTTAATATTAAACAAATTATTTGGAGAGCAAACAAAAAATTAAAAATAATTCACTTACACAATGCTTAACGCTGGCTATAAAAAAAGGACCAAAATGTTTTCATCGATATTAACTCATATCAGATACACAAAGGGTCACAAATCCTGGACTTTTCTAATAGATTTTAAAGATTTTTCTGAGGGAACGCTAGTGCACTGTTGGTGGGATTGCAGATTAGTGCGGCCACTATGGAAAACAGTATGGAGGTATCTCAGGAATCTGAAAATGGAACTACCCTATGATCCAGTAATTCCACTCCTAGGCATCTACCCGGAGAAATCCAAAACTCCAATTCAAAAATCAGTATGCACTCCTATGTTTATTGCAGCACTTTACACAATAGCCAAGATATGGAAACAATCGAAATGCCCATCGGTAGATGACTGGATTAAGAAGCTGTCGTACATTTATACAATGGAGTACTATGCAGCCATAAAGAAGAAAGAAATCTTATCATTTGCAACAACATGGATGGATCTAGAGAACATTATGTTAAGTGAAATAAGTCAGAAAGAGAAAGACAAGTACCATATGATCTCACTTATATGCGGAATCTAAAGAAAAGAATATGTGAATGAACTAATCAGAGACAGTTTTGAGGGCACAAAGAAAAAACCGAGAGTTGTTAGATGGTTGGGGGCGGGAGGGGGTTGGGGATAAGGGGAAAGGTGAAGGGATTAGGAAGCAGCTGGTAACCACAAGATGGCCTCAGGGTTTTCTGAAAATTAATTTGGGGAACTTATTCAATAATGTCGTAAAGATTTTGTTGGGTATCCGATGGACATGCGTCCTATTTGGGAGACCACTTCAGAGATAATGTGGATGCCTGATCATGGCATTGTACACCAGAAGCTAACTATTAATGAATGCCAACTATAATTTTATATAGATAATGTGATGGCTGGGTGTGAGGTCGGAGGGATAATGGATGGGGGGAAGGGGGTTCACAGTGTGAGGGATATAAATGATGAACATCTAAGTATTACCTTGTCTTGTACACCTAAAACTAATAAAAATAAATAAATAAATCAACAAATAAAAAAAAAAGATTTTTCTGTTGCATTGAGCTTTTAATTAAAAACAATTACATTGGACCCTAAATCAATTGAATTCAGTGGGGGCCACATGAACGCAGCTATTTTTCAAACCGGGGTTCTTCTCTTAATTCTATCATCGAAGACACTAAAAAGTAAACTACGTTTTTCTAAGCAGAAAATAAATACATACATAAAAAGAATAAACATCTCTGTGTCATATATTACAGAAAACCTGCTTTAGCAAAGAATGCTCTTTTTGTTCACTATTGTAGAATTTACAATCCATTTCGGGAACATAGTAACTGGATTAATATGAAAACTTGTTAGAGTAGTAAATTAACAAAAGTTCTCAGTTTAGTGTTTAGCAGTTCCTTCGATATTCCGTACACATAAAATCTTGGGCAGCATTTATAGAGAAATGCACTTAAATAACAAGTAAATCTCCATCTGAAGCCTATAAATAGAATTTGAAAAGATTAAGACAGCGACTGCCTTATTTAAAATCCTACACATGATTAACAATAATCAGGCCACTAAAGTTTTTGAAGTCCTCACCAAGACCAACTTGTAAAACTGCGCACTGACAACCTCAGAGGCCATTAGCCATCTCATAAAGCCAGGAAAGGTGCTGTCTGAAATGTCCAACCCAAAACAACAAGGGCGCTGACCAGGAAACTTGCAGCCCAGACAGAACAAAGGGGCTTCCCTGGACGCAGAAGACGTCTTCCCAGACCTTGCTCTGGTCACATCCCTCATCTGCTCCTCCACAAAAGCCCTGGAGGCGGGACCCCTGCTCCAGAATCAGCATTCATTACCTCTGACGACATGGCCATTTTGTAAGTGGGACACTGAGGTCTTTTATCACCACCGGTGACTCGGTGACTTTCATCTTCCAGTACATACCACTACGCCTGGCCTACGGTTTTCTCTATTTTAGATGGAAACGTGCCCCCAAATGTAACACAGCTGGTCCCTACCTGTGTGAGCTATGACCCCTACCTTTCTGATTCCTAAACAACCATGTCTAGGTATCACAGGTATACATTTGCAAGCAGTCTCTGCTGTGGCAAAAAATCCCTCACTTCTCCATTTTAACCAAATCAATAGAAATCCACATTCTGTCGCTGAGTTGGCAATTCAGCATCACACATTATTCTAATGGAGCTACCCATTAACCTGCGCTTGAAATCCAAAAGCACCAAAGCGTTAGGTTGCCGGACCCGCAGTTTTCAGTGACGCCCACCATAACACCTACTGCTCCAGCCTGCATGGTCCCCACAATTTAGGTGCCCGTCTCCCTCCTGGGGATCAGCAGAACTTTGCCAAGGGTGCTTGTTTCTCTGCTCAGGGCCCTATTTCCTCAGGTGACCACAGTCATGCCCTCGGAAGCTTTCATCTCTGCAGGGCACTGCCACTGAGCGCTGCACATCGCTGACCCGTTACTTCAGTAGGCCAGGCCTTCAGCCTTTTGGCAGCACGAGGAAACCCCAGGGACCCAAGCCACCCATAGAATCCCCTCACAGACCGCTTATATTAGGTGTGCTAACTTGTTCCTCTGGCTATTCGGATGACAGTAAGAAGTGTGGCCAGAGCGACACAAATTCATCATGACCACTGACAAAAGAAACTGGAAACCTATCTCCCACTGATACGCAGTGGTGTCGCTGAGTCTGAGGTTTAGACGACATTTCTGATTCACAACTTCTCAGTCCACAAGTGTCATGGGCTACAATAATGGACTGCGAACCTCAGGTTACTTTCTCCTTTGGAGGACATCCTCTGGGTACAGCAGCGCTCTGTGCATGTTTTCTGCTCTACCAGGACATGGGGACAGCAGACCCTGAGCTTGAGTGGGTCTGGGCGTTTCCCTTGGTGTTAGGAGAACAGAATGCAGGACGTGAGTACATGAAGTCAAGTCCTAGGGAAGACTGGCAATCTGGGCTTCTAGCTTGGTGAGGGTTTCAAAAAAATGTAAAAGACAGCTGTTCAATATATGTGAAATCAATAGATCAGAGATGCGATAATAATAGACACGGAAATGTAATAAGGGAGGTCTGTGAGAAGCTATCAGGACGTGAGGGTAGTGTGGTTGGGCTTTGAGGAATACAGGTGACTGTTTTTCCTTATCTTCCCACCATTCCTACAACCATTAATTTTCTGCTGATGAAGATCCGATTTATGTAGGAAAACCAACTCTATCCACCAAGGATATGGAACGAGAGAGAGAGAGAGAGAGCGAGGGAGAGAGAGAGAGAGGTAGAGACAGAGAGAAGCAGAGAGAGAGAGACAGACAAACACAAAGAGACACAGAGAGAACGGACAAAGAGAGAGACTACACACTAACAACCCAATATGGACTCTGAGACACTCAACTGTTACACATCCTCTCAAAATACTCCAGAGAAAACTTGGCCTGTGCAATGCTTTTCTCTTCACCTTCAAGGAACTAAGAATTTTGAAATGAGTCCAACTAATGCTACGCATTTCAGACTAGCAATAATAAAAAACACCTGGCGTTGTATACACGTGTGCCTCTCGATAGTTACTGGCTGAATTCAAGAGCCAAGAGACACACACGGTACGGGACTGACCTTCCATCCAGCTCCCTTGTCTGACCCTGCACCTTAGGAAACAGCCTGGAAGTTGAATGAGGCAGGCAAAGGGGGTTCTGTTCAACTTCTGACTTTTATAAATTCTATTCAGCAATTCAAGCGGAGACATCAATTTCCCACTAGAACAGGAATGTTGTTGGAAAAAAAATTACTTTAAAATTAAAAATTAAAAAGAAATTAAAATTAAAAAATTACTTTTAAATTGTACATTAATGGTATTGACTTTATAGGCCAGGTCCTGTGATTCAGAATTGGATATGGAGGATTTCATTAAAGAGTATTCATGCTGATTGGAGAAAAGTACTCCAGTGAGCTGCTGTGGTAATGCCAGTGAGCTTAGAGCAGGGTGTCAAGGCCAAATCAAACAAACTCACAGACAGCAGGGTGGTTACCAGCTTGGAAGCAGTGTCGGGGGAGGATGACAGGGGTCCAGGGAATCAAATATATAGCAACAGAGGGAGACTAGACTTGGGTGGTGAGTACACAGTGCAATATACAAATAAAGCATTATACAATGGTACACTTGAAACTCACATAATGGCATTAACCAATATGCCCCCAACAGATTTCACTTTGGCTCGAACCTTTAGACAAGTTACAAAATACATCTCCCTTTCCATAGTACACATTTTTCACCACATTTAGTAGCATGCCCTGATATTAAAGACATGATGAGCTCTTTACAATACATTTAAAGTACTGCATAACCCACTTATGGTCAAACCAAGTATATTTAAAAGTTTCACGTTTTCATTTCTTCAGGATTGCGGTAAGTCACATATTCAATGGAATTATTCCAAAAATGTTTTACCAGATTCTTCGGGCAGTGGCTACGTGATAGTTTTCCAACTATTTGGCACAAGTAGTCAACTTGAAACTTTTAAAGATACTGATGCCTGCTTTGCATACCAGAATACAGAGGTTGAATTGTTTGGGCAGAGAACGCAGGCAGGAGGCGCTCTTAAAGCTCCCCAGGTGATTCTAATGTGCTGCGGCATTGGGAAAACTTTGCACTGGGCTCAGGGCCCAGGGTGGGCGTGGGAGCTATGGTACACTGTGGAATCGGAGGGATCAATCATTCCACATGGAGAAAGATTCTACAGAAGGATAAGAAGTATCCTGGGGCACTCGTACAGAATTGCCCAAGAGTTTAAGAGTTTCAAAAAATGTGCAGAGGGAGCCATTTAATGGCCAGGGCACCCAGTGCACAGATAACTACCTGAACTTTGGCCCACTGAGCTGACGGTGGGGTCCAGTCGTGGTCAAGGACATCCTGACTAAGGGACACACGGCAGCAACATACATGGCGGTGAGCTCACCTGGGAAGGACATGAATTCCCATTTCTGTTCCGCCAGTTGTTCCCAAGGGAGTCCCGAGGTGCCAAGGGGTCGGCTCCGAGGACAGGGAAGGCTACCTGCTCCTTTGAGTTCAGCTTTGGCTCCGTCCTGCAGCAGACAGTCCTCGGGAGCCATGTTGAGCTCGCGGCGTGCTGCTTTCATGACCCAAGTCATAACGGGCAGCTCCGCCTGGCGGGTCGCAGGCTCCAGGACAGCCTCTATTTCCAGGAGAGGCTAAGAACGTGGCCAGCAAGTGCTGTTCTAAGGGCATAGAATGCAAGGCCTCACAGGGCAGTTTCTTGCCTCACAAGTCCATGGGGCAACTTATGGCCATTTGAGGTGGCGCATAGGCATGAAAAGAGGTGACTGCAGCCTCTCCAGTGAAGGTATCTCAGAGGGCACAGACGGAAGTGCCTGTATTTCTAAATGGACAGATTCTAGAGCCTTTTGTGAAGGGGGCCCATTCCAGGTGGGCTGATGTATAAGTCACAACATCCGTGAGAATCTGTAATATTGTAAATACGGACTGTTGGGCCTCCACGACCCAACAAGTCTTAAAGTTGCTGGACGTGTATCAATATTGTGGGGCCCAAGAAGGTCAATAGAGGTTTCTTGAGAGGCAGGGATGGAGCAGCCGTCAGTTTACCACATAATTTTCAGGAATTTTAGAAAGGTGGTGGGGTCTTGCCCTATGTGAGCGGCAAGGGCCCACCCATCCCTTTCGTGAGTTCCTTTGCATGTTCTCAGTGAGTGGGTCAAACAAATCTCCTCCGACGAGGACGCCATCAATGTGACGTCAGCTGTGCTCCTAGAGGAAGATAAATACAGTTAAGATCTTGCCTGTAGAGACTGTTGTTGATGGCAGGCTGCTGAGTACCCCACGCGGAGTGTGTATTGTGTCCCAGCAGAGGCGAAGGCAAGATGCAGCTGGGAGGCTCTGGGAATAGGCACTGAACGGAACGCAGCACCAAATCTATGCTATCACATGACTTACCAGTTGCTGAATGGGTGGAATAAGTAATTACAAACCTATTGAGTACTGGCCATTGGGGCACATGTTCGGTTTTGTCTTTAAAAAGGATTCTTTGGAGCTTTCTATTGTTTTTTCAGAACATGAAATGCGTATGTGTGCATGGCTTTAAAGAGGTTTGTTCGTTTGCTTGTTTGTTTTAAGAACACAGCATGTCTTCTAGTTGTGCCTGTAAAGGCGGGGAAGCCTGCATTTGCCTGTTAACCTTAGCCATAGAGTAGCGCAGCCCTGGCACGTGTGCCACACACAGCTGCACATGTTACTTGACTACTCTCAACTTGCCTCCTGGCTCTGAAAACCGGGAGAATGGCCACTTCACTGGACAGCTGTGAGCACTCTGAGACCCTCTAGGCAAAGTCAAAAAATGGCCCTCCGTAAATTTACATTTTAAAGGAGCAATTACTTCGGAGAAGAGCTTTGCAAATGGATTATTTTCTGCAAGGACAGTCAACCCACGAAAACACCTCAAACCTCAGTTTTGAAAACCCTCTCCCAAACTGCTCGGCCTGATGAAAACCTGTGGAAAAGCACTACTTCTGGCCCTCCAATAGCCAGGGGCAGGTTGTTTGTTTGTTGAAGAATTACATAATGTTTAGCATTTGACCAATGCTCTGTGGGCCTTGTTGCAATTAGCAGCAATCTAGAAATTAGAATTATTGCCTTCCGGAGCTATATTTCTACCTAAGTGATTGTTGAGCTATTATTTTAATTCAAAGGGTACTAACTTCCTGCAATTCTCTAATTAACCTGGTGGAACTGAAGTCATCTGAGTACATTATGAACATGAGTAAATAATTTATTGGGGGAAAAAATGAACCTATTTGCACTTAAAATTTACTGTCCATCTAGAAGACCTGTTTAATGAGCATATTATCTGAGACTATGTGGAATAATTTTCAAAGTTAAATTAGAAGGTGTTAAAAATGACCCCCCTGTGTTATTGGCTTCTTGCTAGGGCCAAACTTCACATTCTCAGTCGTTGAAGACCTACAACTTGCTCTTATCATTAAGGGACTAGCCCCCCTTGACTAGAGAACCTCCAGCTTAGTTCCTGCACAAAAGTGTCCTTTCTCCACAACCTACCTGATGACAATATTGTCAAATGTTGGCAAAGTTTGAGACACCATTTGGAGACCCATCTTTAAAGTTTTCTTGTACAACTGTATCTGGACACTGCCCTCAAGCCAACAGCCAGAGTCTGAAAGTACTTCTCTTCCTTCCTTGCCTTTGCCCTTCAACACGACTCAATCTGATTATACTAATTTGTTACGTAACTTTATTTAGACCACAACATGTCTTTCCTAGTAATTCCATGATTCCAGCACTACTGTGGTTTCTTCAGTCAGCCATTACCTGGGAGAATGTCTGCGTGACCCTCCCTAGAGGTCCTGCACCTTTAGCCACGTCCACTCTCTGTTCATGCCCATCTTACTTTTCCTCACTTGATCCTCTTTCATTCTATCTTGCTCCTAACCCGCTCTGACCTACCCTGGTAAACAGGGTACTTTGGTACACAGAGTACTTGTGCTCCTGCAGTTCAGCGTAAATATCTCTAGAACTTAATTTAGTGGAGTTGAGGGGTGGGGGGAGTAGTCGCCTGGAAAAAAGCTGAATGGAGAGGGAAATCACGTCAAACATAGTTCTCAACAGGTGATGATTTTCTATAACACTCATCCCTACTGGCAGGAGCCTACATTGTACAAAGTGGGGTGGGAGTGGAAATGAGGGGATGCTGTCAGGTTTGGTTGGTGTAGCTTTCCTACAGTCCTGCTCGCTGTGAAAGCACATACTCGTCATAGCAAAAGTGTATGTTACTCATGGAATAGTTTTGCATACTACCATCCTTAGATACATATTCCCTGCTTCTTGTTAACTCACTAGTTTTGACTTTCGTTTTTTTTTTTTTTTTTTTTTTTTTCCTTACCGTACATACTGCTTATTTAATTACTCCAGATTTCTCTTTGAAATTTTGGAAAGATCCTTAATTTTTAAAACTTTAAACAGAGATGATTGTCAAAATTACTAGTTGGTCTGATATCCTTTTTTTACTGTTCGTTTAAAGCAACATGTCATGTAATATTTACATATTATACGGACTCTGAGTCCATCAGAAAAACTACGCATTTCTTTGTAATTCTGTATTTCAAGAGTACACCACAGGGAGATTTCATACTTGGATGTTTACGTTGGAAAGGTGGACAAGAGGAAGATTCCAATTAAAAAAAAATGGGACAAAGACGAAATATATATTTAATCACAAAAAAAGGAAAGATTCCAATTGCATGTTACACATAAAATTATTCTACAGACCGATGTGTATCATATTGTAAACAAACCTTTGTATACATGTTTGCTGTTCCTGGGAGGAAACATTTATTTTGAAACTGGTTTAGGAACTACACATGATTGCCAGGTCATGTTTAATGACTGTTCCATATCCACCTATTGTTTTTCTCGACAAAACTCTCTTTTACTCGTTATGTTGCCATCCAGGCAACGTTTCTGAAGAAATGAAATTAAAAGGCATGTTATATTGAAACAAAAATCACCTCACCAAATACAGCAAAGAGAGTATAATAAAAAAATATATATATATGATTTTGGTGCTGTACCGTGCGCTACCAATATTTTCCTTCAGGAATTGTGGGATTTCACTGCTTTTATCCTTTTCTTTTCTGGTTTTGTTCTCTGTGTTTGTGTGTTCTCTCCACTCTATAGATATAGAACAAAATCTCAAACTAAACTATCCAAGCAGCCTATTACTGTCAAACTACCTCCAGGGGAGGTGAAGGAAAGTACTTTTTAGTGGGAAAAGTACATGGTAATCTTAAGATAATGTAAAAGACTAAGAGATGCATTGAGAAATATAATGTATTTACAGATATTTAGATGAAAATTCGTCAGCTTTCTCTCTCGTCAACAATTCATTCATTCATTCATTCAATTTTTATGGATTGATATGGCAGATACTATGTAATTAAACCCTTTGTAATCTTTTTAGGATTAGAAGGTTATGTAGTAAATGTTCACGCTGGAAAGATCTGGATTGTGAGGAGATAAATGACTTCTGTTTTATGTTTGTTAACATAATTCAGGCTATTGGCCACGTTTAACTTTATAATCAAGGAAAGAGTTCAAATATTGACTAACTTTACATGAGTATACACAACCGCCAGAAGACAAGAAAAACAAAAGGAAAAACTAGAACCACAGAAGGTCCAAGAAAAGAAAGATGGGCAAAAGGAGGAAAGGTAGGAAGCCTACACCAGAGCTGGGGGTGAGGGATGGGGGCAGTGGATGGCAAGGAGGTGGGTGGGGAAAGGGGAGGAGTGTGGACCACGTGACTCTAGGTCTAGGGGGCAGTCCGAGGGTTATAAAAGCTTGCTGGAGCCAAGGGAAAGCATCCTGACGTCCAGCATTGGCACAGGGGCAGAGGCTGGTGATCCACAGCAGCCGCGGGGTCCAGAAAAAGGCTGAAACGCCCAGAAGAGCAGAGATAAGGGCCAAGATGCCGCGCCTGTTCGTGTCCTACCTGCTGGGAGTCTGCCTGCTACTGAGCCAACTCCCCGCGGAGATCCAAGGCCAGAGGAACCAGAAGAAGAATGAGTTTATCAAGCTGTGCGGCTCCGAATTAGCCCTCTACTGGATCCGGCTCTGCGGCAACCTCAACTGGGACAGGATGGCTCTGAGCCCCAAGGAGCCCGGGCTGAGAACTGGAGCCCTTGCAGGTGAGGCCCCGCCCCTGGCCAGTCCGCGTTTCCCATTGGTGGCTGCCAGCGAGCCGCCGACCAATCCGAAGCGCGGCCCGCACTCCGGGCTCCAGACCTCACCGACCGCCAGCGCTCAGCCTGACTCAGGTGCCCGGGGCCTCAAAGTTTGGGCTTTTCCCTCGGAACCTGCTTTTCTGGGGAGTGTCTCACGGGGATCTCCCCAGAGAGAGGGGCAGCAGCGGGAACAGCACAGGGTCTCCCTTGGTGCCCTTCACTTCCTGGCAGCCAGGGTGACCGCGGGTAGCGAGTGGTCACAAGGGGAGGGGGCCGGGGAGGCCACGGGGGGGGGGGGGGCTGCCCAAAGCCCCGCAGGAGGCAGGGAGGGGCAGCCAGCGGCGGGGACCCGGAGTCCAGCTGTGGGGGCCGGACGGCGCGAATGCTGGTGGCGGGGCCAACTGGACAGGGCATCCTGACTGAGATGGCAGGGCTCACACAGTGGGTGTGAGCTCTTATCCAGCATGGCTGGGCATCAGGGGGCCAAGAGGCAGGGGCGTTTGCCCTTCAGACAAACACAGCTGCAAAGAACAGAAAGCCCGACTGATGCTTCAAGCATCTGGAAGCTGCAACGGATTATCTTTCAAAGCAAAATCTCAGAATTGAACGCGGCTCAAATCCAGAATGTATTGAAAAAGAAGCAGCAAACACTTGGTTAGCTATAAGGCATTCATAAAGGTAAGTTGGAAGCTAAGTGTAAGTTGCAATGAAAAGTTTCACAGAGGTAGAGGCCCCCTTCCGGGGAACACGTGGAACTTGCACAGTGGACAGAAGGAGAGATGACAGAGGGTCCCGCGGGAATAAGCAAAACCTGGGTCACGCTGGAGTACTGTAAGCTGCCCAGTTATAATAAACCAAGTCGTTCAGCTATCGGGATACTGGCTGAGTCTTTTGATGTGTATGCTATTGAGGCAATGCTTTCCTTCTGTCTATGCAAAATTTTACCGTTTTCCTGATGTTCATCGACCTGTGTTTTCTCTCCCCCCACCCCACTTATTTAACTTAGATATCATGTCATTGACCGACGCCAAAGATACAGAAACCTTAAGTATGCTGCAATCTGCTCCTGCTTCTTCAGAAGAGAGGCAGCCATCGCTGCGAGAGCTACAAGCTGCATTACAGGATGGAAATCTTAACTCTGAAGAATTTAAGGACAATATTCTTACTGGACAAAGTGGAGCCGAAGACAGCAGTCAGTCGGAATTAAAGAACATAGGCTCAGCTAAACATTACCTACAAAAGAGAAGCGCCGGTACTGTAATAGTCGATAGGTGTTGTAACTATGGCTGCTACAGGAAAGAGTTGGCTCGATACTGCTGAGATGGAGAGAATGTGTATTTCGTCTGCTAAGCACCTGTGTGTCTCACCTGTGTTCACATTCACTGATGCCTCTGTCACCCCACTGATTATTGGAATACGAACAATCATCATTAGGGTTTGGGTTTTTAATTTTGCGTGTAAGGAATTATTCCTTGCATTATTGTAGTTACTGCTAATAAATACTTTTCTGCTAAAAAGCGTGTTTTTATTAATGGCATAATTGTTATTGCTGTTTTAATACTATTAACTTAAAATAACACAACCTTTATCACTTTACACACAGTAAGTCAACTTACAAATTGTTTTTAAATAGATAGTAAAACTCTCAACTCTATTTCTTGCTTTAGTGAGAATGGATTAGTCCACTTTTAAAACTTGTACTTGATACGTTATGATCTGTCACCCACTTTTTCCTCTACACCTACTGTCCACATGTTCTTTCACTACTTAATATTAAACAAATTATTTGGAGAGCAAATGAAAAATTAAAAATAATTCAACTTACACAAAGCTTAACGCTGGCTATAAAAAAAGGACCAAAATGTTTTCATCGATATTAACTCAGGTCAGATACACAAAGAGTCACAAATCTTGGACTTTCTAATAGACTTTAAAACATTTTTCTGTTGCATTGAGGTTTTAATTACAAACAATTAGATTGGACCCTAAATCAATTGAATTCCGTGGGGGCCATATGAACGCAGCTATTTTTCAAACCGGGGTTCTTCTCTTAATTCTATCATCGAAGACACTAAAAAGTAAAGTACGTTTCTTTAAGCAGAAAATAAATACATACATAAAAGAATAAACATCTCTGTGTCATATATTACAGAAAAGCAGCTTTAGCAAAGAATGCACTTTTGGTTCACTATTGTAGAATTTACAATCCATTTCGGTAAAATAGTAACTGGATTAATATGAAAACTTGTTAGAGTAGTAAATTAACAAAGTTCTCAGTTTACTGTTTAGCAGTTCCTTCGATAGTCCATACACATAAAATCTTGGCAGCATTTATAGAAAAATGCACTTAAACAACAAGTAAATCTCCATCTAAAGCCTATAAATAGAATTTAAAGGGATTAAGACAGCGACTGCCTTATTTCAAATCCTACACATGATTAACAATAATCAGGCCTCTAAAGTTTTTGAAGTCCTCACCAAGACCAACTTGTAAAACTGCACACGCACAACCTCAGAGGCCATTAGCCATCTCATAAAGCCAGGAAAGGTGCTGTCTGAAATGTCCAACCCAAAACAACAAGGGCGCTGACCAGGAAACTTGCAGCCCAGACAGAACAAAGGGGCTTCCCTGGACGCAGAAGACGTCTTCCCAGACCTTGCTCTGGTCACATCCCTCATCTGCTCCTCCACAAAAGCCCTGGAGGCGGGACCCCTGCTCCAGAATCAGCATTCATTACCTCTGACGACATGGCCATTTTGTAAGTGGGACACTGAGGTCTTTTATCACCACCGGTGACTCGGTGACTTTCATCTTCCAGTACATACCACTACGCCTGGCCTACGGTTTTCTCTATTTTAGATGGAAACGTGCCCCCAAATGTAACACAGCTGGTCCCTACCTGTGTGAGCTATGACCCCTACCTTTCTGATTCCTAAACAACCATGTCTAGGTATCACAGGTATACATTTGCAAGCAGTCTCTGCTGTGGCAAAAAATCCCTCACTTCTCCATTTTAACCAAATCAATAGAAATCCACATTCTGTTGCTGAGTTGGCAATTCAGCATCACACATTATTCTAATGGAGCTACCCATTAACCTGCGCTTGAAATCCAAAAGCACCAAAGCGTTAGGTTGCCGGACCCGCAGTTTTCAGTGACGCCCACCATAACACCTACTGCTCCAGCCTGCATGGTCCCCACAATTTAGGTGCCCGTCTCCCTCCTGGGGATCAGCAGAACTTTGCCAAGGGTGCTTGTTTCTCTGCTCAGGGCCCTATTTCCTCAGGTGACCACAGTCATGCCCTCGGAAGCTTTCATCTCTGCAGGGCACTGCCACTGAGCGCTGCACATCGCTGACCCGTTACTTCAGTAGGCCAGGCCTTCAGCCTTTTGGCAGCACGAGGAAACCCCAGGGACCCAAGCCACCCATAGAATCCCCTCACAGACCGCTTATATTAGGTGTGCTAACTTGTTCCTCTGGCTATTCGGATGACAGTAAGAAGTGTGGCCAGAGCGACACAAATTCATCATGACCACTGACAAAAGAAACTGGAAACCTATCTCCCACTGATACGCAGTGGTGTCGCTGAGTCTGAGGTTTAGACGACATTTCTGATTCACAACTTCTCAGTCCACAAGTGTCATGGGCTACAATAATGGACTGCGAACCTCAGGTTACTTTCTCCTTTGGAGGACATCCTCTGGGTACAGCAGCGCTCTGTGCATGTTTTCTGCTCTACCAGGACATGGGGACAGCAGACCCTGAGCTTGAGTGGGTCTGGGCGTTTCCCTTGGTGTTAGGAGAACAGAATGCAGGACGTGAGTACATGAAGTCAAGTCCTAGGGAAGACTGGCAATCTGGGCTTCTAGCTTGGTGAGGGTTTCAAAAAAATGTAAAAGACAGCTGTTCAATATATGTGAAATCAATAGATCAGAGATGCGATAATAATAGACACGGAAATGTAATAAGGGAGGTCTGTGAGAAGCTATCAGGACGTGAGGGTAGTGTGGTTGGGCTTTGAGGAATACAGGTGACTGTTTTTCCTTATCTTCCCACCATTCCTACAACCATTAATTTTCTGCTGATGAAGATCCGATTTATGTAGGAAAACCAACTCTATCCACCAAGGATATGGAACGAGAGAGAGAGAGAGAGCGAGGGAGAGAGAGAGAGAGGTAGAGACAGAGAGAAGCAGAGAGAGAGAGACAGACAAACACAAAGAGACACAGAGAGAACGGACAAAGAGAGAGACTACACACTAACAACCCAATATGGACTCTGAGACACTCAACTGTTACACATCCTCTCAAAATACTCCAGAGAAAACTTGGCCTGTGCAATGCTTTTCTCTTCACCTTCAAGGAACTAAGAATTTTGAAATGAGTCCAACTAATGCTACGCATTTCAGACTAGCAATAATAAAAAACACCTGGCGTTGTATACACGTGTGCCTCTCGATAGTTACTGGCTGAATTCAAGAGCCAAGAGACACACACGGTACGGGACTGACCTTCCATCCAGCTCCTTTGTCTGACCCTGCACCTTAGGAAACAGCCTGGAAGTTGAATGAGGCAGGCAAAGGGGGTTCTGTTCAACTTCTGACTTTTATAAATTCTATTCAGCAATTCAAGCGGAGACATCAATTTCCCACTAGAACAGGAATGTTGTTGGAAAAAAAATTACTTTAAAATTAAAAATTAAAAAGAAATTAAAATTAAAAAATTACTTTTAAATTGTACATTAATGGTATTGACTTTATAGGCCAGGTCCTGTGATTCAGAATTGGATATGGAGGATTTCATTAAAGAGTATTCATGCTGATTGGAGAAAAGTACTCCAGTGAGCTGCTGTGGTAATGCCAGTGAGCTTAGAGCAGGGTGTCAAGGCCAAATCAAACAAACTCACAGACAGCAGGGTGGTTACCAGCTTGGAAGCAGTGTCGGGGGAGGATGACAGGGGTCCAGGGAATCAAATATATAGCAACAGAGGGAGACTAGACTTGGGTGGTGAGTACACAGTGCAATATACAAATAAAGCATTATACAATGGTACACTTGAAACTCACATAATGGCATTAACCAATATGCCCCCAACAGATTTCACTTTGGCTCGAACCTTTAGACAAGTTACAAAATACATCTCCCTTTCCATAGTACACATTTTTCACCACATTTAGTAGCATGCCCTGATATTAAAGACATGATGAGCTCTTTACAATACATTTAAAGTACTGCATAACCCACTTATGGTCAAACCAAGTATATTTAAAAGTTTCACGTTTTCATTTCTTCAGGATTGCGGTAAGTCACATATTCAATGGAATTATTCCAAAAATGTTTTACCAGATTCTTCGGGCAGTGGCTACGTGATAGTTTTCCAACTATTTGGCACAAGTAGTCAACTTGAAACTTTTAAAGATACTGATGCCTGCTTTGCATACCAGAATACAGAGGTTGAATTGTTTGGGCAGAGAACGCAGGCAGGAGGCGCTCTTAAAGCTCCCCAGGTGATTCTAATGTGCTGCGGCATTGGGAAAACTTTGCACTGGGCTCAGGGCCCAGGGTGGGCGTGGGAGCTATGGTACACTGTGGAATCGGAGGGATCAATCATTCCACATGGAGAAAGATTCTACAGAAGGATAAGAAGTATCCTGGGGCACTCGTACAGAATTGCCCAAGAGTTTAAGAGTTTCAAAAAATGTGCAGAGGGAGCCATTTAATGGCCAGGGCACCCAGTGCACAGATAACTACCTGAACTTTGGCCCACTGAGCTGACGGTGGGGTCCAGTCGTGGTCAAGGACATCCTGACTAAGGGACACACGGCAGCAACATACATGGCGGTGAGCTCACCTGGGAAGGACATGAATTCCCATTTCTGTTCCGCCAGTTGTTCCCAAGGGAGTCCCGAGGTGCCAAGGGGTCGGCTCCGAGGACAGGGAAGGCTACCTGCTCCTTTGAGTTCAGCTTTGGCTCCGTCCTGCAGCAGACAGTCCTCGGGAGCCATGTTGAGCTCGCGGCGTGCTGCTTTCATGACCCAAGTCATAACGGGCAGCTCCGCCTGGCGGGTCGCAGGCTCCAGGACAGCCTCTATTTCCAGGAGAGGCTAAGAACGTGGCCAGCAAGTGCTGTTCTAAGGGCATAGAATGCAAGGCCTCACAGGGCAGTTTCTTGCCTCACAAGTCCATGGGGCAACTTATGGCCATTTGAGGTGGCGCATAGGCATGAAAAGAGGTGACTGCAGCCTCTCCAGTGAAGGTATCTCAGAGGGCACAGACGGAAGTGCCTGTATTTCTAAATGGACAGATTCTAGAGCCTTTTGTGAAGGGGGCCCATTCCAGGTGGGCTGATGTATAAGTCACAACATCCGTGAGAATCTGTAATATTGTAAATACGGACTGTTGGGCCTCCACGACCCAACAAGTCTTAAAGTTGCTGGACGTGTATCAATATTGTGGGGCCCAAGAAGGTCAATAGAGGTTTCTTGAGAGGCAGGGATGGAGCAGCCGTCAGTTTACCACATAATTTTCAGGAATTTTAGAAAGGTGGTGGGGTCTTGCCCTATGTGAGCGGCAAGGGCCCACCCATCCCTTTCGTGAGTTCCTTTGCATGTTCTCAGTGAGTGGGTCAAACAAATCTCCTCCGACGAGGACGCCATCAATGTGACGTCAGCTGTGCTCCTAGAGGAAGATAAATACAGTTAAGATCTTGCCTGTAGAGACTGTTGTTGATGGCAGGCTGCTGAGTACCCCACGCGGAGTGTGTATTGTGTCCCAGCAGAGGCGAAGGCAAGATGCAGCTGGGAGGCTCTGGGAATAGGCACTGAACGGAACGCAGCACCAAATCTATGCTATCACATGACTTACCAGTTGCTGAATGGGTGGAATAAGTAATTACAAACCTATTGAGTACTGGCCATTGGGGCACATGTTCGGTTTTGTCTTTAAAAAGGATTCTTTGGAGCTTTCTATTGTTTTTTCAGAACATGAAATGCGTATGTGTGCATGGCTTTAAAGAGGTTTGTTCGTTTGCTTGTTTGTTTTAAGAACACAGCATGTCTTCTAGTTGTGCCTGTAAAGGCGGGGAAGCCTGCATTTGCCTGTTAACCTTAGCCATAGAGTAGCGCAGCCCTGGCACGTGTGCCACACACAGCTGCACATGTTACTTGACTACTCTCAACTTGCCTCCTGGCTCTGAAAACCGGGAGAATGGCCACTTCACTGGACAGCTGTGAGCACTCTGAGACCCTCTAGGCAAAGTCAAAAAATGGCCCTCCGTAAATTTACATTTTAAAGGAGCAATTACTTCGGAGAAGAGCTTTGCAAATGGATTATTTTCTGCAAGGACAGTCAACCCACGAAAACACCTCAAACCTCAGTTTTGAAAACCCTCTCCCAAACTGCTCGGCCTGATGAAAACCTGTGGAAAAGCACTACTTCTGGCCCTCCAATAGCCAGGGGCAGGTTGTTTGTTTGTTGAAGAATTACATAATGTTTAGCATTTGACCAATGCTCTGTGGGCCTTGTTGCAATTAGCAGCAATCTAGAAATTAGAATTATTGCCTTCCGGAGCTATATTTCTACCTAAGTGATTGTTGAGCTATTATTTTAATTCAAAGGGTACTAACTTCCTGCAATTCTCTAATTAACCTGGTGGAACTGAAGTCATCTGAGTACATTATGAACATGAGTAAATAATTTATTGGGGGAAAAAATGAACCTATTTGCACTTAAAATTTACTGTCCATCTAGAAGACCTGTTTAATGAGCATATTATCTGAGACTATGTGGAATAATTTTCAAAGTTAAATTAGAAGGTGTTAAAAATGACCCCCCTGTGTTATTGGCTTCTTGCTAGGGCCAAACTTCACATTCTCAGTCGTTGAAGACCTACAACTTGCTCTTATCATTAAGGGACTAGCCCCCCTTGACTAGAGAACCTCCAGCTTAGTTCCTGCACAAAAGTGTCCTTTCTCCACAACCTACCTGATGACAATATTGTCAAATGTTGGCAAAGTTTGAGACACCATTTGGAGACCCATCTTTAAAGTTTTCTTGTACAACTGTATCTGGACACTGCCCTCAAGCCAACAGCCAGAGTCTGAAAGTACTTCTCTTCCTTCCTTGCCTTTGCCCTTCAACACGACTCAATCTGATTATACTAATTTGTTACGTAACTTTATTTAGACCACAACATGTCTTTCCTAGTAATTCCATGATTCCAGCACTACTGTGGTTTCTTCAGTCAGCCATTACCTGGGAGAATGTCTGCGTGACCCTCCCTAGAGGTCCTGCACCTTTAGCCACGTCCACTCTCTGTTCATGCCCATCTTACTTTTCCTCACTTGATCCTCTTTCATTCTATCTTGCTCCTAACCCGCTCTGACCTACCCTGGTAAACAGGGTACTTTGGTACACAGAGTACTTGTGCTCCTGCAGTTCAGCGTAAATATCTCTAGAACTTAATTTAGTGGAGTTGAGGGGTGGGGGGAGTAGTCGCCTGGAAAAAAGCTGAATGGAGAGGGAAATCACGTCAAACATAGTTCTCAACAGGTGATGATTTTCTATAACACTCATCCCTACTGGCAGGAGCCTACATTGTACAAAGTGGGGTGGGAGTGGAAATGAGGGGATGCTGTCAGGTTTGGTTGGTGTAGCTTTCCTACAGTCCTGCTCGCTGTGAAAGCACATACTCGTCATAGCAAAAGTGTATGTTACTCATGGAATAGTTTTGCATACTACCATCCTTAGATACATATTCCCTGCTTCTTGTTAACTCACTAGTTTTGACTTTCGTTTTTTTTTTTTTTTTTTTTTTTTTCCTTACCGTACATACTGCTTATTTAATTACTCCAGATTTCTCTTTGAAATTTTGGAAAGATCCTTAATTTTTAAAACTTTAAACAGAGATGATTGTCAAAATTACTAGTTGGTCTGATATCCTTTTTTTACTGTTCGTTTAAAGCAACATGTCATGTAATATTTACATATTATACGGACTCTGAGTCCATCAGAAAAACTACGCATTTCTTTGTAATTCTGTATTTCAAGAGTACACCACAGGGAGATTTCATACTTGGATGTTTACGTTGGAAAGGTGGACAAGAGGAAGATTCCAATTAAAAAAAAATGGGACAAAGACGAAATATATATTTAATCACAAAAAAAGGAAAGATTCCAATTGCATGTTACACATAAAATTATTCTACAGACCGATGTGTATCATATTGTAAACAAACCTTTGTATACATGTTTGCTGTTCCTGGGAGGAAACATTTATTTTGAAACTGGTTTAGGAACTACACATGATTGCCAGGTCATGTTTAATGACTGTTCCATATCCACCTATTGTTTTTCTCGACAAAACTCTCTTTTACTCGTTATGTTGCCATCCAGGCAACGTTTCTGAAGAAATGAAATTAAAAGGCATGTTATATTGAAACAAAAATCACCTCACCAAATACAGCAAAGAGAGTATAATAAAAAAATATATATATATGATTTTGGTGCTGTACCGTGCGCTACCAATATTTTCCTTCAGGAATTGTGGGATTTCACTGCTTTTATCCTTTTCTTTTCTGGTTTTGTTCTCTGTGTTTGTGTGTTCTCTCCACTCTATAGATATAGAACAAAATCTCAAACTAAACTATCCAAGCAGCCTATTACTGTCAAACTACCTCCAGGGGAGGTGAAGGAAAGTACTTTTTAGTGGGAAAAGTACATGGTAATCTTAAGATAATGTAAAAGACTAAGAGATGCATTGAGAAATATAATGTATTTACAGATATTTAGATGAAAATTCGTCAGCTTTCTCTCTCGTCAACAATTCATTCATTCATTCATTCAATTTTTATGGATTGATATGGCAGATACTATGTAATTAAACCCTTTGTAATCTTTTTAGGATTAGAAGGTTATGTAGTAAATGTTCACGCTGGAAAGATCTGGATTGTGAGGAGATAAATGACTTCTGTTTTATGTTTGTTAACATAATTCAGGCTATTGGCCACGTTTAACTTTATAATCAAGGAAAGAGTTCAAATATTGACTAACTTTACATGAGTATACACAACCGCCAGAAGACAAGAAAAACAAAAGGAAAAACTAGAACCACAGAAGGTCCAAGAAAAGAAAGATGGGCAAAAGGAGGAAAGGTAGGAAGCCTACACCAGAGCTGGGGGTGAGGGATGGGGGCAGTGGATGGCAAGGAGGTGGGTGGGGAAAGGGGAGGAGTGTGGACCACGTGACTCTAGGTCTAGGGGGCAGTCCGAGGGTTATAAAAGCTTGCTGGAGCCAAGGGAAAGCATCCTGACGTCCAGCATTGGCACAGGGGCAGAGGCTGGTGATCCACAGCAGCCGCGGGGTCCAGAAAAAGGCTGAAACGCCCAGAAGAGCAGAGATAAGGGCCAAGATGCCGCGCCTGTTCGTGTCCTACCTGCTGGGAGTCTGCCTGCTACTGAGCCAACTTCCCGCAGAGATCCAAGGCCAGAGGAACCAGAAGAAGAATGAGTTTATCAAGCTGTGCGGCTCCGAATTAGCCCTCTACTGGATCCGGCTCTGCGGCAACCTCAACTGGGACAGGATGGCTCTGAGCCCCAAGGAGCCCGGGCTGAGAACTGGAGCCCTTGCAGGTGAGGCCCCGCCCCTGGCCAGTCCGCGTTTCCCATTGGTGGCTGCCAGCGAGCCGCCGACCAATCCGAAGCGCGGCCCGCACTCCGGGCTCCAGACCTCACCGACCGCCAGCGCTCAGCCTGACTCAGGTGCCCGGGGCCTCAAAGTTTGGGCTTTTCCCTCGGAACCTGCTTTTCTGGGGAGTGTCTCACGGGGATCTCCCCAGAGAGAGGGGCAGCAGCGGGAACAGCACAGGGTCTCCCTTGGTGCCCTTCACTTCCTGGCAGCCAGGGTGACCGCGGGTAGCGAGTGGTCACAAGGGGAGGGGGCCGGGGAGGCCACGGGGGGGGGGGGGGGGCTGCCCAAAGCCCCGCAGGAGGCAGGGAGGGGCAGCCAGCGGCGGGGACCCGGAGTCCAGCTGTGGGGGCCGGACGGCGCGAATGCTGGTGGCGGGGCCAACTGGACAGGGCATCCTGACTGAGATGGCAGGGCTCACACAGTGGGTGTGAGCTCTTATCCAGCATGGCTGGGCATCAGGGGGCCAAGAGGCAGGGGCGTTTGCCCTTCAGACAAACACAGCTGCAAAGAACAGAAAGCCCGACTGATGCTTCAAGCATCTGGAAGCTGCAACGGATTATCTTTCAAAGCAAAATCTCAGAATTGAACGCGGCTCAAATCCAGAATGTATTGAAAAAGAAGCAGCAAACACTTGGTTAGCTATAAGGCATTCATAAAGGTAAGTTGGAAGCTAAGTGTAAGTTGCAATGAAAAGTTTCACAGAGGTAGAGGCCCCCTTCCGGGGAACACGTGGAACTTGCACAGTGGACAGAAGGAGAGATGACAGAGGGTCCCGCGGGAATAAGCAAAACCTGGGTCACGCTGGAGTACTGTAAGCTGCCCAGTTATAATAAACCAAGTCGTTCAGCTATCGGGATACTGGCTGAGTCTTTTGATGTGTATGCTATTGAGGCAATGCTTTCCTTCTGTCTATGCAAAATTTTACCGTTTTCCTGATGTTCATCGACCTGTGTTTTCTCTCCCCCCACCCCACTTATTTAACTTAGATATCATGTCATTGACCGACGCCAAAGATACAGAAACCTTAAGTATGCTGCAATCTGCTCCTGCTTCTTCAGAAGAGAGGCAGCCATCGCTGCGAGAGCTACAAGCTGCATTACAGGATGGAAATCTTAACTCTGAAGAATTTAAGGACAATATTCTTACTGGACAAAGTGGAGCCGAAGACAGCAGTCAGTCGGAATTAAAGAACATAGGCTCAGCTAAACATTACCTACAAAAGAGAAGCGCCGGTACTGTAATAGTCGATAGGTGTTGTAACTATGGCTGCTACAGGAAAGAGTTGGCTCGATACTGCTGAGATGGAGAGAATGTGTATTTCGTCTGCTAAGCACCTGTGTGTCTCACCTGTGTTCACATTCACTGATGCCTCTGTCACCCCACTGATTATTGGAATACGAACAATCATCATTAGGGTTTGGGTTTTTAATTTTGCGTGTAAGGAATTATTCCTTGCATTATTGTAGTTACTGCTAATAAATACTTTTCTGCTAAAAAGCGTGTTTTTATTAATGGCATAATTGTTATTGCTGTTTTAATACTATTAACTTAAAATAACACAACCTTTATCACTTTACACACAGTAAGTCAACTTACAAATTGTTTTTAAATAGATAGTAAAACTCTCAACTCTATTTCTTGCTTTAGTGAGAATGGATTAGTCCACTTTTAAAACTTGTACTTGATACGTTATGATCTGTCACCCACTTTTTCCTCTACACCTACTGTCCACATGTTCTTTCACTACTTAATATTAAACAAATTATTTGGAGAGCAAATGAAAAATTAAAAATAATTCAACTTACACAAAGCTTAACGCTGGCTATAAAAAAAGGACCAAAATGTTTTCATCGATATTAACTCAGGTCAGATACACAAAGAGTCACAAATCTTGGACTTTCTAATAGACTTTAAAACATTTTTCTGTTGCATTGAGGTTTTAATTACAAACAATTAGATTGGACCCTAAATCAATTGAATTCCGTGGGGGCCATATGAACGCAGCTATTTTTCAAACCGGGGTTCTTCTCTTAATTCTATCATCGAAGACACTAAAAAGTAAAGTACGTTTCTTTAAGCAGAAAATAAATACATACATAAAAGAATAAACATCTCTGTGTCATATATTACAGAAAAGCAGCTTTAGCAAAGAATGCACTTTTGGTTCACTATTGTAGAATTTACAATCCATTTCGGTAAAATAGTAACTGGATTAATATGAAAACTTGTTAGAGTAGTAAATTAACAAAGTTCTCAGTTTACTGTTTAGCAGTTCCTTCGATAGTCCATACACATAAAATCTTGGCAGCATTTATAGAAAAATGCACTTAAACAACAAGTAAATCTCCATCTAAAGCCTATAAATAGAATTTAAAGGGATTAAGACAGCGACTGCCTTATTTCAAATCCTACACATGATTAACAATAATCAGGCCTCTAAAGTTTTTGAAGTCCTCACCAAGACCAACTTGTAAAACTGCACACGCACAACCTCAGAGGCCATTAGCCATCTCATAAAGCCAGGAAAGGTGCTGTCTGAAATGTCCAACCCAAAACAACAAGGGCGCTGACCAGGAAACTTGCAGCCCAGACAGAACAAAGGGGCTTCCCTGGACGCAGAAGACGTCTTCCCAGACCTTGCTCTGGTCACATCCCTCATCTGCTCCTCCACAAAAGCCCTGGAGGCGGGACCCCTGCTCCAGAATCAGCATTCATTACCTCTGACGACATGGCCATTTTGTAAGTGGGACACTGAGGTCTTTTATCACCACCGGTGACTCGGTGACTTTCATCTTCCAGTACATACCACTACGCCTGGCCTACGGTTTTCTCTATTTTAGATGGAAACGTGCCCCCAAATGTAACACAGCTGGTCCCTACCTGTGTGAGCTATGACCCCTACCTTTCTGATTCCTAAACAACCATGTCTAGGTATCACAGGTATACATTTGCAAGCAGTCTCTGCTGTGGCAAAAAATCCCTCACTTCTCCATTTTAACCAAATCAATAGAAATCCACATTCTGTCGCTGAGTTGGCAATTCAGCATCACACATTATTCTAATGGAGCTACCCATTAACCTGCGCTTGAAATCCAAAAGCACCAAAGCGTTAGGTTGCCGGACCCGCAGTTTTCAGTGACGCCCACCATAACACCTACTGCTCCAGCCTGCATGGTCCCCACAATTTAGGTGCCCGTCTCCCTCCTGGGGATCAGCAGAACTTTGCCAAGGGTGCTTGTTTCTCTGCTCAGGGCCCTATTTCCTCAGGTGACCACAGTCATGCCCTCGGAAGCTTTCATCTCTGCAGGGCACTGCCACTGAGCGCTGCACATCGCTGACCCGTTACTTCAGTAGGCCAGGCCTTCAGCCTTTTGGCAGCACGAGGAAACCCCAGGGACCCAAGCCACCCATAGAATCCCCTCACAGACCGCTTATATTAGGTGTGCTAACTTGTTCCTCTGGCTATTCGGATGACAGTAAGAAGTGTGGCCAGAGCGACACAAATTCATCATGACCACTGACAAAAGAAACTGGAAACCTATCTCCCACTGATACGCAGTGGTGTCGCTGAGTCTGAGGTTTAGACGACATTTCTGATTCACAACTTCTCAGTCCACAAGTGTCATGGGCTACAATAATGGACTGCGAACCTCAGGTTACTTTCTCCTTTGGAGGACATCCTCTGGGTACAGCAGCGCTCTGTGCATGTTTTCTGCTCTACCAGGACATGGGGACAGCAGACCCTGAGCTTGAGTGGGTCTGGGCGTTTCCCTTGGTGTTAGGAGAACAGAATGCAGGACGTGAGTACATGAAGTCAAGTCCTAGGGAAGACTGGCAATCTGGGCTTCTAGCTTGGTGAGGGTTTCAAAAAAATGTAAAAGACAGCTGTTCAATATATGTGAAATCAATAGATCAGAGATGCGATAATAATAGACACGGAAATGTAATAAGGGAGGTCTGTGAGAAGCTATCAGGACGTGAGGGTAGTGTGGTTGGGCTTTGAGGAATACAGGTGACTGTTTTTCCTTATCTTCCCACCATTCCTACAACCATTAATTTTCTGCTGATGAAGATCCGATTTATGTAGGAAAACCAACTCTATCCACCAAGGATATGGAACGAGAGAGAGAGAGAGAGAGCGAGGGAGAGAGAGAGAGAGGTAGAGACAGAGAGAAGCAGAGAGAGAGAGACAGACAAACACAAAGAGACACAGAGAGAACGGACAAAGAGAGAGACTACACACTAACAACCCAATATGGACTCTGAGACACTCAACTGTTACACATCCTCTCAAAATACTCCAGAGAAAACTTGGCCTGTGCAATGCTTTTCTCTTCACCTTCAAGGAACTAAGAATTTTGAAATGAGTCCAACTAATGCTACGCATTTCAGACTAGCAATAATAAAAAACACCTGGCGTTGTATACACGTGTGCCTCTCGATAGTTACTGGCTGAATTCAAGAGCCAAGAGACACACACGGTACGGGACTGACCTTCCATCCAGCTCCCTTGTCTGACCCTGCACCTTAGGAAACAGCCTGGAAGTTGAATGAGGCAGGCAAAGGGGGTTCTGTTCAACTTCTGACTTTTATAAATTCTATTCAGCAATTCAAGCGGAGACATCAATTTCCCACTAGAACAGGAATGTTGTTGGAAAAAAAATTACTTTAAAATTAAAAATTAAAAAGAAATTAAAATTAAAAAATTACTTTTAAATTGTACATTAATGGTATTGACTTTATAGGCCAGGTCCTGTGATTCAGAATTGGATATGGAGGATTTCATTAAAGAGTATTCATGCTGATTGGAGAAAAGTACTCCAGTGAGCTGCTGTGGTAATGCCAGTGAGCTTAGAGCAGGGTGTCAAGGCCAAATCAAACAAACTCACAGACAGCAGGGTGGTTACCAGCTTGGAAGCAGTGTCGGGGGAGGATGACAGGGGTCCAGGGAATCAAATATATAGCAACAGAGGGAGACTAGACTTGGGTGGTGAGTACACAGTGCAATATACAAATAAAGCATTATACAATGGTACACTTGAAACTCACATAATGGCATTAACCAATATGCCCCCAACAGATTTCACTTTGGCTCGAACCTTTAGACAAGTTACAAAATACATCTCCCTTTCCATAGTACACATTTTTCACCACATTTAGTAGCATGCCCTGATATTAAAGACATGATGAGCTCTTTACAATACATTTAAAGTACTGCATAACCCACTTATGGTCAAACCAAGTATATTTAAAAGTTTCACGTTTTCATTTCTTCAGGATTGCGGTAAGTCACATATTCAATGGAATTATTCCAAAAATGTTTTACCAGATTCTTCGGGCAGTGGCTACGTGATAGTTTTCCAACTATTTGGCACAAGTAGTCAACTTGAAACTTTTAAAGATACTGATGCCTGCTTTGCATACCAGAATACAGAGGTTGAATTGTTTGGGCAGAGAACGCAGGCAGGAGGCGCTCTTAAAGCTCCCCAGGTGATTCTAATGTGCTGCGGCATTGGGAAAACTTTGCACTGGGCTCAGGGCCCAGGGTGGGCGTGGGAGCTATGGTACACTGTGGAATCGGAGGGATCAATCATTCCACATGGAGAAAGATTCTACAGAAGGATAAGAAGTATCCTGGGGCACTCGTACAGAATTGCCCAAGAGTTTAAGAGTTTCAAAAAATGTGCAGAGGGAGCCATTTAATGGCCAGGGCACCCAGTGCACAGATAACTACCTGAACTTTGGCCCACTGAGCTGACGGTGGGGTCCAGTCGTGGTCAAGGACATCCTGACTAAGGGACACACGGCAGCAACATACATGGCGGTGAGCTCACCTGGGAAGGACATGAATTCCCATTTCTGTTCCGCCAGTTGTTCCCAAGGGAGTCCCGAGGTGCCAAGGGGTCGGCTCCGAGGACAGGGAAGGCTACCTGCTCCTTTGAGTTCAGCTTTGGCTCCGTCCTGCAGCAGACAGTCCTCGGGAGCCATGTTGAGCTCGCGGCGTGCTGCTTTCATGACCCAAGTCATAACGGGCAGCTCCGCCTGGCGGGTCGCAGGCTCCAGGACAGCCTCTATTTCCAGGAGAGGCTAAGAACGTGGCCAGCAAGTGCTGTTCTAAGGGCATAGAATGCAAGGCCTCACAGGGCAGTTTCTTGCCTCACAAGTCCATGGGGCAACTTATGGCCATTTGAGGTGGCGCATAGGCATGAAAAGAGGTGACTGCAGCCTCTCCAGTGAAGGTATCTCAGAGGGCACAGACGGAAGTGCCTGTATTTCTAAATGGACAGATTCTAGAGCCTTTTGTGAAGGGGGCCCATTCCAGGTGGGCTGATGTATAAGTCACAACATCCGTGAGAATCTGTAATATTGTAAATACGGACTGTTGGGCCTCCACGACCCAACAAGTCTTAAAGTTGCTGGACGTGTATCAATATTGTGGGGCCCAAGAAGGTCAATAGAGGTTTCTTGAGAGGCAGGGATGGAGCAGCCGTCAGTTTACCACATAATTTTCAGGAATTTTAGAAAGGTGGTGGGGTCTTGCCCTATGTGAGCGGCAAGGGCCCACCCATCCCTTTCGTGAGTTCCTTTGCATGTTCTCAGTGAGTGGGTCAAACAAATCTCCTCCGACGAGGACGCCATCAATGTGACGTCAGCTGTGCTCCTAGAGGAAGATAAATACAGTTAAGATCTTGCCTGTAGAGACTGTTGTTGATGGCAGGCTGCTGAGTACCCCACGCGGAGTGTGTATTGTGTCCCAGCAGAGGCGAAGGCAAGATGCAGCTGGGAGGCTCTGGGAATAGGCACTGAACGGAACGCAGCACCAAATCTATGCTATCACATGACTTACCAGTTGCTGAATGGGTGGAATAAGTAATTACAAACCTATTGAGTACTGGCCATTGGGGCACATGTTCGGTTTTGTCTTTAAAAAGGATTCTTTGGAGCTTTCTATTGTTTTTTCAGAACATGAAATGCGTATGTGTGCATGGCTTTAAAGAGGTTTGTTCGTTTGCTTGTTTGTTTTAAGAACACAGCATGTCTTCTAGTTGTGCCTGTAAAGGCGGGGAAGCCTGCATTTGCCTGTTAACCTTAGCCATAGAGTAGCGCAGCCCTGGCACGTGTGCCACACACAGCTGCACATGTTACTTGACTACTCTCAACTTGCCTCCTGGCTCTGAAAACCGGGAGAATGGCCACTTCACTGGACAGCTGTGAGCACTCTGAGACCCTCTAGGCAAAGTCAAAAAATGGCCCTCCGTAAATTTACATTTTAAAGGAGCAATTACTTCGGAGAAGAGCTTTGCAAATGGATTATTTTCTGCAAGGACAGTCAACCCACGAAAACACCTCAAACCTCAGTTTTGAAAACCCTCTCCCAAACTGCTCGGCCTGATGAAAACCTGTGGAAAAGCACTACTTCTGGCCCTCCAATAGCCAGGGGCAGGTTGTTTGTTTGTTGAAGAATTACATAATGTTTAGCATTTGACCAATGCTCTGTGGGCCTTGTTGCAATTAGCAGCAATCTAGAAATTAGAATTATTGCCTTCCGGAGCTATATTTCTACCTAAGTGATTGTTGAGCTATTATTTTAATTCAAAGGGTACTAACTTCCTGCAATTCTCTAATTAACCTGGTGGAGCTGAAGTCATCTGAGTACATTATGAACATGAGTAAATAATTTATTGGGGGAAAAAATGAACCTATTTGCACTTAAAATTTACTGTCCATCTAGAAGACCTGTTTAATGAGCATATTATCTGAGACTATGTGGAATAATTTTCAAAGTTAAATTAGAAGGTGTTAAAAATGACCCCCCTGTGTTATTGGCTTCTTGCTAGGGCCAAACTTCACATTCTCAGTCGTTGAAGACCTACAACTTGCTCTTATCATTAAGGGACTAGCCCCCCTTGACTAGAGAACCTCCAGCTTAGTTCCTGCACAAAAGTGTCCTTTCTCCACAACCTACCTGATGACAATATTGTCAAATGTTGGCAAAGTTTGAGACACCATTTGGAGACCCATCTTTAAAGTTTTCTTGTACAACTGTATCTGGACACTGCCCTCAAGCCAACAGCCAGAGTCTGAAAGTACTTCTCTTCCTTCCTTGCCTTTGCCCTTCAACACGACTCAATCTGATTATACTAATTTGTTACGTAACTTTATTTAGACCACAACATGTCTTTCCTAGTAATTCCATGATTCCAGCACTACTGTGGTTTCTTCAGTCAGCCATTACCTGGGAGAATGTCTGCGTGACCCTCCCTAGAGGTCCTGCACCTTTAGCCACGTCCACTCTCTGTTCATGCCCATCTTACTTTTCCTCACTTGATCCTCTTTCATTCTATCTTGCTCCTAACCCGCTCTGACCTACCCTGGTAAACAGGGTACTTTGGTACACAGAGTACTTGTGCTCCTGCAGTTCAGCGTAAATATCTCTAGAACTTAATTTAGTGGAGTTGAGGGGTGGGGGGAGTAGTCGCCTGGAAAAAAGCTGAATGGAGAGGGAAATCACGTCAAACATAGTTCTCAACAGGTGATGATTTTCTATAACACTCATCCCTACTGGCAGGAGCCTACATTGTACAAAGTGGGGTGGGAGTGGAAATGAGGGGATGCTGTCAGGTTTGGTTGGTGTAGCTTTCCTACAGTCCTGCTCGCTGTGAAAGCACATACTCGTCATAGCAAAAGTGTATGTTACTCATGGAATAGTTTTGCATACTACCATCCTTAGATACATATTCCCTGCTTCTTGTTAACTCACTAGTTTTGACTTTCGTTTTTTTTTTTTTTTTTTTTTTTTTTTCCTTACCGTACATACTGCTTATTTAATTACTCCAGATTTCTCTTTGAAATTTTGGAAAGATCCTTAATTTTTAAAACTTTAAACAGAGATGATTGTCAAAATTACTAGTTGGTCTGATATCCTTTTTTTACTGTTCGTTTAAAGCAACATGTCATGTAATATTTACATATTATACGGACTCTGAGTCCATCAGAAAAACTACGCATTTCTTTGTAATTCTGTATTTCAAGAGTACACCACAGGGAGATTTCATACTTGGATGTTTACGTTGGAAAGGTGGACAAGAGGAAGATTCCAATTAAAAAAAAATGGGACAAAGACGAAATATATATTTAATCACAAAAAAAGGAAAGATTCCAATTGCATGTTACACATAAAATTATTCTACAGACCGATGTGTATCATATTGTAAACAAACCTTTGTATACATGTTTGCTGTTCCTGGGAGGAAACATTTATTTTGAAACTGGTTTAGGAACTACACATGATTGCCAGGTCATGTTTAATGACTGTTCCATATCCACCTATTGTTTTTCTCGACAAAACTCTCTTTTACTCGTTATGTTGCCATCCAGGCAACGTTTCTGAAGAAATGAAATTAAAAGGCATGTTATATTGAAACAAAAATCACCTCACCAAATACAGCAAAGAGAGTATAATAAAAAAATATATATATATGATTTTGGTGCTGTACCGTGCGCTGCCAATATTTTCCTTCAGGAATTGTGGGATTTCACTGCTTTTATCCTTTTCTTTTCTGGTTTTGTTCTCTGTGTTTGTGTGTTCTCTCCACTCTATAGATATAGAACAAAATCTCAAACTAAACTATCCAAGCAGCCTATTACTGTCAAACTACCTCCAGGGGAGGTGAAGGAAAGTACTTTTTAGTGGGAAAAGTACATGGTAATCTTAAGATAATGTAAAAGACTAAGAGATGCATTGAGAAATATAATGTATTTACAGATATTTAGATGAAAATTCGTCAGCTTTCTCTCTCGTCAACAATTCATTCATTCATTCATTCAATTTTTATGGATTGATATGGCAGATACTATGTAATTAAACCCTTTGTAATCTTTTTAGGATTAGAAGGTTATGTAGTAAATGTTCACGCTGGAAAGATCTGGATTGTGAGGAGATAAATGACTTCTGTTTTATGTTTGTTAACATAATTCAGGCTATTGGCCACGTTTAACTTTATAATCAAGGAAAGAGTTCAAATATTGACTAACTTTACATGAGTATACACAACCGCCAGAAGACAAGAAAAACAAAAGGAAAAACTAGAACCACAGAAGGTCCAAGAAAAGAAAGATGGGCAAAAGGAGGAAAGGTAGGAAGCCTACACCAGAGCTGGGGGTGAGGGATGGGGGCAGTGGATGGCAAGGAGGTGGGTGGGGAAAGGGGAGGAGTGTGGACCACGTGACTCTAGGTCTAGGGGGCAGTCCGAGGGTTATAAAAGCTTGCTGGAGCCAAGGGAAAGCATCCTGACGTCCAGCATTGGCACAGGGGCAGAGGCTGGTGATCCACAGCAGCCGCGGGGTCCAGAAAAAGGCTGAAACGCCCAGAAGAGCAGAGATAAGGGCCAAGATGCCGCGCCTGTTCGTGTCCTACCTGCTGGGAGTCTGCCTGCTACTGAGCCAACTCCCCGCGGAGATCCAAGGCCAGAGGAACCAGAAGAAGAATGAGTTTATCAAGCTGTGCGGCTCCGAATTAGCCCTCTACTGGATCCGGCTCTGCGGCAACCTCAACTGGGACAGGATGGCTCTGAGCCCCAAGGAGCCCGGGCTGAGAACTGGAGCCCTTGCAGGTGAGGCCCCGCCCCTGGCCAGTCCGCGTTTCCCATTGGTGGCTGCCAGCGAGCCGCCGACCAATCCGAAGCGCGGCCCGCACTCCGGGCTCCAGACCTCACCGACCGCCAGCGCTCAGCCTGACTCAGGTGCCCGGGGCCTCAAAGTTTGGGCTTTTCCCTCGGAACCTGCTTTTCTGGGGAGTGTCTCACGGGGATCTCCCCAGAGAGAGGGGCAGCAGCGGGAACAGCACAGGGTCTCCCTTGGTGCCCTTCACTTCCTGGCAGCCAGGGTGACCGCGGGTAGCGAGTGGTCACAAGGGGAGGGGGCCGGGGAGGCCACGGGGGGGGGGGGGGCTGCCCAAAGCCCCGCAGGAGGCAGGGAGGGGCAGCCAGCGGCGGGGACCCGGAGTCCAGCTGTGGGGGCCGGACGGCGCGAATGCTGGTGGCGGGGCCAACTGGACAGGGCATCCTGACTGAGATGGCAGGGCTCACACAGTGGGTGTGAGCTCTTATCCAGCATGGCTGGGCATCAGGGGGCCAAGAGGCAGGGGCGTTTGCCCTTCAGACAAACACAGCTGCAAAGAACAGAAAGCCCGACTGATGCTTCAAGCATCTGGAAGCTGCAACGGATTATCTTTCAAAGCAAAATCTCAGAATTGAACGCGGCTCAAATCCAGAATGTATTGAAAAAGAAGCAGCAAACACTTGGTTAGCTATAAGGCATTCATAAAGGTAAGTTGGAAGCTAAGTGTAAGTTGCAATGAAAAGTTTCACAGAGGTAGAGGCCCCCTTCCGGGGAACACGTGGAACTTGCACAGTGGACAGAAGGAGAGATGACAGAGGGTCCCGCGGGAATAAGCAAAACCTGGGTCACGCTGGAGTACTGTAAGCTGCCCAGTTATAATAAACCAAGTCGTTCAGCTATCGGGATACTGGCTGAGTCTTTTGATGTGTATGCTATTGAGGCAATGCTTTCCTTCTGTCTATGCAAAATTTTACCGTTTTCCTGATGTTCATCGACCTGTGTTTTCTCTCCCCCCACCCCACTTATTTAACTTAGATATCATGTCATTGACCGACGCCAAAGATACAGAAACCTTAAGTATGCTGCAATCTGCTCCTGCTTCTTCAGAAGAGAGGCAGCCATCGCTGCGAGAGCTACAAGCTGCATTACAGGATGGAAATCTTAACTCTGAAGAATTTAAGGACAATATTCTTACTGGACAAAGTGGAGCCGAAGACAGCAGTCAGTCGGAATTAAAGAACATAGGCTCAGCTAAACATTACCTACAAAAGAGAAGCGCCGGTACTGTAATAGTCGATAGGTGTTGTAACTATGGCTGCTACAGGAAAGAGTTGGCTCGATACTGCTGAGATGGAGAGAATGTGTATTTCGTCTGCTAAGCACCTGTGTGTCTCACCTGTGTTCACATTCACTGATGCCTCTGTCACCCCACTGATTATTGGAATACGAACAATCATCATTAGGGTTTGGGTTTTTAATTTTGCGTGTAAGGAATTATTCCTTGCATTATTGTAGTTACTGCTAATAAATACTTTTCTGCTAAAAAGCGTGTTTTTATTAATGGCATAATTGTTATTGCTGTTTTAATACTATTAACTTAAAATAACACAACCTTTATCACTTTACACACAGTAAGTCAACTTACAAATTGTTTTTAAATAGATAGTAAAACTCTCAACTCTATTTCTTGCTTTAGTGAGAATGGATTAGTCCACTTTTAAAACTTGTACTTGATACGTTATGATCTGTCACCCACTTTTTCCTCTACACCTACTGTCCACATGTTCTTTCACTACTTAATATTAAACAAATTATTTGGAGAGCAAATGAAAAATTAAAAATAATTCAACTTACACAAAGCTTAACGCTGGCTATAAAAAAAGGACCAAAATGTTTTCATCGATATTAACTCAGGTCAGATACACAAAGAGTCACAAATCTTGGACTTTCTAATAGACTTTAAAACATTTTTCTGTTGCATTGAGGTTTTAATTACAAACAATTAGATTGGACCCTAAATCAATTGAATTCCGTGGGGGCCATATGAACGCAGCTATTTTTCAAACCGGGGTTCTTCTCTTAATTCTATCATCGAAGACACTAAAAAGTAAAGTACGTTTCTTTAAGCAGAAAATAAATACATACATAAAAGAATAAACATCTCTGTGTCATATATTACAGAAAAGCAGCTTTAGCAAAGAATGCACTTTTGGTTCACTATTGTAGAATTTACAATCCATTTCGGTAAAATAGTAACTGGATTAATATGAAAACTTGTTAGAGTAGTAAATTAACAAAGTTCTCAGTTTACTGTTTAGCAGTTCCTTCGATAGTCCATACACATAAAATCTTGGCAGCATTTATAGAAAAATGCACTTAAACAACAAGTAAATCTCCATCTAAAGCCTATAAATAGAATTTAAAGGGATTAAGACAGCGACTGCCTTATTTCAAATCCTACACATGATTAACAATAATCAGGCCTCTAAAGTTTTTGAAGTCCTCACCAAGACCAACTTGTAAAACTGCACACGCACAACCTCAGAGGCCATTAGCCATCTCATAAAGCCAGGAAAGGTGCTGTCTGAAATGTCCAACCCAAAACAACAAGGGCGCTGACCAGGAAACTTGCAGCCCAGACAGAACAAAGGGGCTTCCCTGGACGCAGAAGACGTCTTCCCAGACCTTGCTCTGGTCACATCCCTCATCTGCTCCTCCACAAAAGCCCTGGAGGCGGGACCCCTGCTCCAGAATCAGCATTCATTACCTCTGACGACATGGCCATTTTGTAAGTGGGACACTGAGGTCTTTTATCACCACCGGTGACTCGGTGACTTTCATCTTCCAGTACATACCACTACGCCTGGCCTACGGTTTTCTCTATTTTAGATGGAAACGTGCCCCCAAATGTAACACAGCTGGTCCCTACCTGTGTGAGCTATGACCCCTACCTTTCTGATTCCTAAACAACCATGTCTAGGTATCACAGGTATACATTTGCAAGCAGTCTCTGCTGTGGCAAAAAATCCCTCACTTCTCCATTTTAACCAAATCAATAGAAATCCACATTCTGTTGCTGAGTTGGCAATTCAGCACCACACATTATTCTAATGGAGCTACCCATTAACCTGCGCTTGAAATCCAAAAGCACCAAAGCGTTAGGTTGCCGGACCCGCAGTTTTCAGTGACGCCCACCATAACACCTACTGCTCCAGCCTGCAAGGTCCCCAAAATTTAGGTGCCCGTCTCCCTCCTGGGGATCAGCAGAACTTTGCCAAGGGTGCTTGTTTCTCTGCTCAGGGCCCTATTTCCTCAGGTGACCACAGTCATGCCCTCGGAAGCTTTCATCTCGGCAGGGCACTGCCACTGAGCGCTGCACATCGCTGACCCGTTACTTCAGTAGGCCAGGCCTTCAGCCTTTTGGCAGCACGAGGAAACCCCAGGGACCCAAGCCACCCATAGAATCCCCTCACAGACCGCTTATATTAGGTGTGCTAACTTGTTCCTCTGGCTATTCGGATGACAGTAAGAAGTGTGGCCAGAGCGACACAAATTCATCATGACCACTGACAAAAGAAACTGGAAACCTATCTCCCACTGATACGCAGTGGTGTCGCTGAGTCTGAGGTTTAGACGACATTTCTGATTCACAACTTCTCAGTCCACAAGTGTCATGGGCTACAATAATGGACTGCGAACCTCAGGTTACTTTCTCCTTTGGAGGACATCCTCTGGGTACAGCAGCGCTCTGTGCATGTTTTCTGCTCTACCAGGACATGGGGACAGCAGACCCTGAGCTTGAGTGGGTCTGGGCGTTTCCCTTGGTGTTAGGAGAACAGAATGCAGGACGTGAGTACATGAAGTCAAGTCCTAGGGAAGACTGGCAATCTGGGCTTCTAGCTTGGTGAGGGTTTCAAAAAAATGTAAAAGACAGCTGTTCAATATATGTGAAATCAATAGATCAGAGATGCGATAATAATAGACACGGAAATGTAATAAGGGAGGTCTGTGAGAAGCTATCAGGACGTGAGGGTAGTGTGGTTGGGCTTTGAGGAATACAGGTGACTGTTTTTCCTTATCTTCCCACCATTCCTACAACCATTAATTTTCTGCTGATGAAGATCCGATTTATGTAGGAAAACCAACTCTATCCACCAAGGATATGGAACGAGAGAGAGAGAGAGAGCGAGGGAGAGAGAGAGAGAGGTAGAGACAGAGAGAAGCAGAGAGAGAGAGACAGACAAACACAAAGAGACACAGAGAGAACGGACAAAGAGAGAGACTACACACTAACAACCCAATATGGACTCTGAGACACTCAACTGTTACACATCCTCTCAAAATACTCCAGAGAAAACTTGGCCTGTGCAATGCTTTTCTCTTCACCTTCAAGGAACTAAGAATTTTGAAATGAGTCCAACTAATGCTACGCATTTCAGACTAGCAATAATAAAAAACACCTGGCGTTGTATACACGTGTGCCTCTCGATAGTTACTGGCTGAATTCAAGAGCCAAGAGACACACACGGTACGGGACTGACCTTCCATCCAGCTCCCTTGTCTGACCCTGCACCTTAGGAAACAGCCTGGAAGTTGAATGAGGCAGGCAAAGGGGGTTCTGTTCAACTTCTGACTTTTATAAATTCTATTCAGCAATTCAAGCGGAGACATCAATTTCCCACTAGAACAGGAATGTTGTTGGAAAAAAAATTACTTTTAAAATTAAAAGTTAAAAATTAAAAAAAAATTAAAATTAAAAATTACTTTTAAATTGTACATTAATGGTATTGACTTTATAGGCCAGGTCCTGTGATTCAGAATTGGATATGGAGGATTTCATTAAAGAGTATTCATGCTGATTGGAGAAAAGTACTCCAGTGAGCTGCTGTGGTAATGCCAGTGAGCTTAGAGCAGGGTGTCAAGGCCAAATCAAACAAACTCACAGACAGCAGGGTGGTTACCAGCTTGGAAGCAGTGTCTGGGGAGGATGACAGGGGTCCAGGGAATCAAATATATAGCAACAGAGGGAGACTAGACTTGGGTGGTGAGTACACAGTGCAATATACAAATAAAGCATTATACAATGGTACACTTGAAACTCACATAATGGCATTAACCAATATGCCCCCAACAGATTTCACTTTGGCTCGAACCTTTAGACAAGTTACAAAATACATCTCCCTTTCCATAGTACACATTTTTCACCACATTTAGTAGCATGCCCTGATATTAAAGACATGATGAGCTCTTTACAATACATTTAAAGTACTGCATAACCCACTTATGGTCAAACCAAGTATATTTAAAAGTTTCACGTTTTCATTTCTTCAGGATTGCGGTAAGTCACATATTCAATGGAATTATTCCAAAAATGTTTTACCAGATTCTTCGGGCAGTGGCTACGTGATAGTTTTCCAACTATTTGGCACACAGTAGTCAACTTGGGACTTTTAAAGATACTGATGCCTGCTTTGCATACCAGAATACAGAGGTTGAATTGTTTGGGCAGAGAACGCAGGCAGGAGGCGCTCTTAAAGCTCCCCAGGTGATTCTAATGTGCTGCGGCATTGGGAAAACTTTGCACTGGGCTCAGGGCCCAGGGTGGGCGTGGGAGCTATGGTACACTGTGGAATCGGAGGGATCAATCATTCCACATGGAGAAAGATTCTACAGAAGGATAAGAAGTATCCTGGGGCACTCGTACAGAATTGCCCAAGAGTTTAAGAGTTTCAAAAAATGTGCAGAGGGAGCCATTTAATGGC